>NW_020799105.1:13611230-13755055 GCF_003259725.1 Athene cunicularia
GGGGCTAGAGCTGACTTAAAACTCCTTTGGGGATTTAATCCAGAAAGAATACAAGGGGAGGAGGAAATGCCCATTTATTTCCTGCCTGTAATAATGACCTCTGGCAGTTATCTGCCACCTTCTGGTGAGACAAGGGGAGATGTAATAGGAGAAAGGAAGGGAGAGGAAACTGGGGTCTTAGTGTAGTGGTTGGGGGGTTCAGGGAGGCAAAACACTTGGGAGCTAAGGAGGAATATGGGAACTGGGAGGCCAAGTGACAGTGAGATCTGAATCCAGTAGAGCTGCAGAAAGTGGTGCCCAGAATAAGACTTACTGTGGATAAGCAATTTGACAGGACTCTTTAGTCAGCCATGCTATCTTTAGTCCGTGTTAGGCAATCTTTGGGCCACTGTCTTTTCTCAAGAGTTTTTGTGTTTGAGGGAGCAACATGGTCCTTTGACGTACCTTTGGTCAGCATAGTTAAATGTTCCTTCACGGTGAGGCTGTGGTCCTCTAAGCCGTGAGTGCCAAGCTCCCATTAATTACGTTGGCAGCAAGGCATCAAAATCCACTGAGGACCTGGAGTACAGAGCTTCTTTCACTAGAAATTATCATGGGAGAAATCTTGAAGCTCATGCTCCTGTTTAATCTCAGAGATGTTCTTCTGATGGTAACGAACATGTGCCACAGTGATTGCACAGGGGGACTGCACAGATATTTGGATTTGTTTCATTGACTTTGCAGAGTGTAATAATCTATTGAAGAAGAAAACCATTTCAGCTCAAAGAGACAAAACTTTGTAGTAAACAACCTTTTGCTTTTGTGCAGGGGTTTGTCAGAGAGAACTGATGGCAATAAATAGATTAATTGGGTTTAAAGAATAGGTTACATACAACTTCTATCTGGGTTATACATAGAGGGATCTAAGCAGATGATGAGCTGAGTGAACACACCATTCTTGATCCCCTTAACTGCTCCAGGTAGCAAACACTTCCCTCTTGCTTATTTGTAGACTTGTTTCGGGTGCTTGTTGCTTATGTTTTGCCACCAGACATTAGCAGCCTGCTTCCACTTGCTGGAAGACAGATTTTTTGCTTATCACTGCAAGAGACTGTGATGTAACTGTGACCACCCAAGGCCTAGTCTGAAGCCTTGCTTCCTGAAAAAATTAATGGAGATTGACTCATCCTTGATTAGCTTTCACTTTCATTGTAGTCTTAGGCTGTGAAATGCATTTATGTGGTGATTGTCCCAGCAAAGATATCACCTATCTTTTCTGATTTTACAGATGATGTTTTGTTTGTTTTATATGTGTGTTACTGGAAATGCAATGGGCTAAAGTGATTCTTGCTTGATAGTTTTCCCTACTTAGCCTGTAAGGGTATGCACACAGAGGGAAAATGGTTTGCTTGGAGGCATGAATTGCTTGGGAAGAGGGAGAAGGACCAGCCCCTACTATGTGCGTAGCCAGATGGATCTGATCTGGATCAGGTTCTGGGGATGGCTTTGTCCCTGTGCAGTTCCTTCATCTGTGTTAGAGCTGCAGCAAGCCCTGAGTGCAAAGAATATGAGAAGGTGACCGAGGATTGTAGTGTGACCTGTGCTACTTCTAATCTATTGAGCTATTCCCCTGTAAGTTAAACATCCTCTTGCAGTGGTGTTACCCTGCTGCCACTTAAATAAATACTAATTTGAAGTGCAATCTGTAAAGAGTTTGAAGTATACAGCTTACTGTCTCTTTGTGTTGTTTCAGGCAAGAGAGTGCTAGGAGAGCGCCAGGAGAGCTTGAGTTTCCTTGGGCGAAGTCTAGTGTCGATCTTTGAGCTGACTGAGAAGAGCAAACTGGATTTTGGGCAAAGTAAAGCAGAATGAATTTGTCTGGGTTGAGCCTGGGCATGTTCTATTGACTACTGGTGTTGATGTTCATAGGGAAGTAAACTGCACTTAAGGAGCATGAATATTTTGTGAGAAAACTACATATTAAATATTTATGCCGAAGTACTTCCCCAAAATTGCTTTTGTTCTTTCTGCAGCTGGAAGAAGACAGAAAAAAGGAGGAAGGCACAATGAAAACCTAATGAAATGCTTTATTAATGTATTATCTAAAGTGACTTTGCTTTCAAAAGAATATTTTTTCATGTTTAGGTGATACCATTGAAAAATATTAGTCCTACTAAAAATTTACTTTTGATATTTCATGTTGGTGTTTACTGGTTTTATGGAAGTGTTAAATTGAGTAAGAATTTTTACTTAAAGTTTTCAACCTCATGTAGTTCTAGTTTTTAACACAATAATAAAATTGATACCATGGGTCTTTGTAAGACATGGAAGAGGAGAGTGATTACAAAATTACATCAATTATTATTGATGTGTTTCTCAATGCAATCAGTTCTTCAAGAAAATTGAAAATTTCTTGAAATTTTCAATCGAAGGATTTTAAGAATTTTTTTAGATCATTGCTTTGATTTTTATTTTTTTGTTGTTGTTCAGTGCTGGAAAAATCTTTTAAGTATTTTGAGCAATTTTCAAAATTGTATGATAAATTTTATAAAAATTAGGAAAATGCTGAAACTTTAAATGGGAGCACAGATGATACTTTTCCAATCAGCTCCAATCAGAGATAAATCTGTCAACATTTATAATCTGAGCCAGGAAGTTTAAATATCAAGTATCATGTGCTGAATGTTTATATTGAACTGCCTACAATCAATCCATAGGGTCAACTTTTAAAATGTCAGAGGTTTAAATAGTACGTATTGACAGGAAGCTGAGATTTGCTCGGAGCACTCATGCAGACCAAGATGCCATGTTTCTCAAATGTGGTACTTGCGGCTGATCATTTACCTGGTTCTTGCTGGGAACATTTCTTAAATTATGGGAGCTGTCTCTAAAGACGTTTGGTGTGGTTGGGTTTGGGGCATTGGAGCTGGTTCTCTGTTACTAACGTATCACTAGGAGCTTTGGCCCTTGGTACTTTTGGCCTTAGTGGAAGGGAAGATCTGTCTGTTCTTGAAAATCAGGAAAGAAATGAACATGCGCTTTCAGGGCAAGGCTGGACAACAGATGAGGAGACACCAAGTGAGTTTTGCCTGTTTGTGTAGCTGTTGAGAAATGAAGAAGGGAGAAAAGAAAGCTTAAGATGTTAATGATCAGTTGGGAGATTTGGGTTTATTTAGACTTCAAATGTTAGCAGGTTGCTTATGCTAACGCTTCCATTGCCTCTGGAAATGTGGAAATGTTTCCCTTCTTCCACCTGTTAGGGCTTGGATCACAGATAGGAATAGGTGTAACGAGAGGGTTCAGTGAGAGTTGATGGGAGTGAGGTGTGTTAGGTGACAGACATGAGGATGCAGACACATGATTATCAACAGGGCTGACAGGGTTTGGGGGTAGGGGACATCCCTCGCTCTTTGAAAAAGCAGTGTCTGGAATAATGAGAACCTGATCACAGTTGGAATTTCTGTGCTATTGTAATATAAGTAAACTACCACAATACTGGGCTTCAAAGAGCTGACGTGATTCAGTCAGATAACTGCAATGTGCCTATCCTTTTTCTTTATCCATTCTTTCTGTTGGAGCCATTCACTTGGAGAGAAGTTAAAATGCTGTTGGTCACTCTGGCTTCTGGAGAAATTATATATGAAAATCTGACCTTCAGTAGAATCATATGATACAATAACTAACTCTGTTCAGGAAAAACAATGGTGAAAACCAGTGAATGGCAAGCTTCTCAATATCTCACCAGCCTCTAATCTTGAATTTAAAAGCAAACTGTTTGTTGCTGTGCTGATTTCTCTGTATCCACCACTTAATGTGCCCAGATGGCAGTGGGAATTTTTCTCAAGGCCTGTGGTATCTGGGGGTCAGGTTGATGCAGCTGCCAGTGATGAGAGAAGTGTCTGGCTTGGAGACATTTGACTCTGGACTCTGCCACAAGTCCATTTGCAATGCTAGCCAGGACTCTGAGGGAGACACTGCAAGATCATACCTTCCCTCAGCCTGTGCTTTCTTATTCCGATCTCCTGGATTGAGATCCAAGACAGGAAATTTGTTCTCTTTCAAGTGGTTCCCCAAAACCTGGATCATTTAAGTGTTTTTAAGGTAAGTTGAGGAATATTAGTCTTGGCAATAGCAAGGAGCCATAGTTCTTCAGCTGTCTATATTGCATAAGCCAAACTCAGCTCCAGCCTGTCAGCCCTTGGTGAGTTTGTTTTGGCATCTGTGGATTTTCCTTGTTTGGTTCTCTCCCTCTTGGCTTTTTTATTTTAAGGATGCTTGTTAGCCAGTGGCTGTAAAGAAGTATGTTTATTAAGTTCTTCCTTATCTCGGGGTTGAAGATACATATCGAAGGTTCCCACTGCAGGAGGCAGGCTTCCCCACAGAATGTCAATGCTTTGAGCCTTGAAGTCAGTAGTGTCTGTCTTGCAAAGTGTGATTAGGAGTTGTGCTAGTGCAGTGTGTCATCATAGCCCATAGACACACTTCTGCGGGGTCACACACTTGAAAATGGATCCACTTAAATAAGCAGCTTACTGGTTAGCTGATAAAGACCTTTACAGGAGCTGAGAGCGCAGCCTGCTCATCAGTGAGCTGTCATCTGGCATAAGTATTTTGTGCCATCTATTGGTGTTTTCAAGCTCCTTGTTACTGTAAGTCAGAGGGGCTCCTCGCAAGGACTGAGGCTCCCTGGTCCTTTGGGAATTTTGTCCACAGGTTAATTAATGCCTGCTATGAGGCTGAGAACTTATGATAGATCAGGAGTGTTTGGGCCCAGCAATGAAACATGATTCATCAAAAGTGAAAGCCGAAATCTTTATGGTGAGAGGAGAAAATAATGCAGTAAAAAAGTTTACCCAGCTTTTCTGGTTACTGTCAGTATTATTTACTATGTTTGTAGTTTAAAACTCTGACTTTCGATCCAGTCCTCTCTGCTTCACCCCTTATGGTGCTAATGCTCAAAGAGCCTTCTGCTCAAGCTTAGCATGCTGTGAATGAGAAGAGATCCCCCAGGCCTTGACCACTAGGTCTCCCCAGTGTTCTGCAAGGCACAATGTCCTGGGTGCTGGGAGAAGAGCTGCCATTCAGGTATTACTCAGTGTGTCGTGGGCTGAAGGAGTTGAACTGCTCTTCTCTGAGTCTCTCGATGTTTGAGAACACACTGATTAGGAGCAGGTAAAAATAGCAGTGTAGGAGGATGCATGCTGAAAGGCTGCCTTAAGTAGGCAGTCGAAAATAGAAACTTTGCTGATTATCTACATATATATATATATATATGTATATACACACACACCCCCCACTAGGAAACTCTGCAGGGAGTTGGAAATGCAGCAGCCTCTTGTGATCTGGAAGCAGCTGATTGGAATATCCATGAAATCTGCTTTATGACTTCAGTCATCAGCTTCAGCATGTCTGGCGCTGTCTTCAGGCTTTTTTTCCTTATCTGCCTGGTCTGCCAGAACCCTTTTCCCACCCCTAAAATCTTTGCTTGAGGAGATAATCTTCCAAGAAGTTCTTCCTTGTTTAGTCTTGGAAGCAAACTGTGCAAGTAACATGTCCTGTGCCAGCCTCATCCCAGTCCTTTCCTATATGTGAGTCTTGTGCGCTTACATCAGCAAGTGTGGTGGCTTTTTCATGTAGTGAAATGTTTCATGTACGATGCCATGGGGCACAAAATGTCCAGAAATTTCAAGATGTGTGTTCTTGAGGAAGGGACGTGCCTGGGCTTCTTAGGACTTCAGTGCACTTCAGACTTTTCAGATTGACACCTTGTTTTAAACTTTATGGTGATGCCCCAGCTTGTCATCCTGGGTAAACCAGTCTCTACATGGATCTCTAGCAGTTGCTTTTGCTCCCTTGTGCCTGGCGGAGCAGAGCATTGAGCTACAAAGGTAGTTGGCAGAGATGGTATGCTGCCAAGCATGGTCCTCCATCCGTGTCCACCTCCATCTTCTAATCCTTCAATCCTTGCTCAATTTCTGTATCAGCTGGCTGTTGTTTGCCAGTCTCAGCGGTTTTGTTTTTTTTAATGTGGAGCATCTGCACTCCCTTGCTGGATTTTGATCCCTGTACTCTGTCTCTTCATGGAACTCTTGGGTATTTAAAAAGATTCTCTTAGTATAGGTATTCATGGATTTGGCTGGCTAGGGAAGTGTTTAGAGAGAGGCACTTTAAGAGTTAACTGTATTCTAGACAGTTGTGCTGATTCCCTGGATCTCCTTCAAGCCTTTAACTCCATAGCAACCACATGTGCATCTCTGCCTCTTCCCCATCTCTCATCACAGCCTGATTGAAGTGTGCCAAAAGGCAGGATGTTACCGAGTGATGAATTTGTAGACTTGGTTCTTCTCATGTGTTGCTGTGACCCATTTACCCTCTTGGGATTAGAGCTGACCCTAAAATAATGTAAATTCACTATTTCTGGGGATGCTTCCTCCTGCTCCCATCTGGTTGCTCTCATCTTGTAGCCAAGTATTGTACAGTTGTTTTATGGTAATTTTCCTCAAAAAATGTGAAACTCTTTTCTGGGTAATTTACTGCAAACAAGGGAGGCTGTAAGTCTATTTTGACATAAAACTAAAAGTATTCATATGTTCAATTTCTATGTCTTTCAAAAGAAAATGCATAATTTCAGGTATACTTCTTGGTTAATCATCTGGAGATGGAACAATTAGCAAGTAATTCTGTTTGTTTTTTTTCCCTTCTGCATGTCTTCTCTAGGTCTTTAAATAAATAGCAAGGTCTTTGCTTCTGTTTAGAATGAAACTGGTTTTGGTTTTGAAGTGTGAGTTGTTTGCTGAGGTGGGACTTAAGTAATACTGACAAACTGTAAAGGTTTCACAGTGGGCATGGACAGATAACTGGTGGGTATCTTCTTAAACCACAGATATCAACTGATGCCTTGAACTGTGGTATTTGACCATGGTTGTTCTTTTACTCCCTTGCAAAATGTGTTACCACAAAATACAAGTTAAACCAATTTGCTTGACCATTGGGACTAAGTGTGAGTGTGCATATGGCCAATTACCTTTGCTTATCTGAGAAACAGTAATTTCTTATGTGTGGTAATTTAATTGTTTATAACTGGCCTGTCTGTACCCTGTGATTTCAAAGCACCAGATAGATGGAAAAGCTCAAATTGATCTATAAACAGATGTGATCCAGACAGCCAGCAGGGTTTTTTTTTTTTCAGATAGATGACATGCTGGATCTGTGCAGACGTAAGATGTTTTTTGATTATCTGGTTTGGAAAGGATGGGACAGAGAGCACCAACTCTTGTAAGACTGCAAGACTCCATTTTACTTGCTGAAGATACAACCTAATAAGCCAGCTGTCCTTTAGGGCCTGTGCAAAGAGCAAAGGAAATCTCATGGCATTTCTGGTCTTTGAAACAAAGCCACTGCAGGTAGAATGTCTGGGTTTTTTTGTTCAGTTATAGTAAATTGTCGTGCTGGTCTGCTGTAGCCTCAGTCACCAGAAAGAACTCAAAGAATCCCTTTGGCTGAAAATAGACAGATACTGTGAAAGTATTAGGGTTAAAGCTGTATATACTTAGCCTGGCTTTATTCTTCCTTAGGTGTCTACTAGTGGCCGCTGTTGCAAAGCAGGATAGTGGATTAAATGGACCCTTGTTCTGACTCAGCATGGCCTTCCTTATGTTTCTGTGGGACTAGTGAGGTACTTTTATAACAGCTGACATTCAGTGAATCGGCTTCTTTCATTTAGACAGGTATTCTTACGAGAGACTCATGATCTGTTCTGAACCAAATGTTTTACTTTAGTTGAATTCTCCTTACTCTGAGCAGGATCTGGACTTGTCCATCAAAGGATCTGAACGGGGCCAAGAGCAAGGAGGCACACTGGAGAATAACATCTGCTTGTTGTAGGATGGTGACTTGGTGGCTGGCCTGACTACTGTGTTTGGTGGGAGACTGCTGGGATGCCAGGGAAGGCCCTTCTGAGAACATGGGTGCTGGAGGGTCTCTTGGAAGAGGATGGGACAGGTTAAAGAAGTCTCATACCTGGTGGCTCTCCTTTCCCTGGATCTTGGGACAGCACCAAGGTCTGGCAGTTGGGGAAGATTTTTGACAGTCAACTTTTGGCTCAAACCTAACTTTCAGCTAAGAACTATTGTTGTATGGAGCAGTTTAGAGCCCTGCATTCGGTAAGTTGTCATTGCCATTCCAGCCGGTGGTATGACAGTGCTTCATCTTTCTTGAGAAGCCATAATGCTAGTGAGGAGAGCATCAGTCTCTTCTGGGCTTAGACTGATGTCACCTTAATGCCTTAAAGGTTTCATTTTGAGAGATAAGGGGGAAAAGGATATACCTTTGGAGATTTGTGGATTAGAGAGGGAGAAATATGGTCCTTCTGCCTTAGTGTTTGCTCTGTACCTAGGAGATTTCCTAGAGATGGAGTGTTAAAGTTGCATCTTAAACTACTCCTTTTGGAAGGAGGACCCAAGAGCTTCCAGCTCCTCAAGCTTATTGTGTGAACATTGCTCACCTTTCCCCAGCTGTGAGTTCTGCTGTGTCCATCTCAAGCTGGGCTGTCACTAAAAAATGCTATGACAAACCATCTTAATTACCCTGGCAAATAGTAGCTGAATTTTTTTGTCACTTCTAATGGTTTTTAATGTGAAGTGCTCTTTGACAAATGGGACAGAGTCAAAGCCAATTTTTAACTCCATGCAGAGTTGATGGTGAGTGGAGTGGCTTCTGATTCATGCTGAGGTCTGTGCACATGCAAGCCATGGACAAGAACTAACCAATAGATATGAGGGGATTTTACCCTGGCCACCTGCATCTTGGTTCCCCAGGTAAGCAGAAGGATGCAAAAGGAAGGGGAGACTTTGTTTGTGCAAAGGAAGAGGTTGGAAAGAGAGGAGGGAAAGAAGTTCAGTGAAATCACCTAGGATCGGTACTCAGGAGCAAGTGTTTGGGAGTGAGATAAAGGTGAACAACTTGATGGGACTTCCTGCAAGAATGCTATTGGTGAATTTAGGCTTTATCTCCAAATGTGTATGCCTGTTGTGGTACAAGTTGTGCCTGGATTCTGGTTTTGGCAGAACTCTTGCTGCCTGGGCTGCTTTTGCAGAATGCTGATATAGAAAGGGATTCTTAACACACTCAGGGTATATCAGCCATGCTGGAGATGTGGGAGTGAAATAAATGCTTTTGTGGGACCGAAATGTCAGAACCACACCTGGAGAAGGCCTTCCTCTTGGAAGGTAGCTAGGCTTCTGTAAAACTGACTCATTTTTCTCTTGTTCAAGAGGTCACTGTTTGCTCTGAAGAGCTAAAGGAAAAAGGTATGAAAAGATGAGATTCTGAGATAACAAGCAGCAGCGTAATACTTGATAAATGTCTGCATTCTGGGTAATAGAATTGTATGCTTCAGTGTCTGTGGGCTAACATCTTGCAGCCTCCTACTTTCCCTTTCTTTTCTTCCCAAAACTCCTTGGTCCATGTCTTCGTGTCTGAGAGCAATGAGGACACTCATCCATATACATCTGATCCATTCCAGAGAGCGAGTCAGAGAAATCTCTCTCTCCTTCCCCCAAACCAGAGTTTTCCTCCAGTTTACATTTTCTCTGACCACTGTTTCTTGTCCTGCCCAGCTCACCCACAATTCCCTAGACTCTTGCCAGCTACCTTGATGTATGGGAATGATCTAAGGCCTGCCTGCATGTGTGATGTTCTTGATGCCAAGATGACTTTGATATACAAGGCTGTGATGTTGGTTCATTAGTCTGATATATGTCTTGCTGCATTTTGAAGATTGGTTCCTGGAGGCACTAATCTTATTTCTTTTGTTTTTCAAAATGTTCCTTAATTGCTCTGTTTAAGGTGTTTCTGGTGAGCCAGGTTCTACTACTCTCCTAAACACTGGTGGATGCAGCAATATAATACTGATTCAATTAAAAAATAAACCCAAAATATCAAACTAAGCAACTTTTATAAAGTACTTAACACTGCTTTCTTTTTCTCTCTTTGCTAGTAACAAGGGTTTTGTGACATTAATGCTGTCACAAATTGGTGACTGCCTACGATTGTCATTATCTTGCAGTTCTCTGTGACCATTTGGATTCCACTGCACTCACAGGGATCAAACAGCTGCATGAGGAGAAGGCACTTAGCATAAAAGAGTCTCGGGGACACTAGTCAAATAGTTCTGATCTCATCTACTCTAAAAGATGGTGGTCTAGTTATATTCTTGCCGATTCATTGTAATTGTTCCCTAGAGGAAGACAATTTTCTTGATATTTGATTTAGCAAAGGATTTGGTTATTGAACACTGAGGCTTTAGGGGTTATAAGATGTGGTCTTGCAATGAGATTTAAACAGCTTCTGTCCCTCAGCAGAGATAAGGTAAATTGTTTTTGCAGGAGCAACCTTGCCTTAACTCAGTGTGAAGTCAAACAGGTTTTTTTATTAGGTAATTAACATTGATGTAAAGTTTAGCCAACTTTTCCTTTGTGTTTTCCAAACTGATCTTCTAAATAACAGTGGTCTCCAGGGTACTGCTTGTGGAACCCCATTGATCAGCAGAAAGAGTTTGAGTTTGATGTGGCTGCTTCATGGTAACTGAAGGTGACAGAGTTGAGAATGCTCCTTTGACTCAAAGTTTGGGAACTGGCCATGTAAGTGTGGGGAAAAAGTTGTCCTTAGCAAATCATGAGACTACTGTCCACTCTGGAATGTAACAGCAATAGTGTGCTGTACCTTCTCTTCCTAAGCAAAGAAGGAATTTGTTTTGTTTGGGGAGTTTGGTGACTGGGAATCTTAAAAGCTGGATTTTATTGTCGACTTGTATTGCTCTTGAACTAATTGATGCTTTGAGGGAAGTTAGAAAAATTTACCATCTTAGGAACTACTCTGTTGCCATCTTGGGAGTGTTCTGTATTTCATCTTTTCTTTTTTTGCTTGTGAAGATGTCTGCATAAGGATGGGATATTTTGCTTATGAGTCTTACCTACTTGCTCCAACTATGGCCAGCATGATCTCTGATGTAAAGAGCCTAAGGACTTGGTTCTTCGGGCTTTAGGAGAATAACGATGATTAATAAAGAGGGGATAAACGTGAGATTAAAAAAAAGCTTTCCAGGGACTCCTCTGAAATCCTTTATGGTGCTGTTGATGCTAATTTTGCAGGAGTATTTTTGCATTACCATGTGAAAGTCTGAGCTCTGGGGAAGCCCTGTCATGCAGTTCTGTGGAGACCTGCAGTATCTTCATTCCTCAGGTTGCACAGTGTTAAGAGGCCAGCCGATGTGACTCTCTCAAGGCTTTAAACATGCTTGGGTTTTGCAAAGTGCATGATGGAGAGAGCTGCCTGGGAGCTGTGCACGTTGGAAACTGCGTAGTTTGAGCTCTGAAGACATGCATCATGCACTTTGCATTGTGCCACGTTAACAGTTGATTTCTCCTGGCAGTTGGCCGAGGACTGGGAGGATGGCTTACACTTCAGCAGAGGGCTTGCTGAAAGAGATGTGCTCCTGCAAAACTTGTTCAGTTGTTATTTTTTTTTCTGGGGAGAAGCTGTTAGGAACTTCTGAGCAACCATAGTTGCAACATGCATATATGGTAAGGATCACCTGGTGGTGGGGGGAGAAGGAGGCATTCACATCTTATTTCTCATGTGTTTCAATAATGCTGTTGGAGTCTGATTCTCTGAGTAATGAATTCCTGTGTGCCAAACTGCTGGTATTGACAGGAGGCTTGTTAACCTGGGCACTTGGTGGAATTAGTGATTTGTAGAAACACAATGAGATGATTATTCTGTGTGACCCATATAGATTGCTTGAGATTGCAGTGATTCTACTGACTGGCTCCTGCTGCAGCCAGTGGATTCCTGCTTGGCTATTGTGTCCAAGCATGGCCGATTCTCATTTGCTTGTACCAGTGCTCTGAGGAGTAAATGATATTTTGTGGATGTGGTTACACATTGAATTCTACATGTGCTTTGCTCAGTATTACAAGTTATGGTTGTCACCCTATGGCTTTTTTGTTTCCTTAAGGTTACCCATGTTGTCCTGTTCCTTAAAGTTTGCAGTCATCCCACCTGTAATAAATTACAGACATTTGATTCTGGTGAGCTGTCACAAGAGATATTGATGGAAAGATGGTTAATAGCAACAAGAGATGGAAAATGGAGATGAAAATAAAGTGTTTTCAGGGAGCTCTTAGCAATTCCCTTGTGATCTTGCTGTTGATCTTGACTGCACAGAAATGACAGCATGTACTGAGACACCTTTTGCTATGTGGAGAGAAGTACAAATGACCTGTCTTCAGGGTGAACTGTAGAGGAAGACTTGAGTCCTAGAGGCTAGCACAAGGTTCTTGTCCCCAGAGACAGAAGGTGTTGGGTCAATTTGTTGTTGAAAGCTAGGTTTCTATATCCATATTTAAGAAAACAGAACTGCAAAGAGTTCTTTAGAGACATAGCAAAATCCTTCCTAAGGAGAGATGAACAAATTCAGAGTGGCTGAAGCTGTTGTTTATGTTGCTTTCACTGTTAGGGGTTTTCTGTTTGGTTTTGGTGGTGGTTTAAAAATTTTTTTTCTTTTAAATCAGGTACAAGACACACATGTGGGTGCATGCGTGCGCGCGCACACACACACACACGGTCCTTTGAACTCAACCCTCTGTTTGGAGCAATGGATTCAGATGCCAAAACCTGAGTGAAAATGTAGATACAAACACCTGCTGACCAGCAGCTAATCCTGTACCCTGTGCTTTACTGATTTTCTCCTTAGGTGGTGGTTGAGGGAGGGCAAATAAAAGGAAGAGCTGGATTCCTACACTGAGCCACTGAAGCAGCTGGTGCTTGGGAATGTGTTCCTGGGGCATGTTCTGGCTGGAGACTAGGATTGTTGGCCTTTCATTACCTGACTCTTCATTTACCCAGTTGAGTTATAGTCTTTAGAGTAGAAATAGGACTGTGGGGCTAAATCATTCCTGTCTGATGGCAGAAAATGTAAGCTAAAATTGTAAGCACAGTTTAGTTGGTATTCTTGATGGATGCCTGTTAGAGAAGATGATGATTTCCCTGCCCTGTCCCATTCTCTCACAGCCCTTGATGCACACTCCCCATCATACACCACAAGCCTTAGGAAGATGGTAAGGCGTGTGGGAAAGTGATTCATTTTCTGCCAGATGAGGAGGTGGTTTCTCCCAGAAAATTTTGTAAGGTCTTGCAGGCTCTGACTCTACCTGCTATCTAAAGCTTTGAGGGAAAGGATGCTCCCATCAGTGCAGGTAGCATTGTGTGACACCTTGTGCACTGAACTTGGAATGGGAGCAGACAGGGACCTAAACTGAAGGTTTGAGTATTTGTTTCTCTTGTGTATTGCTGTTGTCCTGTCTTGCCACTTCATATTTAGCTTCCCCTTTTGGAAAGAAGATGAAGAAACACAAATGGATTTTGTCACCTTGCTGCTCTGGGAAGCTGTATGTTTTGGTGATTAGACAGTAGCCATGTAAGATCTTGGGACTTCTAATTTTTAAGATGTATCATACAAAGACCCCTATGGGAAGCTTTATGGTTTACAATCCTCCTTACTCTTTGAGGTTACAGCTTTTTTTTTACTGTGTTGTCCTGCAGTTGATTTTTAAGCCAGGTAGGGGGAATTCCTTTGAGTTCTTTACTCTTTTTTTTTTTTTTCTTAAAATTAAAAAGAAGCCATTCTTCTGCAGGGCCGGAGGAACTTTAAAAGGCCAGATTAGTAAATATACATTAATTTCACCAACCAGTCATTATTCCCATGGGTTTGAGTTACTTGCTGTTTCTTCCTTCTTTTTCTTAACTTTTTTCATCAGTTCTAGTTAAGTTATTTTGGGGAAGAAAGTGCGAGGAGGTGAAAGCTTGTTTGAAATGCTGTGGGTTTTTAGCGGGGGTTGTTTGTTTTGTGGGGTTTTTTGTTTTAATAATATTTAGCAAAAGTGTTCTTTTGTGTTCAGTTGGGGGCGGCACTTCAGTTTTTTATGGCTTGGAAAAGGACAAAATGTTTAGATCAAAAGGGCAGAGAAATGTTTGCCTTTGGTCAAAGGAATATGCCATTAGAAAGATGTTTGGAAGGAAAATTATTGACAAAGTCTAATATTTAGGTACTGAAGTGTTTCTGAGTGCTTTTTGTGCTTTATAACTCCTCACATTTATTGATCACTTGAGCTTTCTCTAACCTTAGTCCTTCCAGCCGCTTGTCGGGCAGTACATTACACGTTGTATCCCTTTTAGAAATCCCTCACATAAAACATCTTAGCTTTGGGCAAATATATTCATAAAGCATTACAGCAAAGGACCTGAAAGTAGAATGAATAGCACTGTCCCATTGTCACTTCATTATATGTGGCAGTGACTCTAAGCCCTATATTTACTAAGCTTCAGCAAGACACAGGCTATTTGAATTCAGCGTTTATCTGGCAGTTTTTTAGCATGGACTAGATTTTAGTCCTGTGTTACATGGGGGTAAGATGACAGTAATAGCATTTTCTATCTTGCAGAATAGTGCATTCAGGAATGTTATGAACAATTTAGTAGAAGGCTACATGACAGGAACATTTCTTAAATGGGAAAGTTAAAAGATTGTAGCTAACGCTGTGTTTCCATCTGACACTATCTGCTGCTGGCAGAGACTCTTGCATTTGGCTCTGCTGCAGCCTGTTACCATGGCCAACCCTGGGCTAGCACTGCAGTTGGTGCAGCATCAGCCAGGCCAGGGAGCTGATCCATCACGCGGGGGACTCAAAAACCCCAAACTTGTCTGTGTAGCTGTCTTTTCTTCTCTCTGAATTTATCACTCATCAGGACTGACACAAGGTTTGCAGTGGGAATGAATAGCTGGGGGTTGTCAAGGGACATATGACCGCTGTTTCTGGGAGCAACAGGGGCTTGTGCTACATCCAGGTGGCTGCATAACCAAGTCCTTGGTTTATTTCTGCATTGACCAGCCATTTGTGTTGTTTAGTTCTGTTGTACTTATATTTCAAAGCTTATCCTACCTGTCTGCCCTTTTAGGTCTTCCACTAATGCTTTTTCAACCAAAGCATCTCTGGATGAGATTGTTCTGGTTCCGCACTGACTGGGAGTATGCTGTGTCTCAAAAGGTAGCACTCTCTTAGTGATAGATAGCCAAGAACTGATGGCAATGGAGGAGAAAAAATAAAAAGAGTAAAAGGAAGCATTTCCTGCTGCTTCCATTCATCTAGGTCTCATCAGTGTCTGGAAGGATTGAGGTCTTTCAGGCCCAAATTGCGCTGCTGCATTGTGATATGTGCTTATTTGAAGCTTTGAGTAGTCCTGAAAATTGTTTGCTAAGTCATTTGAAAGTCATTACTTGAAGTTCAGGCCACCGGTGGGTTTTTTTGTGTTAACCCAGCCTGCTTGTCATGACCCAGCAGTAAGGAAAACTAGTTGAGAGCTTGGGAGTTCAAGGGCAACAATTTAGCAGCTATGCTTCACTTGCAGCCTGGCTCAGAGTGGGTTAAGTGCAGCTTTGCTCTTTTGATTTCAGTAAGTGTTGCTCTGTACTTAATGTGAGTGCTAAGTGGTTGTGGATCTGCTCCTGTGTCTTAAGCATGTGTGATGGGGGTCATGAGTTTCCTTCACTTTTCTGTGGCTTTTCAGGTATTTTGCAGCTCTCCCAACCTCATCAGGATCTACTTCTAGACCTCACTTGGGCAGGAGGGGTGTAAGACTTGTTACTTTAGCTGGACTCAGAACTGAGTCCTAGTCCTACTACAGCTGTACCAGGTGAGTTTGAGCATCTGGTCAAAAAAAGTATGAATACTCTTCCCTCCTGTATGTTGAAAACTATAAAGTCCTTTCCAGACTGGCTAAATGTTTTGCATTTCAAGTAGTTCTGTGAAAACTGATCCATTTGGCGTTATGCATTAGTTGGTCTGTTAGAAGATGTAGGATATTGAACGCTGACTACGTTTCCTATCAGTGAATCGTGGGAGCCTTTAGCTAGCTGCTTTGTTACTCATTTGGGATTTAAGGGCTGGTTATACATATGGGGTCCAATACCAGATGGATGGGTGAGACTCATGGGAGATGGGTGCCAGTGCTGGCATGCAGAGAGGGTTTACTTGAGAGGGTTTATTTTACTTTCATCCTGCCGGGAGATGTTGCCCTGGCTTTGATGCGACTGTAGGTAGTCATAAAACCTATGTGCTTTATTCTGAAACAGATAACATGCTTGGCAGAACTGGGGTCAGTGACGGATGGCTGTAAGAAGTTAATTCGTTAGAACAGTGTTCTTTGGCGGGTGGTCAGTCTTCTGTCAATAAGCTGTGTAGCACTGAACATGACTACAAATTAAAAAAAGCTGTACAATCCTACGCACACATCCATCCCCATACCTACAAGTTGGCAAAAACTGCTTGCGTTTCTTCTAAGACAATTTAGGTTGGTGAGGGCTAGATATAAAAGGGTTCAGAAACATGGAATTGGGGGTATGATGTTATAATGTTTTGAGTGACAAAGCTGGCTAAGGAAGTTCCTACACTTTCTGAAATCCCCATCTCTGGGTGTTGTTCCTTTCAGTTGTGCTGATGCCACTGTTTGTGAGACTGTACTTGTCAACAATTCATGACAAGAAGATCAAAAGCAACACTTGAAGGGAAGGGAGGGTGAATGGAACCTAAATCTAAATTTAGTCGCAGGAATGTCTGTGGGGATGGTAAGTCACTGTAGGGAGGGTTGGAGTGAACACAGTGGGAATTTCTTAAGAGGGATTTGCAGCCAGAGAGATTGTAAGGTGGAACTGTGCCTTTATGTGTCCCTCAAAAAGTTAGTGCTGCAAATAAGCTGTGCATCTGTCAGTGCTGGGTTTTATTGTGTGGTCTAGGAGTGGGAAAGGAGAAATAGCAAATGCGTACCACGTGTTAGAAGATACCTTTCTTTCTTGAACCTATATGTTGTGCTTGAACCTTCAGAAATATTGCTCCTTGCTCTGAAGGACTTTGGTGTTTAGGGAAGTTTTGGTTCCAGGTAGGCAGGAGGTTACGGATACAAGAGGGCTGCAGGAGCCTCTCTCTGCCTTTGATTATGATGCTGGGACTATCTGGGCACTTACCTGTGGGGGGCAGGTGAAGGGGTGTGGGCTTAAACAGAACAGTGTGACTTGATGGCCAAGCAGTGCATCTGAACAAAGGATTTTCTTAAACGGGCAGAAAAAGAACTGATTTTTAAATATTTTTTTTTCAATGGAAAGGAGTTGTTAGTGATCTCTCCTGATTATTAGGCAGGGACTGGCGTAGGGGATATTTCAGCAGCTGCAGGGGCAAAGGAAGGAGTGGCTGTTCTCTGAACTGTCTGAGGCCTTGGTATTTCCCATCTCCTTTCTTTAATTAACGATGAGTTTGTGGACAGTGGCCGATAGGAATCAACAGTTCTGTTTTTCTGCTGGTGTGAAGAGGGCTATGGGTCAGTGTGTGGTCTCTCTGATATGTCTGCAGTGGGTCTGTGAGCTAGGAGTACTCAGGCAAGTGTCAACTATTGGAAAAACCAAGGCAGCTTTATTTTGGTGACACTAGATTTTCTTCTGGGGTATATCTCCACAGTGTGTTGTTGATATACATTACAGTAACTCTCATTAAAGTCAGAGACACCTTTAGTAGAGATGCACATTGCTCAGCTGTGGCATGTAGACCACAACAGCAGCCCACTGTAGGTATGTTGATGTGGCTAGAGCTGTCTGACTAATTCACAGCAATTAACTTCTTTTGTAAATTGAATGTGTTTTTTCTACTTGCATATTGTTCATTGGCAATTTGGGATTTTTCTCAGGTTTAGTCATTCTTCAAAATTACCTCCTATGTATCTCCTCTGACTCATTCTTTGTCCATGGCTGACTCATGAACTCCTTCATACAAGCATTTGATGTGCCAGTTAACTTGAATGGGCTTCATAGGTCATTCTACATTGGTTTGGTGTCTGATTTGACAAGTCCAAATGTTAGGTTCAGGGTCCTTGAGAAGAGTTCAGATCAATCTGTACATAATTGTGCTCCTATACACATATAAATTTGCTCTTTCTGTGAACTTTTAGACAGAAATGTGCTCATTTAAAGTTTTTAAAGAATGATTTCATCAAAAGATGATGGAGCAAGATCAAGGCCAGATCTATAGGTTGTCTGGGGAGACAGAATAATAGTACTGGACTAAATTTTTAGCAGTCGGTTGTGGTAAGTTTTCTGATCACTCCATCAAGATTGGTAAAAGGTGTTCTTCAGCAATAGCTTATTCAACCTTCCCTTTTTGTTGTCTGAGCAAATCTGACTGTAGACACATGCATGAAATGGGATGCTGTTAAGTCACACTGCTGTAATCATTCGCTACCTCTCATCTGAGTCTTCAGCACTGAATGATGTGCAGCCTTTTTGTGTGCTACCGCTGAACTCTGGAGAGACAAACACCAGTGTCAGTTGAAGCCAGTAACTTCTGTCTCATCCTTCCTTCGGTGTGGGGTCATGGTTGAGGCAGAAGTGAAAGTGTGTCTTCTTCGCAGCTGCTCCTCCCTCAGGTTAGGATGGTATGTGCTCTGAAAGAGATGTGGCATGTATGCTATCATCTGCAAATCTGAGATTTGTTGTGTTTCATATTCTGGCATATTAAGAATTCTGTCAGTCTGTAGGTAGGTCTGTGTGGCTCAGGAGCACTCTGTTTTTGCTGTAACGAGTGTGTCCTCTGGCAGAGGGGCAGAAGCAGCAGCTCAGGAAAGGAACATGTTAGAGCTGCAGGAATTGTTCAAGCTCTTCTCTCAGTACCCTTCTAGTCATTTGTGATCTGTTTAACTGATGCATAAACTGACTGTGGGACAGGTCACCTGTACCTTAGCAATTATAGTAGCCGAGTTTAAACAGTCTTTATTCAATACACCTTGATTCTGTTTGCATCTGGTATTGGCAAAAATGTAGATTGGCTTCTGACCCTGCTGAAGGTTCCTGCCAATCTTGCTGGAGTTGTATCTCATCATAGCCCTGTCTGGCAGAGCCATGCTGATGGATGCTTGAAGGGAATTTTCTTGTGAAGAGCATTGGGTAATAATAGCTATTTGCAAAAGCTGTGTTAGTGAAAATGAAATCCTACCCACTTGCAAGAAAATATAAAATACTGTAGCAGTGCAGCACATTGGAATTGTGAGAGCAAGCCCATTTCCAAGGGCACTGGAGATGTCTTAGTGTAGACAGAAGGCTCATCGTTTACATGTCTTGTAGGCTCAGAGCTTGCCTGGATCTGTAACTTGCTGCTGGTGGCTTGCATGTTTTCCTCCTCACTGGTCTCATCCATCGTGGCCTCCACCTGGCTGTGGCAGCAGTCCTGCAGGCAGAGGTGGGTTAAGCTATGGCAGAGCTTTTTATTATTGAAAGCACGTTCAGCCTGTGGATGTTAATCAATGGTAAATTAGAATGCAATTGATATATGCATATGACATGCACATTAATTTTAAATGTGTTTATTGTAATTAATGCTATTACAATGAAGCCAAAGGAAATGGGGAGTGATTAACCTCACGTAAGCTTTGTTATAATTTGTTTAAAAAGTTCAACTTTAAGATGAGAGAATAAAAATATTGCTGATTGATAAGAGGGAAAGACATAGGGGGGATGTGTTTGTCTGTTGTTTCCCAATGACGTTTCTATGGAGCCTTTGGCATTCTCCTCTGACTTGCCCAGGTAACTCCTTCTCTACTATCTCTCTTTTTCCAATTAAGGCTTTGGGCTTGGATCTGAAAACTTTCCAGTGCAGAAGCTTCTCTACTCCACTGTGATACTCTCTGCCTCTGTCATCTGCTCTGTCTGTTGCCTCTGATTTATAGGGTCTGTGTGGGGCTGGAGTGAGCAGCTGTTGGGAGAGTCCCACCTAGCAGGGCCTTGTGTTCAAAGAGCCTCAGAAATTAGGGTTTCTTCTGCCAATACACACCCACAATGGTGTGATCTCATGTAGCAGGGAAAGAGGAGGCTGAAAAGTCTGAAGTTTAAGTTGTATCTAGCAGAGGTGGTGGCTGGAGTATCCTACTGGAAGTGACAGTGTCCATCTCTGGTATCCCAGTAATTCCTTACCCAGACAGTGTTGCTCATGATAGAAACCTTGCTTGCTCTCATCCAACTGGTGTTCCCCAGTGGGTGCTGGTCCAGGAAGAGAGATATGTGAGCCTGCCAGAGATGTGGTGAACAGAGCTAGGATTTAGCCAGTGGGCTGGGGGAGGACCAAGACGCCTTGGCTTGTGTTTTATTCTTGGCAATCTGCTTGGAGTGTGGTGTTAGCAGTGTCTTCTGCAAGTGCCAAAAAGGGTTGCTTCACTGTGTCTGTGGCCTGACTGGTCTTAATTAACCCTAGGGATTAGGCAAAGGAAAAACAAAAAGTTGATGTAGAGGTCTAGCAGAAACTTGCCTCAGACCGAGTGCTGTGGGTGACTCTCTACATCCCTCCTCCTCTCTGCCAGCCACTACTGCCTACATAGTTCTGCTGATGCATCCTCATCCTGGTAAACTGCATTCATGGAGGAAGTTGTTCTAGTCCACCTGATTAATAATATATACACCGATAAAACTCACCACCACTTCAGCATTGTTATATAAGTATAAATCTATAAGTAGATCAGGCTTTGTTCCATGGACAAAAAACAACTATGAGAGCAGAAATTAAAGAGATCAAAGAGACTGGATATTAGAGATCCTTGCCTGCTATGCAAAAGTAGGATTGGAGTATAGCTGTGGGTCCCTGCTATTTAACTGATAGAACTTTGATAGAACTTTGATCTTTTCTCTTTCTTTCTTCGTGAAGTTCTTTGGTTTCCATGAAGACTGATTCTGTATTTCTGGGTGTACACGTTCTGTGTAGGGACCCAGATCTGGAAGGAGCTGGCAGCTACCCAGCTATGTTGATGCTGTTGCAGAGAGGTCGTAGTGGAGTGGTACTGAAAATATTTTTTTCTCACGGATACGCCCTGATCTGCTGTAGACAGAGCGTTTTTGGTACATGAGATTGTGTCTTTGCAAAGTGCTGTGCATGTATATGGACTGGAGAAGCTGTGGGGCTTCTCTGCTGTACCCCTTCAGATGATGCTGCCATGTTCCGAATATAATGACCTGGCCTGTCCACTTTCTGCTTCTCCCCCTCCCCCCCAAGTTGTGCTAATCTGTGCAACTCTAAAGAAAATATGGATAAGCCAGTGCCTTTTATTTTTTTCTGCCTAGTTCTTCTGTCTGAAGGATGGCTGAAAACCAGCTCTGAAAACAGGTGTATTTTCTCTCCATGTGCCTGTTTTCATCAATAGAATATAGCCTTTCAAGAACGATGGCAAAGTAATGACCAAGTTGAGAGAAGCCCTGTGGAACCTCTGGTGGCTATATCTTGGGTAAAGGGCCTTGAAATCCCACCGTGCAGCTTACTTAGCTCAAGATCTTGGTGTTTGGTATTAGTTGGGGTTCCCAAAATGCTCGTCATCTGCTCTACAGCCCATTGAGAGGAAGAGGAAGATGTGATTAGAGACGAAATGTTTCAACTAGCCAGATTTCAAAGGTAGAGACATTCTTCAGGGTTGTCTAACCTGATATCCCCTGATAGAGGCCAGATGTTTACACTGATTTCTGCTTCTACTGAGCATTGTGGCTTCATCAGGGGCTGCTGTTCTTGATTACAATGACAGCATGTCTTTGTTTCGGTCACGTACTCTGAGATCTTTGGTTTTGCTGGGGGTTGGCTTGTTGGGAATACATTTTGCTTCTGGGACAGCGTAAATAGTTTGGCCAGCATCATGGCTTCCTGAACTTAATGGCTGTCCTAGTTTTGGAAAGTATTTATAATGGCCAGCCTTCCAGACATCAGCTACTAATAGCTCACGTAGGAAGAGTGAATGCGTAGGAGTTGCATTTGAGAACGACTGCATGATGATGTTGCAAAACAGCACTTTCACAGCTAACTTTTGTCTGCTTGTCCGTCATTTACCTTCAGCATCCCGGGAGAGCTGCTTTCTTCATGCTGGACTTGCTTGGTCTATTTGGTTTCCATGGGAAACAGAGGTCACTCAATCCAGGACTCTTAAACCAGCTTCTCCCAATCTACTGGGGACATTGCCTGTGAGTCATGGTTAAGGAGTGCTGGCTTTAGGGATTTTTTGGGGTATAGGCCTTAAATATTATCCTGACCTATAACATGCTGGAAGTGAAGAGGTGGTTACTGGTATGTGTTACTCCCTTGCTGCATTAAGCTGCCTTAACAACTGTGGCTGCCGCTGTGGCAGACAGACTTGTGTAAATATACCCGTCCATTTTTTGAGACCTGTGTTCTAGTGATTGAGGTTTTGACTCTTGACAGAGGCTCAACTGATTTAGCTGGCAAGGTAATCCTCTGTGTTTGTGCTTCATAATGGTAAATGGCTGGGTCAGGGCATGAATTTCTCAGGTTTGTGTCCTCAGAGTGACCGTAAACTAGTATTGTCCACAGCCTCTTAATGCTACATGGAAGCCAGGGAAGGATCTGCCATTGTTTGAGCATTAGCCTGTGTTTGGCACTTTCCCAGGGAGATGACTCTTATGCTTATGCTTATAGGGTATACCAATCCCCTTTGCTTTTTTTAAAAACTTATCTTTTTAAAGTTTATTTTTAAACACATTGGCTGATATCAGCCAAGTTTGGCAAAAAGGCAGAGGCATCGATGCTAGAAAGCCTTTATAAATTTCCAGATAGAAGATGGCCAGAGAAGGGAGAGAGACCTTTGAACTGGGATGGCAGCTACTGTCACCCTGTATCAGATGTGAGGGAATCTACATAGGGACCTCAGGCACTCTGTACTGAGCAGCGGGGAAACATTGGACAGTAGGGACCAGATTTTTGCCCTGCTCTTGTCTCCTTTCTTAACACCTTGGTGTCAGATCTGCATCCTTATGACTGGATGGTGGGAGACTGGAGTTTGAAGATCACCACCTCATTTACAGGGATTATTTCACAAGTCTCAATAGAAAAGCACCCAAGGGTGGAAAGCAGGCAAAACAGCTCTGTGCCCAGGGAGTGACTGGGTGGTGAGCGTCCCAAAGAAGGAGTCTTCCAAGGAGTGGAGAGTGATGGCCCTGAACACGCTTGCTTTGTGTTGTGTGGTAGGTCTGTGATGGAGGCAGTAAAACTGAGGTGTCTGCAGTGAAAGAAGTCGGGGTGTTTAAGAGGGAGAGTTACACAGCAGAGGGTGGAAGGGGTGACTGCAAGCTGAGGAAGTGCCCATTGCTGTGTTAACATGAAGTTTGAAATACAGGATACAATGGTGAGGTAGGAGCACTCTGTACTTTGAAGAACAACACAGACCAACTTACAGCCAGCTGTGTGCTTTATTCAGCTGATGACTCACTGTCCTGCTAAAGAGTAGCTTTTGGCTTTTAATCTTGGAAATAATAACAGCGTGTTGCATGAGTCATAATTGACCAGTACAGTCCTGTGATGTGCTTCAGCCAGATTCTTGCGCTGCCGTGGTGGGTACCTAGCGCAGAAGCTGCCGGGGGGGCGGGGCGGGGCGGGTGGAAGGAATGATGTGAGATCCGGAGTCACAAAGGCTGGCTGTGTTTATAGCCATACAGACAACACAGCAGTAGTTAATGGTCACGTTGAACATACAAACCGTGGTTTTTGTGGTTTAAAATGGACGTTGTCAACTATTTATTTATTGCTTTTAATTTCTTACTTGCTCTTTGCAATATACCCCACAGGTTCTTGAATTACATTTCTTTACCCACCAATTTTTCATCCTATTCTATTTCAAAAAGACAGACAAGATTTTTCCTCTTTTTTTTTTTTTTTCCCCCCTTAAACCTTTTTGTCACGTCTTGTGTAGTTTCTGTGGGCAATTGAAGCACTTAATTGTTCTACCCCTGAGGTAGCTGAATAGGAAATAAATTGTGATTAAGTGTAGGAAAATTGTGACTAACTGAAAAGAATTACAAGAGAATACAATATTTTCCTTTAAAAAGGAAAATGTATTAAAAACTTCTAAACCCTTGAAAACTTCAGTGCATCAGGTCCTGTACATTTTTAATAAGCTGGACTATAGTTTAAAAGAAAAATACCCTGCAGTGTGATCTGAAATTGTGTATTTAGCAAACAATGCCTTATATGATCTAAATGAGCAAGTGCTATGCAGTGAAGAGAACTTAAAAATGCAGACTCTCCCTTGCTTTGTGATTTTCATCAGTTATCAAAAGCATCAGTCCACATTGTGAGCTAGCTGCTGGGTTCTTTCTTGTAATGAGAGCTGAGTATGAGTGTTAGAAATCTAAATGGAGTAATCATCTTTGCTTTTCCTACTTCTGCAACTTCTCTGATGGGACTGAATGGAAATAAATCAGCTTAAAAAGATCCCACCAAACAACCCATTTCATTGCTTTTCTGAAAACTTACATGCTGGGTTTTGGCAAAAGCTAATTTTTTCCACTAAATTGTAAACCCTTTGGCAGTGGTGAGGAAGGGGCTTTGCAGTGGTAACAGCAGTGGGGATCCTTGTCTGCGACAGTGTTAATGGGTGCTGTTGTCATTCTAGATGGTGAGAGCTGCCAGGGTGATTATCCCTGTAGCCCAATGAAAGAGAAAAGGCTTCAAGAGAGAAAGGAGATCAGGGGACCCAGAATCAACTGCAAATGTGTTCAATGAGGGAAAGAAAACATGTTCAGCACTGAACAGCTCTCTAACCTTTACAGATTTCTTCTCCATCTGCATGTCCAAGGCCTGGCATTGGACATGTGGACAGGACACAGCTGGAGAAGCTATTTGGATGGAGCTACTTGGTGGCTGCTGGTCTGTGGGGCTGTCAGTCTGTCTTCTTTAGCACTAGCTTGACTTAAATGTTGTTAATCATCAGGTTTCTTTGGAACAGGGAGAAAGAGATCCACGAGTAACACTAAGACTTTTTGTTGAAAACAGACTACACTGTGGAGGGCAGAGTAGAGATGTGGTCGTGGTGACAGTATCTCCTTTCTCTTTAACAGGGCAAAGGTGCACATTGATAGTGTTCTTCAGCATGCAAAGGTGAGACTGAAGCCAGCCTTGTGAGCACATCTGCTAATTGAATAATGACGGGATGTAACAAACCCAGTTCCTTGTTGATAGGAAGAAAGGTTTATGTCTTTTGAAACTTTATTAGACTCTCTGTAGTAATTAACCACTGTGTAAAGGTAGCTCTCTGCAGTGCTGTCAGCTGGGCTAGTTCCAATTAGATGCACTGCCTGGACATACCTTATTGACTAATCTAGGCTGAACATCAAACTGCTTGAGAGAAATGGCTGGGAGAAAACATGCGTTTCTTTACTGCCTTGTTGGGTGAGGATCAGGTAATTTGTTTTTAAGGGAGCAGTGAGCCTGGTTTTAAGAGTTTTTTTCCTTGTTTTGCTTTTTGTCATGCCAGGAGACTGAAGCCAAGGAGTTTTTCACAATGCCATGTGTGACCAGGGCTGAATGTGACAATGGCCATTTGGGACCAACCTAAAGACTATCTAACTTAGCATCCTGGCTCCAGGGTTGATGGATAAGTAGAAGAGAATGAAAGGAGTGGGGCAAATTGGATTATTTAGTTGTCTTTTGCCATCTTTGTATTTAACTTTTGTTGGAGTCCATTCCTGTTCAAAAGACCTGTGACCTGTATAGTAAAAATGAGCACAGTCTAGGGAAGGAAAGGCCAATAAATGTACAGGAAGGAAGGGCAGTGATTGGACCGCAGGGTGTTAAATCCAAGTACCCTGGTTCTCGGACGTCTTTTCCATTGGTATATTTTAAATTTTGCTTTAGATCTACCTTTAGCATAGTTTGTCTGTAGTAGAATGCTTAAGTGCACTCAGCGCCCTTTTATTCATTAGACACACTGTTCCAGTTGTGTCCTTGAGTCTTTTTTCATTTGCTGTGAAAATGCGCTGTTTGCTCCTGCAAGCTCTGTAGAGCTAATATAGCTATAGGAAGAAGATGGATTCTGTTTGCCTCATCTATCATCAGCAGCATTGTCACCCGTGTACGTTTCTGTTGCTGAGCCCTTTATCTCAGGTATGGAATGGGAGAATGCCGTTCCCTGGCAAGTGAGGATATACCGCTGGTGCCCTCTCCTGGAGGCATAGCTGTGCTCTGCTAGTGCTCGTAAGAGTATCCCCTGTTACCTTTTAGTGATTCATGACTTGGAGAGTATAAGGCATCAGGATGGGGACTGTGGTGGGGGATCAGGAGAATGAAGTGTGCAGTCCCATACCTTGTGACAAATACCAGATGCTTCAGAAAAATGCTTGGCATCTGTTTGATAATACACGCTGCAGGGAAGATTCTTCTCTATCCTAGTTTGGTACAGGCCCAGGAGTATGATGCTTTAGATCTGTATGTAATGGTGTAATGTGGCAGTGTCATTTAATGTGATCAGGAAGCTTTATGTGGCTTTCTGGGGCTTTGCTGTACCAGTAGATAGCCCGTGTAGGATGTAGGCTATGCTCTGTGCTCTGCTTTGGGGGTCAGGAGCTCGGAGCCTGTAGGGATGAGGTGTTGTTTGCTTTGTTGTTCTCAGCAGTCAGTAAGACAGTGAGAATTTGGCCACCAGAAATCTGCAAAGTCAAATTACACCATTGAAGGGCAAAACTGAGGGACAGTTCCACATATTCCCCCCCCCAACAATTAAAAGCTGTTGAGGTGGTAGGGCTAAGTGCACTCCTTTGGCCTGTTTTGATATGGAGGCTGGCCCAAGAGAGGCTCTGCTCTGTGACTGGGCACTGTCTCAATGTGTGCCCATAAAGCCTGTCTTGTTCACTAGGAGGTACCACAACGTTTCTTTTAAGAGCCTTCATTCAAGATGCAACCTCTAGCCATTAGGCTGGCCTATCCTTAAAACTACCAGTAGTGCAGGTTATTTTATCCATGTGGTCATTTTCCACGAACATCGTACAGCTTTTCATGTCCTCTTCCCCTGCAATTCTTTTAGCTATCGCAAGGATGAACAGTGTATTTATTGAACCTGTGAGGCTAAGCATGGACAACCCATTGTTAAAGCATTTATGTTGAGTAAAGAGAGATTGACTACCAGAGTCTAACAATGCCATGTAGTCGTCCCACTGATCTAGACCAAGGCCTGTCTAACCCTGGATCACTGGTATTAAAGAGGATAGATACACAACCTGAGACCAGGTTTATAAACTGAACTGGATCAGGAGCAGTGAGTGCTACCAGATATGGAAGGGAGCTGAGATGAAGTATGTGGCAGCCTGGGAAAAAGAAGGTGAGGAGGCAACAGTGTGGGTGTGAACATTGTGTAAGGAGATGAATGCAAGGGCGTAGGAGCTGGTAGAGTGCTAGGAGGCAGGAGGAGAAGGATAAGGTCGCTGGGGATGCATTCTATGAGGTGGAGGCCAAATGGCATCAGTTGATTTGTTAGGAGGGGAGCAGTTGGTAATGGGAGGAATTGGTGACAGAAACTGTTTAAGTTGCTCTAGCATCCAAAGCAGGTGGTTCTGTTCTTCCTCCATCTCCTGGCTGCTTCCTTGCAATTCCCAACCCATCCCCTGCCCTGCTCACACACAAGTCTCTATGTGGTCCTGAGGTGAACAGGACTGATACAACAGATCAAAGCTTGTTACACCTGTGGGACAGTTTCCCAGTCAATTTTTCTGTGTGGTTGCTCACACAGCAGAACTGGTAAAAGGCGATTTGTAGCTCCTGAGAAACGGCCCAAAGAGGGACAAGTTCCTTTAGCAGCAGTGTTAGCTTCTGCTGACTTTGCTTGTGTCAAACCAGCGTGTGAATATGAAAGTGCACCAAGTCCAGGTCTTCCCCTTGTTTTATCTTTTGTAGGGATGTGTAAATGCCTTTAGGAATCTATGCCACAGAAACACAACCTGAGTGAACAAGTTGCTACCTTAGACACCAAATCTCTTTTCTGGTATTTGTGGCTCCCTTTGATAGCCCCTTTCTGCCCTGTCTGTGAAGCATGTACAAACCCAAGTATGCTTAAGGCAGTGCACACTGCTGGACAGTGAGATGCCTCCTTGGCAGAAGCTTGCAGTGCTTATGTTTGTGAAGAGGGTGTGATGGCATTTCCAAGTTTCTCCTAGTGCTATAGGAAAAGCTGTGTTAGAGGTGGGTAAGGTGTAAGGAGATGAATTTTGTGTTAGAGGGCTAAGAAAGAACCTGTGATACATTATGGAAAATACAGAAAACTGGCAAACTGAGTGAAGCCATCAGCTGCCTGGCAAGGCCTATATTCATTTACTCTACTGGGATGCTGAATTTTTAAAACTAAAAAAACCCCTCCAATAATACTGAGTCTTTATATTCCCAGCCAGCTGGCTACGGTTGCTGTGATAGTCACCTCATTTGCAAGAAAACAATGAATTGCCAGGTTCTATTGAACTTTGAAACATCAGCAAAGACCAGAAAGTTTTGCTTTAGTGGACTCTGTGATGGGTGTGGGGCAATTTGACTGTTGCACCTCAAATTCTTCAGGTCCCTTGCCAGATAATTCAGTTTTCTTTAGAAATGAGCTCCTCTTCCCCTTTTTTGTTTTAAGGTTGGGTTTTTTTTTCTTCTCACTGTTTTGAGACTTTTTTTCAGATCTGGAATTTGAACCTTTATTTTTAGCTAAGTTTGCGTGTATATTTGTAAGTTTGTATTTTATACGTGTTGGATATTTTATGTTTCAGAAGAAAATTTTCTTCTCATCCTTTTACTTTGGGGAGCGTCTAGAAAGGGAGAGCAAGTGGGAGGGACAGTACTGCAATATTTTGCTTTATATCACTGATTTCTAAAGAGATTTCCCTGTCTTAGACTATGTTGGTGGAAAGTCATTGAAATCATTTACTCTCGGAGAAGTCTGACTCTTGGGACAAATCTCTGGAGTGCATCTGAGCTTTCTGTCTATTGAATTCTCCTTGCTGAATATTGATACTGTTGTCTGGGTTACAGAGAGAGATTTGAGCTTGCAAGTTAACATTAGTTCTTTATTGCATCTTCTTAGTTATGGCTGTATTTCATTTGTTCCTGAAGCAGCTAAAGAACTTCGAGTTTGAGTTGTAAAGCCATGACAGCACTCAAGAAACAGGTTTTTCTCTCATTAGTAACAGGTTGTTGGAACCAGAGCGTGCAAGATGGGAAGCTGACATGGTCTGCTCTGACACTGGGGCAAAGGAAGGGCTACAGTTCAGCTGGAGTTCAGCAGAGATCAGAGGTACATCCTGAGTGACTCAAGGTGCAGATGAGACTGAGCCACTGTAGCAAACTGTAGTAATCAATTTTGGTAAGACTTGCTTCCAGATGAAACCTGGGAATATAGGCGTGTGACTTCCTCTGAGGTCTGGTCCTGTCCTTTCCTTTTGTCAGGTATTTTTGTATTTCAAAAATCCTGCCTGGGGACTGAAAGTGGCTTCTGATATTTAGTCTGTGTTGTGTGTGCATGGGGAAGGAGATAACTTATCTTGCCACCACTGGTTTTTCTGATTTGTTTTTCTATTTAGTGGTCTGTAGCCAGACTAATGTAAGCACTTTTATGCCTTGGCCAGTCCTGCGTTGCTGTCAGTGTCTGCTTACCAGCCTCATTCAAGCGTCTCCATAGCTATATGTAATCCTTGGCACAGGTAATGGGGTATCTTTGTTGGTGCTGAAAGCTTGAGCAAGTCTGTTCCCATTTGTGCCTTTTGCAAAACTAACCCATCAATAATTTATAAGCACTAGAAATATCTAATCTAGAAAACAATGTATAATTCTTGTCAGCTATGTTCAAGGAAGAAGAATTGAAAATGGAACAAGATGGGCAGAGATGGACTACTAAGATGACTGGGGAAAAGAGATTCCTTTTCACTAGAGGAGACTAAAAGCTCGTAAAACTGGTGGAAAGGATGACAGAGATGGGAAGTGCTTGTTCTCTATAAATGCATCAGGGTCACAATACTAGGGAGGGAGAAGAGCTATTAAAAACAGAGGGCAGACTTGGTTCAGGAACAATCAGCTGTTAACTGTTAGTGAATGAGCTGAAAGTAAAATGGGAAAAAGGCTTCTGTGCAGAGCAGTGAGCCTGTGTAATGGCCTTCTTGGAGGTAGCATGAAGGAAATGGAGCATTTTATTAATGGGAGGTAGTTGCTGATGATACTTTCGGAATACTTTGGCACACAGAAGGTCCCTGCCATTTGTGTGTTCCTAGACAAAAGTCGTGGAAGACTTTGTAGATACAATTTTAGGCACCATGTTTTTCTAAGATGAATTTAAATGGAAATGTTCCAGTCCTCCAAGAGTTTTCACTTGATCACGCTGTTACCGTGTGCGTGTGCAACTCTTGTGTGTAAACAACTGCTGCATTTCACTCCAGAACAGCTCATGTTTTAACCTGCATAAAGTGTAAGTGGTGCTTTTGGATAATTCTGTACATCAACCTTGGCTACTTTGAAGGTGTTTTGGAGTGAACAGTGTTTCTGCATACATAGGGAACAGGTGCTTGCTTCAGGAGATGATGATGAAGATTGAAATAGCTCTACTTGTTGATAGCATAAAACTATCTTCCCTTCAGAATGGATGATAATTGGAAAAACTTTCTTGGACATCTAGAGGGTGATCTGGGGCATTTTGCATTATTAGCCCACCTCTCTGCAGAAGAATCTTTGATTTGTCTTTTAAGGAATAGGGCACAGTGTTTGCACTGACTTTGGATGGGAGCCCAGGTATTCTTTTCTTCTTTTCTTTGCAAAGAGCAGGTGGAAGATGACAAGTAAATGATGACATTATTACGCTTGCACTTTAATAGTTTCCAAGGAACTTGCAAGTAAGGAAGGCAACACATGAAATATTCATGGTTTGTCTTTGCTCGCATACAAAAGGTTGAAAGCTTCCAGAGCGGGAGTTCAGGGTACAATGAAGCATATGGAAATAGCACCTGCAGCTTTGCCTGAAGGGCTAACATTGACCTTTCTTGGAGTGATAAATATGTTCTTTTCTTTTATCTCAATTGAAAAAAGAGGTCTTGTTTCCTCACGGAGGATTCAGTCATTTTTGTCTGGAGCCGACTTCCCTCTAGATCTCTAACATCTCTCCTCTACTGCTACCCCCCTTTTTGAAGTCAAAATAAGGTTTTGAAGGAAAATATTTCCTTCTTGCCTCCTTTCCCCCCAGTTTATCGAAGGACCACAACTAGAAGTGTGTCTCTGTAAATGAACAGAAGAAAATGGACATTGCAACAGCAGAACTTCTCTTGGGTATAACCTGCTGTAGAAAGCTCTACCTTTCAGTGTAGTGCCACAGATCTGTAAGCAGGAGGAATGCTCAGGTTGCTCTGTAGGTGTTAGGTGCCCATTTCCTCGAAGGGCCATGCTTCTCTCTTACAGGGGTTTCTGGTAACTCAAAAGGCAACAGAAGTGCCTGTATACCTCCCTGCTATTTTTCCTTCAGGCCTTTCTCTGTTCCAGCACTTGACTGGCATTAATTCAAGATCCTGCTGTTCCAAGTCAGCTGTAATTGGCTGGCTAAATGTGAAGAGCAGGCATGTGAGATCACGCGGCTCTGACGGTAGGTGCTTGCCTCTCGAAGCACCCTGTGTCCTGCTGCTCCTCAGTGCTGCCCTGCTGCCCCTGCCATGGATGGAGAGAGCTTTGTGCCCCAGGTTGGAGCAGTAAATTCTTGCAGGTTTCTGCATGTGTAAGCCCCTGCAGGGAGCATGCAGGATGTGGATTCAGTGCATAGGTAGGATCTTGATACTGTGGCCACAGCCCTGTCAGTGGTAAATTAAGCCAAGGAGCACTTTGTCCTGGCTTCTTGTCATTGCTGGTGATACCTGGAATGCAAGAGAGAAAGGGAGACTTGCAGGTCTGTGATGCTACTTTCTCTCTAGGTGACTAGAAAACTAGTCAGGAATTTACCTGGGAGCTGGAGACAGATAATCTCTAGTAGCAGAGCTCAGTGCAGGACTGTTCTTGAGCAGGTGAGAGGTCTTAGAACTGAGAGGCAGCGTTTACCTTCTCACCTGCCTAAGTCCAGATGTGTACTGTATATTGCATGAGCTAGGTACTGCTGTTGCTGAATTGTGTCCCCACTCTACCCTGGATATTTGTACTCCTGTGATGGGATGTCAGAAGGATTGCTTGAGTCGTGTGATCAGGGGCTCATTGACTCTCTGCTGTCGGTGTCCAGGGGTAGTCAGAGATCCTCTGATACATAAAGCTACTCTTACTGGTACTGATACAGAGAGCTGGTAGCTTTAGTTAAGTGTGGGTGTGAGGTCCCAGGAGGTGAGTGGTTCCAGCCACAGTGTGCTGACTGGCTCTAGAAGCCAATTCTGTGCATGAGCAGGTTCCTTCTGTGGGCCAAAATTCCCTGCCCAGAGAAGGGGTTGGTTCACCTCAAACTCATGTCTGTGGAAGAGGGCAGACAGTATTGGTATGACCAGGTACTAAAGGAAGTGGAATAGGTTGTGTGCTCATGCCCCGAATGACCACCTATAAGGGAGGATCACTTACCGTATTATCAAAACAGTGATGATTTATAGGCCTGGTTATCTGAAGCAGGCAGCTACACATCTTCCTTTTACCTGTTTGAAAAAACCTTTAGTCATGGAGGTAGCAAACTAACAGCCCTATGACTTGTTTTCTACCTGCAGAATGGGCAGAGCACAGTACTTACCCTGGTAATGTCACTGGGAGCCTGCATTGGCTTGGGGTAGGGGGAATTGCCAGCACTGCAACCTGTTTTGGCTTGCAGGAGAGGGATCCCTTTTATGGGATGTCAGGGAAACGCAGCATAACTTTGAGGCTGATGTAATTAAATTAATTCAGAGACCAATGGCCTGTTGTTTAACCAACAATCAGTATGGTTGTGTAGATTTTAATATTTGATTTACTTGAAAATAATGAATACATTTTGGGAAGATGAGTTTTCATCTAGAGAGTATTTGTACTTACTGCTGAAGTCTGAATTTTTCCTGTGTATTTTTACTTACACAGACTGTCATTAGTTTTCAATTTGGAGAATTTAATACCAAGTTGTTTCTTCTCTGGATAATGACATATCTGCAGAGATAGGTCTAGTTCTTGGTACCTCCCCTCTCTTCACATTAGTAATGCCCTTTAAAGGGTTCAACCACCCACCTACCCTTTTCCATACTCTGGTGATGTTAAAGGAAACTAGTAATCATGAAAATCTAGTATTTGGAGGTAAAACTAAAGGTGAAATAAGAATAGAATGAGTAGAAGAGTAGGTGGTCAGACAGTACATCCAGTCAGCACAATATGAGAGAAGTGGTGAGGGAGTAGCAATGATACAGAAACACTCACTCTGTATCTGTGAAATTTTCCTACATATAATTGTGTGGCTTTTATTTTTGCTGTGTTGGAGAACAGAGCAGTGATGGTGACTGGCATTAGTAGCTGAGCTGTTACTGGTGGGTATGCCAAGGAAATTATCATAGCCAGGAGTTGCAGAGGTTTGCAGATATTCCTCAGCACTTCAGATGTCAGCAGTTCTGGCACTTTATAATCCCACCTACCTTATTAATCTCTGCTGCAAGTGATTGATTTTTTTTTTTCTTGTGTACATATGCGTGTTCTCTAGTAATGCCCCATCAGGTCTGCCCTGTCATCCAGTGCTGCACAGCACTGGAGATGACATTTGCAAAGTGTCAGCAATCCAGCAGCTTGGAAAGGCCAGTCTGCTCTGTTGAGAGTGGATCTCACCTGAACGCTATTGTTATAGCCTGCCCGGGAAGCCTGGTCTCAGAAGGGTTTCTTTAGCACTGATAAAAAATAAATCCAAAGAGAGGAATGAATCTGTGGAGTATTTGTAACAGGTGGAAACCAAAGCAAAGAGAAACCAACAGTGTTATGAATAATGTGGGTCAACAGAAGGCAGTTTCTAAATGGGAATTAATTTTGTTTCATCTGTATCCTACAATAGTCAAACCAGAAACTCGAAGTGTTTCAATTGTGGGAGAAAGATACATTTTCATCAAAATGCAGATGTTTTGTGAAGGCAGTTTTAGTTTTGAAACCAGCTTTCATTTCTGAAATGTATTTGGGAAATAAATCCATTTGAAAAGTGAGTGGAGTATGAAGCAAATAGGAAATATTTTAGCTTGCTTTCACCTCTCAAAAGCAAAAAAATTTAATAGGCTATGAAAACTTAATGGAAATTTTTTTGGTAGTAGCTTTGAATATTAATTTTTCTGAAGATTTTTTTTTTTTTTTCCCTACTCGCCTCCCCCCAAACTAAAGGAGTTTGAAAGCTTTGGCTGGTAGTACTGGCAAGAGTTTCCCAGTTGCTGTTCCAGTACAGGATCTCAGGACTGGGATCCCAGTGGACTTTGCACTCTCAAGCTTTTGAGTCCACTAGTATGAAGCCTGATGTTTCTTTTGTTGACCTTTATGCAGATTAGTTCTTCTGCAGTTTTGTTCATACAGTTAGCATTTGTTCTGGAGCCTGGAATTTAGTTTGAAGGAGTAGAAGTGGCATAGTTTAGCTGAGATAGAATCATAGAATGATTTGGATTGGGAGGGACCTTAAAGATCATCTAGTTCCAACCATGAGCAGGGACACCTTCCACTAGCCCAGGTTGCTCAAAGCCCCGTCCAACCTGGCCTTGAACACTGCCAGGGAGGGGGCAGCCACAGCTTCCCCGGGCAACCTGTTCAGTGTCTCACCACCCTCACAGTGAAGAAGAGATGAATGCCTCCCAGCTTTGGGTTCTGCTTGGTTTCCTTAATTTTATGGGCAGTTTCATTCTAGCAACAATGAAAAAAAAAAAAAAATCCTTTAGGCTGGTATCAGAGCTGGGTAGAAATTGCAGTTCTATCACCAGCATTTTGTTCTCTGATTTACCACCTAAAAGGCAAAATACCTCTGCTTATTAATTTTGATATCAACACCGAAAGTGAAAAAAAAATAATTTAATTTTGTATTTGATGTGAACAGTATCAGGCTCAATTCATCAGGATACTTGGGTGTATTGAAGTATGGTGAAGTGTGCCAAATCATAGCTGCTATTCTCCTTGGTGACAAGCAGCAGGAGGAATGAATGCTGAGTAACAGCTAATAAGCTGCAGTGCTGGTACAGGAGGGAGTACAGCAATAAACTCTGTCAGACCGATGGTAGCTCTAGCTACAAAGTGTGAGAATGAGGTGCTGAACTCATCCTATACAAAGCTGTTTTTTTTTTTTTTTTTTTTTTTTTTTTTTTTCCTCCTTCGAATGATCTGGTGAGACTTATTTAAAGGTGAAACCAGACATAAGGAGCTATAGGAGGAAGCACTCAAAGCTGTGCTGTAAGAGATCAGAGAAGGACCCTTGGACTCAGGTTTATCCCAGACCTGCAAGTGGTGGAGGACAGATGAACTGGCTCTTGCTGTCATGCCTTAGTGTCCTGCCTTCCTGTCATCCCCATCGGAGCTCTCATGGCCTCTCAAGGGACTTGCTTTCTGCTCTCTCACTGCACTGCTGGGTGGTAGATGGAGAGGGATGGCCTGCTCACTTTGCTCAACTTCTACAGGTTTTACTGTCTTTGAGTACAGGCCAGGGTGGGTCACTGGCAGGTCTGTGGATGGGGGAACTTAGCACCTGAAAGATGTCTGCATGTCAAGCAACACAAAGAATGCTTTCAATGGGAACTGCTGCTGAGCTTTAGGGCTTTTGTAAGCTGAGAATTTATAGGTGCAGATACACTTTAATGCCTTGTTGTTGAGAGCTGTTATCACACCAAAGTGGAAGAGCTGGACTCTAAGCTTAGGACAGCCTGACCTGTCCTGAGAAGAGGTGCTACTTGCACACACTTGTGGTATAAGAAGCTGGTCCTTCCAGTAAAATAAACCTTTTTTTGTGTTTAATCCTCCTAGTTTGGTTCAGTTTTGGTCTGTGTATAAAGGGCCAAGTGGCACTGCTGGTGGTACTGAGAGCTCTTCCACTTGTGATTTCTATCTGTGTTTTCTTATCACTGAAGGTATGTGTGCCAAGAAAGCCCTGTGAACACTTTCTGTGGCTGATGAGCTAATACTGAAAACTCATCGTCCCCTCCTTCCACCCCTTTTTGTATGCATCTAAATATGTTTCTAAGAGAAGGATGGATTTGTCATTGTTATGAAGCAATGGAAATAATCTTAATTCAGACTCATGCTCTGATCTTTTCTAAGAGAAGCTTCAGTGTCTATTTTCTTTGCATAGTTGGAACTGCTCTGCATTATTACTGACTTGCAGCAGTGTCTGACCTATGAATGTGTGGCAATTTCTGTGTGGATGCTAGCAGGTTTCATGTGGTGAAGATGGCAGAGGGGAGGAGGCTCTGCGATGTGGGAGTATGGTTGTTTTAATCTCAGTGAGCAAACAGGATCAGGAGGGCTTTATTAAGGTGAGAGCAATCTCATGCTGCCATTTTTTTGTAGTCAGTCATGACAGCTGGTTTGATTGCAGCATTCTCTTTGCCTCCCCCTTTCTAAACTTTTATGTTTCTCACATTGTTAGCAGGGAAATGAGCTGCATAGCACCCATGTCCCCCAGCAGTCTCCCCAGATCATGGTGAAAGGGGGACACTGTGAGTAGTTACTCCCCTTGAGCAAGCATTATCCAAATCTAGAAGCTTGTTGATTAGGACCTGTCCATGTGCTAAGGCTGGCTTAAGTTGGGGAATGCTTTTGCTCATTTTTGTCCTGGCTGCAGTCTGTTGCTCTGAGTGTTTTTCTGGCTTAATGTTTGTACAGCCCTTTGGGCATGTCACAGTGGGCTTTCACCCTTCCAATATACAAGTGGCGTCAGGAGTGGGTATCTCTGTTTCACTATGAACCAGGTCATGTTTAGTGACTTGTTTAGGATCAGACTGAAAGTTTGGGCTGGAACTGAAAACTAGTCTCTCAAAAAGAGAGGGCTATGAGACATTAATTATTCTCATTTTCATGTCTAAACTTGCTTGAAAATAACTGCCAATGTCTCTATTACCCAGTATCAGTAAAAATATTGTAGCCTGGCCCCTGCCTTGTGTTTTCTCTCTACAGGTGTCCAAACCCAGCTGTTACATGCCATGATAACTATGTTACAGATGAGGAGACTCTGTGACAGAAAGATTAAGTGTCTTACTGGTATATGCACAGATCAGTGAAAAATCAGTAATGGGGCAAGCTGCCAGATTTCCTGATCTGAAAACTGTAGAAAAGAGCATTTGGGGAGCTGATCTGTTGAGGTATGCTCAATTTCTTTCAAACTCTCCCAGCTAAACATCTCTAGCATTCTCTTAGATTCTTCCAAGGTGAGTGTTTTGCTCCAGGGTAAATTGTGTCAGTACTTCACTAGCTCTGTGCATGGTGACATTTTCATGTCTGACTTAAGGGGTTTGGCACTGGCTTTTTTTACCTTGGTTACTTCTTTAAGCTTGAGGAGACAACAGGAGACCATCCTTGGGCTTGTCCTTTTAGCTGTGTTACCACCTGTCCTCTGGTCTTTCTGCATCTGGAAGCAGATTTTTCCCAATAGCATATGTTGTCACTAATTAACATGATACTGGGTCAGCATAGTGTCCCCCCCTGTAGAGGAAAACCAGCTGATAATGTGTGACATCTATCTAATGTAGCCTGAGCTGGCTGAATCTCCTATTTGTGCTCATGAACGAGGCTGCACTTGTGTTGATTAACAATAGTTTGGCTCCCTTGCAGTAGTGTACAAGCACCACACAAATTAACAATTCTTAGGAGTCTTGCAAGGCAGGACAGGTCTTTCACATTTTACCAATAGCCTGGCCGGTAAAACTAGGAAAACTGTGCCAGGCTTTATCTCTTCTCCAGATGTGTGGTAGAGGGATGTGAACAGTCCTGGCTGAACTGCTGTGGAGCTCAAGGCTTGCAGTAGGTGAGGACAGAAGATCTTGGGTAAGGAGCATTGACCAAGATGTAAAGGGAGCCGACCCAGAGAACAGCAAAGGGCAACAGGCAGCTTCAGGAGGGAGGGGATGCTTCTTCCCCTGTGCCTGTTCTTTGGCTACTGCTATTAATTTTCCCATGTACTAAATGATTTACTCCTTTTTTTTTTTTTTTTTTAAGAACCAATTAATTGCTTAATTTCCCTTTGCCTGGCTCTTCTGTTGCACTGGGGCACAGCAGGGAGGCTGTGTGTGGAGGAAATGCCTGTTCTATTGGCTATTTCTAGGGAATTAAAGACCCGAACAGCAGCTAATCAGTGTTTTAGCTGTAGTTTTCAATATTCTCTCAGTGTTAATGTTGATAATAGATAGCTGGCCCAATTAAAACAAAAAATTATCAAAGCATGTTTGAAGTGCCCTTAGGTAATTCTGCATGCGTTTGTTGGAGAGCAGCTAGGAAAACAAAATTTGACCTTCTGCAGAACAAAATCATGTTACAGAGAAAGATGGAGACTGTGGGAGAGTAAGAAGTAAAAGCTGATGTTAAATTGTGGCAGAGATTTGGCTCTACTGGATCATTTTACTGGTTAAATGCAGTATCCTGCTTATGGATGGCACTGAGCAATAAAGGGGTGTTATGTTTGAGTCATATAATCCTCTATACTAGTTCTTCAGTGATATCCAGAGGCAAGGAAGTAGGTATCTTTCTGACCCTGAAGGCAGTTAATTCACATTCTGAAGCATGAGATTTGATTACTGTTACCTTAGCTGCTGCTATTATTGACAGTAAAATTAACCAGCTTTTTTAAGGTCTAGACTTGTTCTGAATATACTGGCCATTTAATGGGGTCACCTTTCACTGATGCATGAGGCAGTGGCATCACAAGTGGGTAGAGGGTTAGATTTCTGCTGGGATTTACACTCAGATATTTCCCAAACACCCAGTGCAGTTGGACACTGAATTTGTGTGTATGCTTGCTGAGATCACGTAAGCAGAAATGGATGACTGCATATGACAGAAAACCATCAGACACAGTCAGTTTTTGCTGGTGCACTTGGCATGTTGTGTGCTGTTGTAATAACGACATGCCCCCAGGTGGTAAAGTTGCTTTGTAGAATCAGGCCCCTTTAATTTATCATAGAAGTACAGATACCAAAGTTGAGAAGTTCTCGCTTTGATTCTGTGTGTTAAACTGGGTTTGGGCTAATTATTTTTCTAAGAGTGTGCAAACGAAGTGCTAGATGAAAGCAGGAGAAAGTTGTGGCAATTAAGAGAGAGGGAGACTTCCATTTTGAAGTCAGCAGTAAGTTTTGATGCTGAAGATACCCTCTTTTGGATCTGATGTCTAGAATGTGGCTTAGCTTGGTTGTGGTCTTAACACACAAATAGACCTAATCCTGTGTATTATGGTGATCCCCGTGATCCCTGTGGTTACTGTGTGTGTTTTGTGGCACTTCAGTATCCTTTTAAACTCCAAAACACTAAGAGGGCTATCTGTTGTTACTTGGCTGGTCTTAATGTCATATCAGCAGACATGAAATGTGCCATGGTTGTTAGCAGTGGGTTCCTGGAACTGGTCAGACAATGTGGACAATTGTTTGTACCATATCAAATCAAAGAAGCAAACTTCAGTAGGATGGCATAGTCATCTTTGCTCTATCAAGCTCTTAGAGTGACAAAGCTTTGTAAAACCGCCTCTTTCCACCCCATGAGAAGGAGAAACAGAAGACTAAAAGATTACTGTCCTTACAAGTTGGTTGATGAGTTTGAATATAGTTTCAGATTGTCTAGAGAATGGGTCAGTTTGAGTTTGCTGAAGGCTGTGAAGTTGAGGGCCATGTTGTTGGAGTGCTTTAGGACTGTAATACTAGTACCAGCTCTTGGAAGGACCTGCTTGTCTACTCAGGATTGTTGTAAATGGTGAGAACTGCTCAGTCTGAGTACTATTATTTGAAAAGGAACTGCAGTACAAGTGATAAAGAGGAGGGATCAACTTTTTATTGGGTTGTAGGACCAGTTTCATTAAAGGGAGATAAAGAAGATTTTTCCTCTAAACCCTGGTTTTGCTGAGTCATTGTGCCACAGAGCAAGACACTAGGCTCAAATCCTCAAGGGCATTTAGGTGCTGTGATGTCAGTGGCTGCCAAGTGCTTGAATGGGAGTTGGAGCTGTGTGAACCTGGTATCTCAGGCCCAGGAAAGTTGCTCAGTATAACACAGAGGTGGTGTGCAAAGAATCTGCAGCTATTTGTGAAAACACCTTCATGGGACACAGTAATTCCAGAATAAACTCGTTCCTGTGGGGTGTTGCTACACTTAGTTAAAAATGCATTTCTTGCATCAGTTTCCCTTTGCAGACAGCCCATGGTCTGTGCAGCCTAATTGTCCACATGTAAAACAGGCATAATGTCCATTTTTCTCATGTCTTAAGGTCTTCTAGGGGTAGAGTTCGGCAATATTCTTACAAAAGACCTGACAATCCATAGGTTTGCTCCAGTTTGGATCTGGAAGTGCTATTTTTGTGTGAGCAATTGCTTGCAAAAGTACAGTCCAGAATCTGTCCTCTTGTGCTGAGCTTCTTAGCTCTGATCACACAAGGGGAACCAATTTGTCCAAAACAATTTTCTCCAGCCCCTCTTTCTGTGTTCTGGAGCATTAGTCTATATGCTTGGTGTAGCCAAATGCAGCACTCAGAAGTAAATGAAATGGCCTAGATACTGCAAGAGTCTTTCAATGTAATATCCATAAAGGAGTTGAAAGTTTCTCAAACCCCCTTGTAGCTGTCTTTCTAGATCTTCTACTCCTTAGCAAAAAATGCTGCAGATTGAACTGCCAATACTAGCAAGTATTTTTCCTTGCATTAGCTTCTTTGGGGGCATGGCTTACTGGACTATATTAGTTGGTGCTGCAGACTGAAGTGCAGCTGAGGTTTTCAAGTCTTGGACTCTGAACTGTCCTCTGTCTTCAGAGGCAGCAGTATTTTTTTGGGCTATACAACATTAAAATGCAAAGTGAAGATGTAATGCTGCTGGACAATTCTGAGCTGCAGATGATGTATTGGCTGTTAGTAGATGCTTACTCTGCTAGTAGAGTGCTTGAGGCCATGTTTGTGGCATTGTGCCAAACCCTTCTGAGCTGCATATTATTAATGACTAAAGTTCTTGAGGAAAGGAGTGCATAAATGCCTTTTGCTGGTTTCATTTCCCAGTTCTCTGCAGAAGTACTCAGCACCTACTTGGCAGCTTGCAGAGTTTGATCCTGGATTCAGAAGGGGCTCTGCCTGGGAAACATTCTCTGTGTTAAGAAAGAAAAAGATGATTTGATAAGTCATGACACAGAAATACTCCTTTCACCTTAGTCAAGAGGCCTGGCACAGTCTGTGCTGGTGGGTGGCATGAGCAAGAGTCAGTAGTACTAGGCACAATGGATTCATCTGCGAAGGTGAAGGGCTTGACTATTTGGAGATGTGTGTTTGAAGAGGTATTGAGGGATGTGAGGCAAAACCCAGTTAGTCCAAAACCTGTCAACTGTACTTGAGCAGTGTTCAGAAGTTCTTATCCTGTAGGATCCAGGAATGCAAGTTCAGGTCCTGGCTTGGCTACTGATTTCCCGTGTACCTTCAGGGTGGGTGTTCAAAAGGGATTTGTCATTTACAGAGCGGACTAGTAGGTAGCAGTTTCAGTCTTCTCAGGCTCTATCCTGTGGTTTTCTGAATACTTCAGCTCCTCACTGGTAAACCAGGAATGAATATACTTTTCAGAACACCTGGAACAGCTGAGAACAAGTGTATTAATATATGAGGAAACCAGATACGATGATGATGGGAAGTCTTGAAATGCCCATATCAGTGTTCTCAGACAGATGAGGCATTCTTCCTTCAGGCAGAACTGAAATAACTACAGTGTTTCAGATATTAGATAGCATCTTCCCAGAAGACGGATGTGAAACTGCATACACGTGTATAAACAGCCCTAGCTTGAGCGGTTATTTATCTGCACAACTGGATCTGGTTTTGAGCTAATAAACTCATTATGTCACTAAAGAAGGCAACACCTGTTTATCTTTTTTTCCAAGCTTTGAATGTTTGTCATATCAGCTGGAATGGATCAGATTTGTGGGACATGGTGTTAGCATTTGGTGTTTTTCACATTGTCATCTCCTTCATTTTAATGGTTTGCAACCATTTAAAACAACAATATTAATAAAAGAACTTGAAAATGGTTTCCTCTTTTCAGCCCCACACATTGTCTCTAATTTTTCCTCCCAGCAGCCCATGACTGCTTCTCCATTGACAAACCTGTGCAGAATCACCTGCATTGAGACATGGCATGAAGTACTTTCTGTGGGTGGTGAGCTCCATGTGCTGATGACCCTGGGCTGGAGAAGCTTTTTAGATCAGCCCCTAAAGTGACGTATTGGAATCCTTTTAAAAAAAGGGGGCGAGTGGGCAGGGGGAGGGAACCCCACACTCCTTTTTTCTTTTTGGTGTAGTATGACCTATATAATTTGTCTGGTGGATCTGCATTTGTGAAAGATAGCACCTTTGTGCTACAGAACTAGTGTCCAAAAGATCTGTTACCCAGAAGAGTTTCTTTTGGGAAGTTGGTGACTTAGAGAAGAGCTCCCTCTACAACAGCAACAGAAAAAGGACAGACGTTGTTTCTTCTGTTGTCTTTTCTCTGAGCCCAAAGAGGAATTTAGGCTGTGATAATGAATTTAGGTCTGCATTTTGTCTGTTTTGTATAATCCCCTCTCCTTGTGCCTGATGCACTGATAGTGTTTAAAGTGTTCCTTCCTTTGGCTCATCCCAAGTATAATTATTATCAGTTTTAATTATTGGTGAAGTAATTATTACCATAGAGTAATTTACTTTGACCTTTTTGGAGCCCAACTCTGCAAGGTGGCTGAGTTTGTGTTCCTTCCCTGTTGTGAGGAGTAACAACTTACTCTGTCCAGCTGGAGAAGCAGCTGTCTATGGGTGGGAAAGCAGTGACTGTTAAGCACCACCACTACTGAACAGCCATCCATAGGGTCTGGAGACCTCCGGAAAACTGGAGATTAGATGTTTGCATTTTGGTGAAACTTTCCGTTTTGAGGATGGGGACACTAGCCACAGAGTCAAACAGTGTCGTTTGCTATCTTTGACTACAGACTTTCCAAGGACTTTGGGACTCAGTTTTCTTGCCTTTGCCCTTTCATGGATCTAAAGGCCATGCTGAAGCTCTCTGAGGGTAGCTGGCATCTGATTCTGACAGGATTTATTGTTCCAGTAAATGGGATAAAGCTGATGTTGTGAACGAACAAAAGCATGCTTACTGTGGGCTGTGGATGTCTGAGACATATTTTGCAAGGGGTCATGTAATGAGAGTAGTTTTCAGTGCTGTTCTGTCTCACCTCTGCTGACCCACTGCCACACTGAATCAGTAGTGCTGTTCCCTGGGCACCAGAGTCTTTGCTTTACTGTGGTCACTGGAAGGCAAAAACGTAAACAATCTAAGCCCTGTGCTATAATAGTCTATGTATTAAAACCATGCTGGAGACTACTTTATGGCCTTCATTACAGCAAAATCAAGGCTCTAATTCTCCCTTGGAGCAGAAGTAAACAACTCCAGATCTCATGAGCGTTATAGGCCTTTTGGACAGATGAGCTAATTTTTGTTGTGGCAGAGCACTGTGTGACCCGGTTTCAAAAGATGTAAATTTTTCTCGTCTCCTGATGCTAATAAATAATGCTGACTTGGACCACTTCTTGGGATGGCTTTCCGATATTAATAGGCCACGCTTGTTTTTTCTCCCAAGTGGGAAGGGAATGAGAACACATGCCTTAATTGTGACTAGGTGTGAAAGATACTACCTTATTCTTAGAAGAGCATAAAAGTAGTAAATCCCTTCCTGTCTTCTAATTGAAGATACCAAGCAAGATCCATATGGAAACTTGCTGAGTTTTGAAGTCAGTTTTGGACAAGTGACTTCTATGCTCTTCATCAGCAATCTTTCCTCTAGGGTTGGGTGAACAGATGCTATGCTGGTAGGTTTTATTAGAAATCTGTGGGTGTAAAAAATGACTGCGTCAGCCACCAGGCTACACTGCCTCCTGCTTGCTATGGAAAAAGGAATTTGGATCTAGGTAATATCACCTAATTTAGGAAGTGTGGTGTGGCATGGCATTTTGCAAGAGGAAGCAATCACTGCTTATGGCCTTTCTTTAGGTTGAGCTTTTGTTCACTGAGACTTTTAAGCAAAAGAAGCTCCTCTTTTGGTTAATATGAGCCCCTCTCCTGGTTGCTAGCAAGAAGAGCTGTGAAGACAGGAGAGAGCATCCTCTGTTCTGATTGTGAATTTTATCCTTCCTCTTGTGGCAAAGGCAAATTAGTCAGTCTGCTGCCTTAGACCCTGTTTCTGGGTTGCAGGGAGAAGCAATGCTTCCATAGTCACAGTCAGTTTGGATTTGCAGTTCTGTTGGTAATGTGAGATTACCAATTGCTTGTTCCTTTAGGCCAGCAAGAAGATTGAATGGCACAGATCTCTGGTAGCTACCTGTAAGTCTTGGGTTTATTTTGCTGAAGTAACACTAAGTTATGTGTATATAGGGTACAAGGTTTGCCAGAGCAGCTGTTGTGTTTACATGTGTGTGTGAAATCCCAGTATTGTCACCCTTGAGGAGTAAAATGCTCAAGACTCCTAACCTGATCTCCTCAGGAGTGGCTACTGCATTTACACAGCTTTCCTTTCACTTGAAATGTTTGCTGGGAAAATCTATCTTCTACCTCTTTTCTGGGCACACGTGCCCACCCTTGACCTAGACAAGTGCATGTTCAGAAGCAGCAAGTTCCTTCTATGAAAAACAAATGAATGGTGCAAGAACTGAGTCACCTTATTGTTAGGGTAGTGACTTATTTAACTCTCTGCACATCGTATATCATTCATCACAGCAGTTTGACAGGTATACTAACCTCATTCAAACTACTGTTTGCTTGTAGGAGAACAGATGGGTGTTAGTCAGCTTCATATAGCAGAATGAAAGGCCTCAAACTCAATTAGATATGAAACATTAAGGAGAATTGGACATTAAGGTGGAGTTCAGGCTGAATTTTCTTATGAGTACAAGTCATAAAATGTACTTTTATTATTTTAATGACCATGGCATGGCTTGAATTGCAAAGGTCACTCTGAGATCTAGAGAAAGAAAGAAGAGAGTATGGTCAAGGGAACAACTCTTTCCATCTTCTCTGCTATTATCTGTAAACGAGGTTACATTCTTCTTGTGCCAAATCATTATAGCGCCAGTAGGTTTGCAGTGTGATTTAGCTGTATTACTTTATATATACCTATGATTTTGTTTGGGAGACAGGCAAATGTATGTTAAAAGATAAGGTTTTAAGTGTGATGACTGCTCACAGTACCACCTGGCAATAACGGAAGGGCATCTAACAGGTCTAGTGTAGACTCTTCCATGCCTGAAGATCCTTCATGCACTCCAGTTCAGGGGTGACATCCCTCCTTGCGATTGTGCAGAAGGATTAGGAACTAGCTGTCTTTCCATAATGGTTGTATCTTGCTTGTGGTGTTGTGAACACATGCAACTAACTGTGGTGTCGTCCTGCTTTAGAACTACTTAGAGTTATTTTCTGGCCATGGTATTGCAGTGCTTTGTGTTCCTCGACACTCAGGATGAAGTTTGACCCCTAGATTCTTTGCACAGATTGAAGTACTAGCAAGAGGAAGGGAGGAAGGCATCTAGTGCTGCAGGTAGATTCAGGTTCCTTTGGGATATCCAGCAGGACCTGAGATGCATCTTTAAAATAATCCTTGGCAACGTGGTTGAAGAATGGCTGGGAATTTGACTCTTCCCCTTCTTCCCCATGGCCTTTAGTGTGTTAATAGCTGGAGCAATCCTGTTTCTGTTTAGGGGGATTGCACTGCTGTGATTACAGCAGGTTAGAACTTTGCTGATGAGCTTTTTGTTGGGTGCTATTTCCAGTGCCTGGTCTACTAATTCCTTCTGGGTTTTCAGTCTACCTGTCAGCTCCTTATTCATTATTTGGAGCTTTCTGTTCTCCAAATGGTGACCTTTTCTGAAAGAAGAATGTACAAAGAGAGCTGGCTTTCCTAAGAAGTGAGTTATACCATAGGAGTAAAATATCCTAAGGAAGGAGAAAGAGGGGAGGAAAAAAAAAAGGAAAAAAAGTCAGAAATTAATTTCTGAGCATGGCAGTGAGAGAAGTCAGAAGGCAGTGTAACAAGCCTGGATTAAGTGATAAACCAGCCCATACTGTGCTTACAGAAGGCAAATACTAAGGTTATTACATTATCTACAGTGGCAACAGAACTACTCTTGCTATTAATCTAAGGATGTTGATATCGCAGTGGCTGGAATTTAGGTAATTGTGCCTGTGGCAGATGCTTCTAAAAGTTCATGCCTGAGTGATACTTTTGGGGGAGAAAGCCTGACAAGAAGTGCATTACCTTGAAACAGTGTTCACTTAATAGCCAATGTCCTATACATCCATCACTTACCACACAGCTTGCGTTCCTGAATCTGAGTGTGTGCTTGAATTCTTTTTCTCACTTTATATGCATTTTTATTCACTTGCCCACATACACAAATATACATCATCCTAGCCTTTATGGTTATGCAGAAAATGTCAGAATGTGAACTGAAGCATTAGCTGCCTCCCCAGGAGTTCAGGCAGCCAGAACGAATAATTCTCAGAGGTTTGAACAAGCTTGTTCATTAAGTGAGGTGTTAACCCTGGAATTTGCAGATGACCAATTAAGCACCCATAATGATTCACAAGTGATGATTTTAGCAAAAACACCCAGCTAATTTGTCTAGTCCTGAACTCATCCTGTTGAAGTCCTGTGTAGCACAACACAGAAGTCTTTGGCTACTTCTTTTTCATCTTCATATGTATCTTTGGTACAGTGAAAACAGAATATTTAGGGAAAAATAAAATCAATGCAGAACGCTCTGAATACAAATAGTGATGATCATTCATGGTCTTAAATTACCTAGTTAGATGAGATCTGAATTAATTGGATGATATGTGAGAGAGTCCAGAGCTTCTGTCCCAGAATATTGGTCCATTTTGTTCTAGGATGTGAAATAATTTTTTGCATGGAAACCTCCGCTCTGAATTGTCCATCTGTAGGCAGACTTGCCTTGATTACATGTGTGTGGCGGTTTGAGTGTGAATAAGCCTTGTCACAGTTCCTGTCCCTCACCTCTGTTATAATTAACACTGGACCAGAGCTATCTATGGCAACAATAAATGTCCAACTTGGGCCTGGCAGCACTAGAAAGAATTGCTGACTTGTGGTCTGTTGAATGAATGTTGTGTGTCTTCATCTACAAAGCAAAGTGTTAGGTGGGTCAGAACCACCTCCTATGGAAATAGTAAGCTCTCATCTGCCATATGACAGCCTTATGGTACCATCTCAGACCAGTCAGAGATGGCCTACTGATGCTACCCAAGACCCATGTTAGGGTAAGGCCTGGCAAATTACTGTTTTGTGGACTGGAAATTATAACTGAATACAGAGAATGGAAGAGGAAGACCACCCTGCTTTCTGCTTCCTACCAGTAAAACTTTGAGTCTATAACAAAGTTGAAAGGGAGGCTTAAACTAAGAGGTAGGAGGAGTCTGGTACAGATCGTTTGAGTTAGGGAGGACAGAAACAACCATGAACTTAAGGGCTCTGAGTCAAATTTGCTGGCATTCTGCTCCTTATTTCAGTGTGTTTTTAAACTACTGACCCAAGACATTAGGTATCTTGGACACAGCTGCACATTTTAGTCAGGGAAGTGACTCTAAATGTGTTATGATGGAATGTGTTTATATTATACTTTTGTACGGGGATGGAGAGGATTTACTCTGGAGTGGTATAAGTACCTATTAGAAAGATGAATTTTCCTTTTCCTTTCTGTGTTTGGAGGCAAAAGGGAATAGGATATTTAAATAAAGATTGACCCATCCATTATCCAAGACCTATTAGTTCATTATGTCAAACAGGCTGGGAAAAAGCAATGAGAAAATGCTGAATCCAAGCTTATTGTCAAAACTCTGAGTTTGGCTAACTGCTCCCTGGAGCTCAGACTGGAAATGGGAATTTTCTGGACCCCATTGGCTTTCCTCAGTTTCATGATTGAATGAACTGAGTGTTGGCTAAATCCTAAATGTGGTGTAAGCTGCCTTTATTAATTTTCCTGATGAATTGCATAGAATTACTTGATTTCATGTTTTCTTGTATTTTTGTTCCCTCACCTGTCCTGGGACAGATAACTGCCATCAAAGGAACAAACTGGGAACCCAGTTCTTAAGATGTTTGCTTTATTTTCTGAGTAGAGATAAACAGTAAAGAGGATCATAAGCCTGGAAAGGTGCAGTTTATCTCTTCTATTGCAAACATTTTCCAGATGAGCAAGGGTGGGCAAAGACAGTGCCACCTTTCATTCCTGGCTCCTTATAGTCAGAATTTTGTCCTGGTTGTCAGTGGGACAGGATGATATGAAGTGGTGGTGTGAAGGGCTGAGAAACATTTTTTTTCACACCCATAGTAGGCAACTAAGCAATATTTGCCCTTTAATTGCCGCTAGGAACTTGGCTAGCAAAGCTGATGTGCTAAATATATCACAGGCCAGATTCAGCTTTAGTTGAGGAGGACCCATTGCTGCTGAAATCAATTACCATCAAGGTAAAATTAAGTTCTCTGGAAGGAGTCGGAGCAGTTGGTTCAGCAACTAATTCTTTCTTTGGCGCATTGGAAGTCTCGGGTTGTGTATGCACATGTGAAACAGGATCATGTAACGCCTGCACTTCTGTGGTCCGGGAGATGGGCTTGACACTTACGTAGTAGAACAAACTGCATGGTCATGGCTGCACCTTCTTTTCAGTGGTAACTGCACAGCTTCGGCCACGTACAGTGCTGGAGCCGGGGAAGGAATTAATGTACTCATGCACAGCAGCAGTTTCCATTCCCTGTCGTGTCCCATTAGCAAAAAATGCATAAAAATATCTGATGTGTTACTATCTAGACTTATGACAGTGCAGTATTACTCTTAGCTTTTCTCTTTCCATCTGCTCTTCACTTTGGACGTTATATATGAGATATTAATTTTTGCCTGGACAGTTGCTCAGGAGATGATACAGAGAGACCAAACAGTTTAGTTGTCTCAAGGGGCTTGTAGTCTTAAGTATAGAAACAGCATGAGCTAGGAAAACAACCGAAAAAGAATGTCACTGTTAATGCTTAGCAGGCCAGATCCAGTGCTTCACTAGTACCTGAAACCCTTTCTGTTGTAAGGTATTTTGGAGACATAATGGTAAAGGAAAGGTTTAAAGGAAACTTCAAAGAATTTATTGTGCAGAAGCTCACAGGGGGTTCCTTCAAATGGCAAGGGAAGGGTACTGGGGGGATGGGCTCCTGTATCTAATGTGGGGGCAGAGAGGGTGGCAGGTGATCAAGGACAAGTGACAGAAAAGGCAAGGAGAAAAGAAAGAAGTGCTGTGTGGTGGTGATATAATTTAGGAAGAAATAGGGAAAAATTGAAGGAATTGAAGAGTAACTAGAAAGGAGTTGTGAAAAGACAAGCATGATTTCAGGGTTGGAAGCCTTTAGGATGAAGAGTACATTCAGTTTAAACCGTTGCAAAGAGAGAGACAGAGGCTCTAAGTCCTCCAGGACTTACTCCCAGAAATGAAGGGAGCTCATGAGTGGAAGCAGCGGTTGTTGAGAATAAGGGCAAACAGTCATTGTTGGCAAAGTAAACCGGAATGAAGAGCAAAACAGTTCAGAGTGCCCCACAGGGAAACTGCAAAACTTCTTCCTGCTACCTGGCACTGGGGTTGCAAAGTGCCTGTTGCACTGCTGCCTGTTGCCCACCAGCCTGTTGTTGTTCTGAAAACATGCTCTTGCTCTCAGCAGCAAGAGCTTTTTGGGAACTCAGACTGCTAAGCTTGGTATGATTTGTCTCTTTCCATAATGTGAAGCAAAGAAATGTATAAAGAGGTAGGAAGGTCTCAGATGAACTCCCTCTATTGTAAGCCATTTCTTAACAGCCAGGACAGCAAATAAATGCCATTTATACACTGCATTTAATGCATACACATGGAGTTGCCAACCTCAGGGTTCAGAGCAGCTTGATCTATTAGTAAATCTGTTCTGCACATTCCTCCACACAAAGTTAGATGCTGTAAATGAGACCTTTAGTAACTGTTACAGGTCCTCTATTTACAGTGGCCCTTTGCTTCTCAGAGATCACAGTTTCCTTTTGCTTGAAGCTACATACATTCACATGGTGAAAATTGGAGTTTATCCCCCATGCCTTTAGATGTGATTGCCTCCAGTGAAGGTTAAAATTCAGCTAGCCGGTAAAGCAGGGGCTTTTGTTAAACCATCAGCTATGCTATTATATGCCTCTGGGAAATTTGCAGCACAGGGAAAAAAGGAGAGCACAAGAAGTATCCTATGGAATTGCATTCTTAAATATGTATTGAGAATCACTTACAATAATACTGGTTTTCAGGCTTGTTACCATTATGGATTTATGGGATGCCATTTTCTAGTTTAATTTTATTTTTTGTCAAGGAAAAGAAATACCTGCATTGGAACTTGAATACTTCATAAAGCCTGGAAAAAGATAAGAAGTATTCCTTTGGATTCCTCTCTTGCATTACTTTCCTTTCTCCTGTTTTCTAAGTCTACTAACATGACTTCATGTTTTGTTTTCTTTTATTCTGAACAGCCTTATTTGGTGGATACATAAGTAAATACATGTTTAAAAGTTTAAAAAGAGCAAATACTGTTATGCAGTTGTATGTACCCCAGGTTCTTCCACTAGATGGATGTGTATTTGTAAAACTATAATATAAACATTCTTTTTATAATCAAATACTTTAAAAAGCCCTCATGTGTATGGAAATTAGAGCATAAGTTAAGAATTCTAGTCTACCTTTACTGTTGAAAGATTTCATCTTCTCTGGGTGCTTGCCTCGTGGGCACTGGGTAATTGCAGCCTGGGAGGGGTCAAAGAATGGACAGGGCATCCATGTGGAAAGAAAAAAAATTACCAGCTTCAGATGTTTTGCTGATGGAAACAAGGTTTTTGTGGAGATGGAAATAAGGGACTCTCTCTTAGGTTGGATGATATGCATTGTTTGGGTCCATTTCCTAGTGGATAGACATCCACGTGACGGAGTCTACCAGTGCAGTTGGTAGAAATGGTTGGTGTCAACGGAGAAGTTGACTCTGATCATGAAAAATTGACTTGTGCTCTCACTCTTGGAGATGGGTCTCCCTGAGCCAAGGCTGATGCACACTGGAAGGGAGTGATGCATAGGCAACTTGCCTTGTGCTGCATATCTGTTATGATGGCAAAGAAACTGCTTGTTCTCAACTCTTGTCAGACTGATGCTTTTAATAAGCACCAGAGGAGGAGGAATAAAAAAAACCCCAAAACTTACAATAAAAAAAAATGTGGTTGGATATGTGTCATTTCTGTATTGCCACAGAGACTGTCACATTAAGGTTAGCTTAAGCTATCCAGAAATGAAAAGTCAGGTACAGAAACTTGGTCTAAATTTATCACCGCAAGTGACGGTAAGAACCAGAACCTGTCTAGTGAGTTACAGTGTCGCCTTCCTTTATGGGGATAAATTAACTACGTTATAGTCCACATAAATTGCATTTATATCACACAGATTTGTTAGGGCTGTATATCAGGAAGCACTGTCTTCTGTGCTAATGACAAAGTTGCTTTGGCCTTTCCAGAACTTGGTATATTTGAGCATAATCCAGCTATTTCTTTGCTCTTTCTCCAGCAATTGTCATCTTGTCTTTGATTGTTTTGCTTGTTCAGTGGCTGTGTTTTCTCCTTAATTCCTGCCTTCTTGCTTCCTTTCTATGTGAGGATAGAGTGACAGTGATTCTTGATATCTGCTGTATTTGACAGGGATTTTTTTTTTTTTTTTTTTAATACCATTGCTGAAATACCTATACAACTATGTAGCACAATTTGTTTACTAAAATATTTGTTGAGGACTGAAAGGGAATCAGGTTGGCTTGGAGGCAGGAGAAGAGGAACGTAAGTCTAGACTGGGCTCTCAGTTGCTTGCACGTGAACCTGTAAGCTTCTTTGCTGTGTCCTCTGGCTTTTCTTTTGGGCCACTTAGACCAGCAGACTTCACTGTGTCATCTTTTACTTCTGAAACAAAGCAGGTCAGACACTAATCCAGCCTCATTGTATTAGAAAGGGGTCAATAACAGAACCCTGTTTAATACCCTGAATGCTAGGGAGTGAGCCAGGCCCTTTTGCATTGTGTATGTCTCCTTTTCCTTAGTGCATGGCATGTAGTCTTGGAAGACTTGTTCTTCCTATGTACTTAGTACACAAAGCCAGACTGGATTTGATTCTCACTCATACTGTTTTACTATTACCTTGCTTCACCCTTCCACCTCTTAAGCTGGTTCTTTAATTTGTCCCATCCCAGAGGTGTGTTGTTCTTTTGTTGTAAGGGAAACTCCTGAAAAGCGCTCTCCCTCTGTACAGCAGCCCTGACAGTGTCACCTTCTCTGGCCTGCCAGCAAATACACAAACATTTACTCCACCTTCCCTTCCCCTAGCTTGCTCTCACTCTTGTCAGTCTCTCATTTAGCAACTAAAATCTGCAGTGCACTGAGGGTAGGTCTTGCAGAGGGGAGAATGTTTCCAGAAAGCAAATCTCCCGCTGCTTCAACGAGTAGGATTATAGATAGCCTGCAAGATACACAGGTAATCCTTGCAATGTACTCAGTGCAAGTAAGGCCTCAGCATTAGCTTAGTGGCCAGTCTTAAGTTCACTTAAAGATCAAGATCATTCTGAGAGAATCTGAAAGAGAAGAATGAAGATGCTGAAACATAGTGTAACCTGGCTTACAGGGAAATCTTGAATGGGTGGGAGTCCTTTAGCTAAGGAAGAGGAAACTGAAGAGGGGTGTTAAAATGAATGTAAAAGACAGTTGTTTTCCCTATATCTGTGAAGGATTGCATGAGAAATCATATGCTTGAAGTACAGCAAGAAGGAGAAGGCTAGTTCATGTGAAAAGGCTTATAATGATAAAGTGTATAAAGCCTGGTATAGATCCTTTGGAGGTTGTAGTGTTTCTGGCTTCAGAGATCTTTAAAAACAGACTAGGCAGGTATCTCTTGGGAGTGATTCAGAGAAGGTAGATCCTACCTGGGCAATGGAGATTGGTTAGATAGCCTCTCCAGATGTTACTAGTTCAATTGTTCTACACTTCCAAACTGGAATGATCCTCCAGCTTTGTTACTTGTTGCAGTATAGTGGCAGCAGGTTTTGGTTCCAGTTGCATCTCTCTACCAGTATCAGTGACTTCTTGATTTGCAAGAATTGGTGTGTATCATGGCCTTCAGGCTTGTTAAATAACAAGAACCTTTGGGATAGCTTGTCATGTTTTTTCTGATACGACTACATGTAGGCTTCTGAGACAGAAATACTTTATAATTCTGGCAGATAAGACCTGGTGTCATTTTCATGGGTTTTCTTTAAGGAAACGTACAAGTACTTTCTGATTGCTATACATATAGGTAGGTACAAGTTTTCAGCCTTTTCCTGGAAAGTAGGAAGCACTTTAAAACTGGGTTCCCTCTAAGCCACTGTAGCTAAAGAAAGTAATTGTATTTTTGCACTTTTCCCTGTGACAAAGTAATTTCTGGAGGATAACACCACAGCTATGGTGATTACATCTTTACTTCAGACTGCGGGAAGAGTGATAAGAAAAACAAGTTTAAGTAGGTTGTGCAGGAAAAGCTGCAGTGAGGACTAGATTAAGCTACCTTCTGCAGAGGAAGAAAATGGAGACTGCCCTTGTGTGCTGCTAAGTGACAACAAAGCCTGTGTGGGGGGCAGAGGCAGGAGTCTGAATTTCCAGCTGGAGAGGAGAGCTGAGCAATGTCAAGACAGCAAGAGGTGGGAGAGCAGTGTGTGACTTCAGGTGATCTTAGTGGCGTACAGCTCAGGGGTGAGGTCAGATGGGGCTCTGCTTTCTGCCTTCCCAGCAGTGCTTGCTCCTGTTCAGAAGTCGATTCCTAGATGTCTGCTGGATCTGCTGGTATTTCCACTTTGTTGGGAGAGTAGTATCCTAGTCCAGGGTTGGTGAAGAAGGTTAACTCATTTACTGCCTTGCGGCTAGGGGAAGCAAAAGGCACTTAACATGTCTGAACTGTAACAGCATGTAGCTGTTGGAGGTAACTCTTTAAGCTGCTAGTCTCACTTCTGCTCAGGTGCCTGTCACCAAAGCTCATTCCTGACATTCAGATGTAATGAAGCTGGAACAGTGGCAGTGCACTGTGAAGTCCTCCCTTCTTTGTGAGTTCTGCTTATTTTTGGCATTCTCTGCTGTGTCTCCTCCATCTAAGGCTGTAGTTGCGCACCATCCAGCTTGTGTTATTGCTATCTGATGTTCCTGTGAAGCCAGCCAGCCACTACGGCCCCAGTGGCCTGGGCATCCCACAGCTTTGTGCAGTATGGCAGTATTGACTACCAGGAGACGGATGCTGCACTTCGGGTCTTCATTTGGAAGATGATTGAGAACATCTGTGTAAGAAATCAGATGTGGGCAAGACAGAGTGGACTTCACATTCACTTTCTAATGACAACATTTAGAAACAGCTTGAAATTGTCAATGCGCTGTTGTCTTTATGCATGTGTTTGAAGGGTCCAGACTCTGCATCTCTAGGTGCTACATTCCTTATAGGGTAGCCCCAGAGTAATCTTGAGTTATGCAGCATTTTGATTACTTTAAGCACACGGTGGCAAAGCAGGTGTGATCTGACTTTAAAGCACTTACCTTACGCATTCTCAACACAGATTCCTCCTCTGAGGTAGTCACTTCTTGGGCTCTGTAAAGGCAAGGCACACAGACAAATCTGTGTTGTATGGATCTCAGGAGTGACTCCTGTAGATGGGACAGTGAGTCGCAGTAGGTGGAATGGGAAACTGCTTCTAGGTTTAAAAGATGCAGTTTGCAGTTTCCAATGTGTTTTGATAGGTAAGTGCTATCAGCCAGTCCTGGATATTGCCAGGAGACACTTCAGGTATAATTACGAGTGTAGGCTGCAGTTGGAAGCTGTCTATTGTTCATTTGCTCTGCTGCTGTGGCAGATGGGCTTTGAGTCACAAAGACATTTCCAAGGTCTGTACTGTCTGTCCATATATCTCTAGAAGGCATTGGTTACATGACCATGAAGCTTGCAACAGTTGGACATCGGTCTACCTACCTGCAAGGCTGCCTCTTGCCACATGATCCATGGCTACTGCTCAGGGGAGAGAGAAGAACATTATGCTCTTGTAATGAACAAGATGGTCATGTTTAAGAATGCACTGAGGTGATAGATCTTATCCACACCTTAATCGTGCAACCTTTCTGGACATGATGCAAAGTCCACTTGTGTAGCAGGGAAGGAAAGATTTTGATTCACAGGCTGGTTAAGCTTGTTGCCTGGCAGGTTGGTTGCCAATAAACTGTGGTGAAAACTTGGCCTTCCTGAAATCAGTAGGGATGGGCCTTTTGATTTACACGTATTTCTCAATGAATCACCTCTGTGCACAGATATCGAGATACTCATGCTTACTGAACATATGCACTTTGCAAAGCCTCATTTATTGCACACCTTTAGCGGATTGAATTCCAGCAGCCTTTGAAAATTAGTGATACGGGTCAGAGGGAGGCACACACATACTATATGTGATAAGAGGTAGCATTTCCAATGGTTTATTTTCTCATGCTTTTTTTTTTTGTTTCTTTGTTTACATAAAAAAATTGATGATCTGAAATTAAATTTGCATCTGCTTGATGGAATGAGGAAACCACTTTATTTCTGTTTTCCAGATTAAGTGAACAGGGGTTTTGTTCATTTTGCTTTTTATATTTCAGAGATGCATTCCTGATTAAATTTAGGTGAACTTGGTTCTGAAATACAATTTTGAAACAGAAAATCCAAGCTCTGTAAGAAAACAGTATGAAAGCCAGATAGCATTATCAACTGCTTTTTTGTTCTGACCTTATCAGACCTTTTGAAGCCATCATGCTCCCAGCCTTCCAATAGGAGAGTTCATTATTCTGGGCTGAAAATAGGACTGTTTCTGTACCAGACCTAGGAAGAACCTCATAAATTGGAGTTTTGGAGTACAGTGCAGAATTTCTGCTGCGGTCTAGCTCTGCAGAGGAAATGGTTCTAGCACAACCTTGTCTGCTTTGTGTGGTACTGCTGAGACAGTGCTGCCCTGCCCTGCTGAGCTGCCATAAATGGAGAGGATTTGTAGAGGTGTATATGTTGACTCCACGTGAAGCTGTCTGGGATCTGGCAGTTCATTTGCATCTCTCCCAAGCTGTGTTACAACCCACTAGACTGTCTCCAGAAGTGGGTGTCACGTCCTGCTCAGAGAAGGGAGACAAGTGACTCAGATTCACAAATCCCCAGTGGAGCGGACAACAATTCTCCAAGTCCAAACGTTTATTAACTACCCATTAGTTCAATGTACTAATTGAACACATGATAATTGGCTAAGTGTATAGCAAGTTGTGGCAAGCAATACGATATGCCTTGAATTTCTTAATGGGAAAGGGAAAAGAGGGAGATAGAGGGAATGGGGAAATACAGATCACCGGTCTGGGTTTCTGTGCTGATCCCATCAGCGAGGGTTCCAGGAAGCAGCCGTCTCTTTCGCTTGCATTTGTCTTCTTAGCTTCACTGCACTCTCCACTTTCTTTCCATGCCCATTGATTTATATCCACTTTCATTGGGTCCGTCCCCTAGGTCGACCCTCATACCTATGTATCCCATGTACGGGGAGAGGTAAGGTGTTTCATAGGATGATGTAATCAGCATGATCATGTTAGCCTTCGTTAGCATATTGAGGGGTATTAACTTTAATATGCATTTTGTGGATAATGAGGCAAAGGTCATTCACTGGACGGATGGCCCTTGAAATTTGGCCAGGTGTACCAGAGCAGAGCCATCCTATCTCCATAGGGCTCCCTCCTCCAGCTGCATCTTGTGTTATTCGGGCAGCCTTATCAGCTTTGACCTCCACACTATGCGCCCCATGACTCAGTTTTGTCTTGTGAGTGCTTGAGGCATTTCTTCAATCAGCCTCAACTTTTACTTTCTCAAGCTGCTTTTCTTAGTTTCTCGCAGGCCTGGTTTCTCGTCTCTCACAGTTGGTTTCCATAAATGAACTGAAAGTTTTGACTCACTTTAACTTGTCTTTTTTTTCTTCTATAGGAGGAATGGTGGTAGATTATTTTTTTAAAAAAATAGTGATCAACTATCTTAAGTTAGAAAAGTATATGGTGTGATAGACACAGGGTCCTCTGGCTTTACTTCTGTGTGACTGCTTGTGCTACTCATCAATGGTGTTTCTATGTGAAGGGAGCAGAACTCATTAAATTGCAGAGTTAATTAAAATGGGGCTGGTGTGTCTTCTGGTCCAGCTCCTGCTCAGATCAGCTTCAAAGCTCGATCAAGATGCAAAGTTGGATCAAGTTGCTCAGAGCCTTGTCCAGTCAAGTTCTGAATATCTCCAAGAGCAGAGATCCCCCAACCTCCCTGAGTCCCTGATGTAGCAGTTGATCACCTTAATTGTGAAGGACTTTTCCCCCTCCTTTATACCTCACTGAAAATTACCTTGGAGCAGCTTGTCTGTCATTGTCTGCCAGCAAAGTTGGTGCTTGTTAGTGATACTTGATACCCCTTTTTGTCATGATGACTCGTAAGTATAGGGGTATCGTAGACAAGGGAAGTCAAATAATACATCCCTGAGCTATTACTATTTCTGAACAGGGCCAGCAGCTTCCAGTTTGAAGGCTGCACAGTGAAAGTAAGATTCATTTTCTGCCCGTCTCCCTGTTTCATTAAATTCCTGGTCTCAGCAACAGATTCATTTTGGACTATTTACTGTTCTTGTTGCCATCTTTGTCATTGGAATGGGATATCAGCATGTTAATGCCTCATATAACCTGTGAATGATGGTAGAACACTGTCGCTCTTTGACATTTTCAATGCTCTGTAATTTCATTATCTGGCCATTCTTCCCTTTCCCTGCAGTGTAGTGTGTCTGACATGGTGATTGCCACTTCTAATGTCTTTTTCTGCTACTACTTCCAAAGATTTTCCTCTGTCATTATGGGTGGTTTGTCTTTCCCAAAAGGAAGATAATTCTTCAGGTTAAAAAGAACTTTCTCTTACATCCTCAGACTATTTTTTTTTTCTTGTGGCAGAAATAATCAATTGCTGCTGCTTTGTGATTTTCATCCTGAAGGATTTTCTAGTACCATGTTATATATATATAAGCATCACTCTTCACTGTAACATGGTCACTTGCTGAGTGGAACAGGAGAGGTCTATAATAGAGAAGTGTTAGTTCTGCTCTTGTTTGTTCTGTATCTTGTTTCTTTGGGTGCCCTGATCTTTACCTGCAAATGCTAACACAAGCCAAACACTTGGGAACTCTTAATGTGAAAATGCATTTTGAAAAGCATGTTAAAATTGCAGAATGTTTAAAAAGTGTTTCCTCGTTCAGCTAGGGAGAAGGAAGATGTCATGTATCTAACGTGGTTTACTGCTCTCTGTGGTCTGCTTCAGACGACCATCTTGGCATTTCTCAGACTCCTCATTATTGCAAGGATGGAGGATGGTGCCAGTGCCCTTGACTTCTCTTTTCCTGTCTTTCTATGGTACAATACAAGATTTTTTTGTGGGTTTTTCTTTGTTTTGTTCTGGCCTTTGCAGTGAAGGTCTGAAATTTGTCCAGAGGTGTTGCAAAGTGTCTTGGGATTTGCAGGGTGTGGACACATTAAGTTCCATGGATTGCTCTAGACAAAATGTTGTCCCTTGTAGTCCTGCCTTTCTCTGATAGTGTAACGACCTCATGGAGTGAGTGTATGCAGGTGACTGGTTGAAATCCTGCTTGCAAATGTCTCTGGTTATCAAGGATAGTAGTGTTAGGGCTTATTTTAGAAAAGTGGTTAGGGCACTCACTGAATGCTTATACTAAACAAGACGAATATGACCAACATTAACAACAATTCAGTTAACAGCCAGGGTATTTTGTAGTGTGTTTAAGAGTGGGCTGGAAATCCCAGAGAGTTTCTCAGTCATGGACATGTCAGTTTTTACTAGAAGTTTTGGAAGAGTGGTAGAAGCAAGTTCTGAAGAAACTTTTCTCAGCAAAATGAAGTTAGAGATGCAAAAGTGAAAAAGCTTGATTTGTACATGCTCTTTCCCTTTGTTCTTGGAAAACTCAAAGCTGTTATGGGGGTCATTACTCATGTGCTGGTAACTGTTACAGTTTGAAAGGGTTTTTCATGGAATGCTTGGGGTTAAGAGGCACCTTCTCTTGAGTTCCAGCTCTGTCTCGTCATGTGGAAAATCATTTCACCTTCTCATCTCTTGTTTTTTAAAAGGCAGATGGTAATATATACTGACCTAACATGTACAGGCTGAAGACTTAGTTTTGTCACTTTGGATCTGTAGTGGTTTGAGCCCAGAGGGCAACTGAACATCACAAAGCTGTTCACTCACCCCTTCCTCCCCAGCACTGGGAAATAGAAAAATGAATCAAAAGGCACAGGAATTGAGATAAGGATGGGGAGGGGTCAACCACTTGTTTAACAGTCACAGGCAAAAGACAGGCTCCTTAGGGGAAGAAATCAAGAACATCACTTCAAACACTGACGAAACCAACACTTAACAGACAGAATAGGACAGTGAGAAGCGTTACCTTAAGTGAGATCTTAAAACACCTCCTCCCACTCCTGCCTTCTTCCCAGGCTCAATTTTGTTCCTGATATTTCTACCTCGTCCCCCAGTGGTGCAGGGGATGAGGGGTGCAGTCAGCAGTCCACTGTTTCTTCCTCCAAGGTAGGGGGGAAACACTCTTCTACATTCTTCCCCCTGCTCCACGTGGTGTCTCACTCAAGGGACAGTTCTCCGCAAACTCTCTGCCATGAGTCCTCCCCATGGGATGCATTCTTCTCAAAATGCTCCAGCGTGTCACCTCTATGTGTTGGAGTCCCCTCAGTGTACACTAAAACAGTGGGGGCTTCTCCTTCCCACAGAGTCCAGGGGGTCCTCCACAGGACACAGTCAAATCTCTGCTCCTCTAGTGACCTCCATGGGTGATAGTGGGAGGGCCCTGCTGTCTCACCATGGGATACAGGGGGACTCTGCTCTGGGAGCTTCCTCCTCTTTCCTTCCACTGACCTTGGTGTTTGCAAAGGTGTCATTCTTATAATTCCTCCTCAAAGTCTTCACCCCTCACAGGTTCCCCTTTTTAAATACATTATCACAGAGGTGTCGCCACCGTCACAAATTGGCCTGGCCTTGCCCGGAGGTGGGTCCAGTTTGGAGCCAGGGGAGCTTTTGAGAAGCTTCTCACAGGGGGCAACCACTGTAGCCCCCTCCCCCTGCTACCAGAAAGCTGACACTCAAACCCACCACAGGATCTGTTGAAGTTCTAATTAGTGCCAAATGTTGCTGTTTCCACCCTCACACACAAATTTCTCATGATGGCATTACTTACTCTCCTGGGCACGAAGCAAGATGTCATTGGTCTTCAAGATGCCTGATAGTGACACCTGTAAGACTTCAGATTTAGCTTGGATAGTGGTATAATTGTTATGATTCCTATGTCTGCAAATCTCCTAATCCCCTTCCTCCCTCCTTCCCAGACATATCTGAGTTGTTCTTGTACACATTAATTCTCTGTTAATTCTGGACTCTCCAAGGGGCTGATGCAGCGCATGGACACTTACTGAGTGGTGGAAATACAGCTTGGTATTTGGAGCAATAACTCATACTGGTCACAGCAAGGATGTTTAACTAGATACAGCCTTGTGCCAGAGTCCCTGTCCTGGCACAGGACACAGTGAGCTACTGTCCCATGCATTAGAGCTGCCAGTCCTTGCACTAGCAGTGTTGTCACATATGCCCGTTGAGGTATGGCTGAAGTGGATGTAGTGCACAGACACGTGATGAGAGTGTTCAGTGAGTTGGAAGATGCGATTTACTGGATGAATATTTAGAGTGAAATCCCTATATGCATTTATGGCCAAAGGACTTCTGAAGTGAAAAGAGGGGCATGAGTACCTTTGTAGTGAACAAAGGGAAGAGGTGGTGCTGAGGGCAGTTATGGACAAGAGTTGGCAAGGACTACCGGGGTAGAGAGGACATTGGTTTGTGAAGGCTGTTAGCCAAAGAAGGTCAGTCTCTATATGCTGCTGCTTTGTAACAAAAAGGGACCAACTCTCCCCTCTCTTCACTGACTAGAGGGGAATGCAAAGGAGGCCAGGCTCCTTGGACTAGCTTTAACCTTTTAAAAGAGAGGAAACATTTAAATATAATGTCTAGAAAAGGCTTTATGGAACTGAGTTCTCAGCCACTCTTGAGTAATCTTGTTAAAGAGGCTACCTTGTTTTATGGCTTTAAATCTACTTTGCGCAGAGTATTAGCAATTATCCCATAGGGAACAATCCTGTATTTTCTGGATGAGCTAATAGGCCTCTTGCATCTCTAATTTCTATTGTGCTGTGAAGATGTGGATGATTGTTATTAAAGGCCGTGAGAAGCAACTGGTCAGCTCATTGCCAAACTGCTATAATTCATGGGTGTTATACATGGGCCGCAGTTTGCTTAACACTGCAATCCGTGTATTCTAAATTGTTTCCATAGCGCTTGGCCAATAAAATTACAGGTTTATTATGTTCGTGCGGATCTCTTGTTTAATCAAGAATGCCATGCGTGCTGCGAATGCTAAGCTGTTGCTCTAAAAATACCCCTTGTTCTCTTGATGTAAGAGCGTGTGAATCAAATTGGTTTTATTTTTCCTTTATGTTTGAATGTAATTCCAGTATTCTTGAATGTGAAGGGCTCATGGCACCTGCAAGTACTGGCAATAGCTGTTCAAGAGTGCTCTGTGCTATTCTGCCTGTAAATTGCTAACTTGAAGCATTTAAAACGTCGTGGGTCAATTTTCCATCTTCTTTCTTGGGAGGAGAAAAAACTAATGCAATGGAGTTTAAAACTGTTACGTAGCTGCATCTATAGTTAGGAACAGATATGTAGTTAGGCAGTTGCTTCTACATGTGTGGTACAAAAAAAAGAAGAAGAAGAAAAAAGAGAATGTGCAGGGTTTTGAGAAGTAGAAGTCAAAGACTTTAAATGGAGTTCTGAGTGTATTTTAAAAGTCACCCTCTGAATTCAGAAGAGTAGAGCTGAGATTGGGTTAATTTTGTTTTGTTGTTTTAAGTCATCACTTACTTCCAAGAGCTAGGGTTTTAAGAAAACCAAAATGCAACAGTCCATGAGAGATTACTTGAGCTCTTTGATGCAGTGGAAGACTCTGTGGTGCTCCGAGAGCTTGGTTCAAGGCTGAGCCCCTGATGCCTGTTTGTTGTAGCATTGATTTTCTAATGAGAGCTGCTCTGACTGTAGTAGTCTCAGGGAGGGGTCTGTGGAGCTGTTGGAATTAGTCTTGTTTTGGTGTAGTTACTGGAGAGGCCTGTATCAATTGCCTTTTTAAAGCCTGGAGTGGATAGTGCCTTCATTCTGATGTGTTGTGTATGTGAATTCACAACACGTTACGCTGTTCCAGTTATTAGCTTTGCTGAGGATTATCTTTGGAGCTCTTGCTGTTGGTCCTGCTGTAAAAGGACCCAGAGAAATATTTCTGATATGGGAGGTGCTTTTTAAGAAGTAGTTCATGGATGATCACTTTTGTGAAAGGACAGTCATCAAATCCAAGGGCCTGTTTGCCTTTGTTTTTTCTTTAGTCTGTCACAGCTACTTAAAAGACTTGCTGCTCACCTTTTCTTACATGTGCATCTTGCCAGGTAAGACGAAGAACCTGTACAGAGTTGATATCCTGACACCATCAGCTTGAATCAGTCCTCTGTTCCAGACCATGCTTCAGCCTCTGGCAACGTTTGGAGCTCTAATCCTTCACCACCTCAACATTTACTCATGAAAAGCATGTTGCTGTTTGTCTTTGAACTTCTTTGGAGCAGGTACTTGTCATGATGAACTTCTGCACAGTCACAAAGGCAGAACAGGAGACTTTTTGATCTAGTTTATGTTATAGTCCTCTGTTTGGAGGCTGTTACGCTTATTAGAATTATTCCTAATGATGGTTCTGCAGTCATCATATAATAAAATTTGATGTGGGGGGTGAGTTTGTTCACTGAGAGATCACAGGGAGAGAACTCACAGTGGAACTTGTGGAGATGACCTAGCTTTAGCTAGAGAGGAATTGGCAAATTTATTCCCTAGTGCCCTATTTAAGATTTTGTGGTCATAAATCATACAAGAATGGGATTGAATTTCACCTTCAGATAAGTCTTGTCACCTCTCTCTGTCTTTAGTGCTGTCCAAACTATTGCTTCTTTCTAGTCTAGGCTCTAATAAAACCGGACAAGCTGGTGTGTCTGGCCCATCTCCAGCCCATGTTTTCATTTCGGAGCAGGTGTGAATCTTCAGTTCTATTGCATAGTCATAACATGCTAGAGAACTGTGTGGCAAGGAGAGAGAAGGAGGTGGGGAGTGTTTGAAGTCCTGCACCTGTGTTCATGAAGACAGAACCTTGCAGCATGGTTGGTGAGAGAGAGAAGAGGATATTCCAGTAGAAATCCAGGGCTTTTGAGATAGCAAAGAGAACAAAGCTATCACAGACCTTGCATAATGGCCATTACAGATCTTGTTTAGTCAATTTGCATCTTCCTTTGTCTCCTTGTGCAGCCATTCCCTGTTATGTTCCTCAAGGGGCAGAAGAATTTTTGGAAGTTTTGGGAAACTTCTGGTGCTCAACTGAGAACATGCCAATGCTATATATCCTACTCAGTCAGTGGGACTATTCATGTTATTTAGAGCCCTTCTGCAGTGATGGGCCGTTTTTGATGTCTCAGTACAACATGCAAGCCAACCCTGCAGACCATGTATTTGAAATTCCTTGAAAGTCATCTGGAGACCCTGCAGAACTACACAGTATTTTGATAAAATATGAGACTCTTTCTTCTCCCTTTTCTACCTCCAGGTTTTGGGTCCCAGATGTTCTTGTGATGGCGAACAGAGCTAATGCAGGTGCTAGCAGAGCAAAGCACTGAGCCTTCTCTTTAAATCTATCCTTTGTCATGCAAGAGTGACAGGGATCCATCTCCTAGGTTATAGCATCCCAAATTCTGATCTTAAAAGCAGTCCCAGTTTAAATGTCAGTCAGCAGTCCCAGTTGTCATAACTGTGATTCTTATGAGGAAGGATACAGACGGTGGCTTGAAATGAAGACTGTGCTTCAGTTTCTGTATGAGCTAGAGGGAAAAAATTTTTCGGGTACAAACAAATAAATTTTTAAATCCTTAAGTAAGAGGAGGAGGTTGATGTTGCAAGGTCAAACCTTCTGAAAGTGTTCTACTGCAGTGAGGGTTGCAATATGGAGTGAGTAGTTATTTTCATCTGACAAACTGCCCCTGGGCCCCAGTGACCCCTAAAAGGAGTTGCAGAAGTCACTAGTGCTTCTGGATTTCTGCAGTGGTGATTTGCCTCTTTTATACAGTCTGTGTGCATAATGTAGAATCTGTACTTCTGAATTTCCTACTTTTACAGCTTTGAAATTCTCAGCCATAATGTTGCATTAAAGGAGATTTGAATTCAAGTTCCTCTATTTTTCTCAGCTTCTTTTTCTTCAAGTAACAGAACACTTCAGTCTGTAAGAAAAATTGCCCTTGACAGCTTTAACTGCGCTGTTCCACATCTCCCTGTGTCGACATTAGCACAAGGTATTCCTAAAGTGGAAAAAATATATTTTCTTTCTTGCAGAACTCAAAACCAGATGAATGGATTTTTTTTTTTTCTTAATTTGCCCCCTAAAATTGCAATGTTGGGCTGACACCAGAAGTTATGATTTTATTGTGGTTCCTGACACATTCCTTCTTGCTTTTCCTTCCCCTCCCCTGCCCCTAAGTTGGTGCCAGTTCTTCAGCAGACAGTTTTTTGGGGCAGAGCGGGGAAGGAGGTAGTATGGGTTTTTGCCTTGTTGTTGGTTTTTTTTTTTTTCTTACTACAGGGTCAGATTTTAAGCAAATATATTTCACCTGTCTTTAGGAAATACTCAGAGAAAAAGACTCATTCTTGCAAAACTTCATTTCCTTGGCAGGCACAGAAATGGTAACCGGCTGCTTTGGAAGATAGGTCGTCTGGCTTGAGACACAAACCAGAGCTCTGAATTGGGGGTTCAGGTCCCTCTTCTGCCTTGACTCTCCCTCTCAGGCCCTGGGTATATACCAGGGCTAAATTCACGGAGTGTGGCTATTGTAGCCTCTTGCTGCCTGGAGGAATCCTTAGCCTTAAGTTAGGTTCCCATGGTGGGGCACCTTAGGGTCTTGCTCTTTCAGCTGACATGGAAGGAGGCATTCCATCAGTCCCTTGAATTCAGTTTTAAAATCTTCATGTGGCCAAGCATGAAGAGGAGAAACTATGGTGTGTTCCTTCTGTTAGGCAGTACAGCACCTGCTCACATTTCCCATTCTGCTTGCTAGGAGGCTGCTTTATCTTGGGGTGAGGCTGTTTACAGGTTATTGTGATACAGGTCATGTACATTTTTGCTGATGTAGCTGCAATCTGAAATAGTTAAATGTCAGTTGGAGGCAGAGCTGAACCCCATGACATCTGCGTACTGTGCATGTCCATCAACCGGCTTATACAGTTCTTTGAGCTATCAGGCAGAATCCAAACAGCTCTGACCCCGTGGTGCTTAGGGTGGCTCTCTGGAGGGGATGGTGTGCAAGCTTGGATGCCTTGTAAGGAAGGGAGAAGCTGAATCTTGAACTTAAGAATTCTCTACCCTCTGTTCTGTTACATAATTTGGAAGCTGTTGCTAGTGTCTTGCATAAGCCACTTTGCTGTTTATCATACCTGTTCCTCTGGATCCATAGGAAGAACAGAAGCTGTTTTAGTGTCCTTAGGTGGAAGATGTTATATCTGGCTGACTCAATGTGGTGTATGTACACAGAGGAATTATTCCCAGGCCAGTTTCTGGAAATAGTTAGTGAGCTAGGTTTCATGAAGGTCTGCTTGAGTATGCCCTTTAAAGGAGCTAACATCAGGGTTTCAGGAGTGTTTGGCATGAGCCAAGGAGTTGCTTTGCACAGGAACAAAGACAGACAATTGCCCAAAGAGAGTTTGTTTTCACATCAACAGATGAAAATGATTTTGCTTAACTACTTCATGATACAACACTAATAATAATAATAATAATAATCATCATCATCATCATGTGTAGCTGTGGCACAAGTTGGGGCACTGTGGTGATGATGAACCATATGCACATGATGAATACAGAATAAAAATGAAAATAAATATAATAAATATGCTAAAAATAAAGCGTAAAGATTAGTTCAAATGAATATCAGTAGGAAAAGGTGATGCTAGGACAGAGTTTGACCTTACCACAACTGAGCCACTAAGTTTCAAAGTAGGTTTGAGCATCTGCAGATAGGAACTGCTGCATAAACATAGGTTCAAGGTCAGAAGAGTACAGTCAGTTGGACTGACTGCGATTTTATTACCTTAATATATAAGATAATCAGATCATTTCATCTTTGTGGAAGCTATAATAACGTAAAAAATATGTTAATTGGCTAGTTAGCACTCAAACTATTGCTTCTGACCTTTTGTCTATGTAGAGCCCTGACTCGTGCTTGTCTTTTACCTCCAGCACTTTCCTATTATTTGTGTAGTCCTCAGCCTGACTGACCCAAGTTATCTGTGATAGTTACTCATATATTCTAAACTACCACTTATATTTTTATCTTATGAGAATCATTGCAGGAAACATATTTCACTTTCCCTATTTAATTATATTTATAAATACATGTATTTAAAGAATTATGATTAAATCATGGATTTATACTAATGTGTTACGCTCATTCAAGGTTGGGTAGTGAATGGGGAGGAAATATAAATATTGGACTTTAGTACCTGCAGTAACCTGAACAGAACAATTTGTGTATTTTGCTCATTTTTTCCTCTGTGCCTACACTTGCCACCTGGCAAACTTCAACAATCTGTATTTCCCTGGACTGGTGCAAGGAAGAGAATAAGCCAAAGTCTAAGGTACTTGGATTTGTTGGTTATAAGGATACAGTGGTAGGAGTGGAAGGTCCTTTAATTGGCTGCTAAAAGCAGATGAAAGGACTTGTCTTCCAGTAGGTACATCCTTTACTTTCATGGTAACATCTGTGAAACTCTAACTTCTGGACTATTTCCCCTGAAGGGAGAAGGATGTTTTCTCAGAGTGATATTGTTCAGAATTGAATAATATTGTCTCAGAATAACATTGCCATCACAAATGAATCTCCTTGCAGGTGAGTGAGCTGGCATCAAAGCTGGGAATAGAGTGGTGAGGCTCCGATGTCCTTCCCTGCTCTGAGTGCCAGGGCAGTGACCAGACTGCACTGCTGTCACGGTCACTTCTCCAGCATCCATCCACTGCTGTCGTGTTGAAGGCAAGGCTCTGTTTTTGTAGGGAGCACAGCAGGCGTGTGCTTCTGTGGCATGGCACCTGATTCCCTGCTGCTGTTCCCCTGTGTTAGCAGTGAGGCATTTTCACATGAACAAGTAAATCTTTGTGTCATAGACATGAGGCTGGAAAAGACTTCAACAGGTTATCTAGTCCATCTCCTGTCCCTGGGGAGAGAGGCAATCTCTTGCCCTTCTCTGTTCAATGCCAATTATTTGAGTTGCTAATTGGAACCTGAGGAAGGTCAGTAATATTTATATATGTATATGTACATATGGGGGGAGAGAAAGTGTGGAGGAGTGAGAGTTCCTGTGTAGAGCCTGGAGGCTGAAATGGAAGAATAAGCAGTTTGAATTTTCTTGAAAAATCAGCTTTATGGGAGCTTTTTTCTCTTCCTTTCAGAAATGGCTTAGACACAAAATTCTCCATATAGTTTAGCTTCCTGTATAGAACCAGTCAGTCTTGCCTTCAGTCCTCAAGAAAAACCCTCACCTGTCCCGGGAGTTTATGATATCTCAAAGGGCTGTGCTGTCTTACTTTCTGTCAGACTTTTTTTTTTTTTTCTTTTTTAAATTGAGACCTGTCCTGTGAAGGTAATGTACTTACACTTGCAGTTCAAGTCATTCCTTCCTTTCAGGTCCCCATGTCAGAAGCTTTAAGTAGCCTTTCAGTAGGTATATGACTGCAAAGAGTAAAATTGCTGCACAAAATCTGCTGGTTCGCAGATGGTATCAGGAGATAATTGGAAGAAGAATGGAGCCAGCAAAGTTACTGGGGCCTTTTTTTCATCATCTTCTTGAACTTAAGTAGAGATGTGCACACAGCAGCTTTAAAAGGAAGGCAGAGAAGGGGAAAAAAAGATAAAATTAAATTTCCCAATGCTTTGGTGAGATTTCTTAGTAAGGGGGAAGAATTGGGAGATATGATCCAGCATGGGTTGCTGAATCAATAAAAATAAATTATGAGATCTTTGCTATCACCTCTTATAATGTATGATAGGGGACCCTTAAATCATATCACTACCTGCCAGGAGAGATTGTATTTATGTTTAACTGAGTTACACAGAGATAAAGCTCAGGCTTCTGTTATTTTAAGCAATCTAGATGTCTTTTCTGGTGGGAATGTGTGTTTATGTGCAGCAAGGCCATCTTGAAGAGCTGGGAAAGAATGTGTTTTGTCAGGGAGGTGGGTCAGATAACCTGGGGGGTCTTTTCTCCCTCTGACTTCTCTGACTAGTGCTACTTGCTAGCTGCTGATAGTATTGCTGTACCCACCCTCCCCTCTAATGCATTTATTTGTAAAGGTCTGGAATTCTACTTAAAGGTCTCCTGTGTTTTACTGCTGTCCTTAAAAACGTGACTAATTCACCACACCTTTCCCAGACACTCTCTCCTGATGCTGTGTGGCTAATAATTCTAAAAATGCTTAACTTTTATGGAGTGATTTTTTTTTTTTATCCCACCCCTGCAAAGAGGACAAAGGCTTTATGATCTGAACCGGTAGCTATGTTTAGGGCTTTACTGTAGCCTCTGGGACAGAATCCAGCTGCTCTTTAAAGGTTGATAACCTTTCTGGAGGCCTTTCTGTTATTTCTTTAGGAAGGAGGTGTAAAGAATGTGGTTATAATTTTTTTGTGTATGTGTGTGTACTGAAGGTATGCAGGAGGTATATTTGCTGAATCTGAGGCAGGATTTACCTGTGTGTCTTTTTTTTTTCTGTTTCCTTGGAAAAAATGTGAAACATACTGCCAAAGTTTTACTATGTAGTGGAGATGGAAGAGCAATGTGGCTCACTTGTAGATGCTATACAGCTAGTGGCTATGAATACCCCTCATTTGAGTGACAATTGGAATCTGTGGTTTGGGAGGAGAGAATCTGACTTCTTTTCCCATGTTACTTTCAAACTTTATAGTCATGAGTCCTGGAAACATTAGTCATTGCTTTGGTGGTGGTGTTACTCAACTGCATTCCCAACCACTGTATGGACTTCTATGTGCAAGGCACTTCTGAACTAAATTACAGTTCCTGCACCAAAATGTTTAAAACTAAAAGCATGAGAAACTCTGTTGGGTTCAATTCAAAATCCTTTCCGGATTTGTGTGAGCCCAGACAGGTAAATTCATGACATGAAGCAGTGTCTGTGTCAGTGTTGATGCCAATTTCTCTGCTTTTTCTCTGACAGGCTGGGCTTGCCCTTGAACTGCCAAAGGAGAGAACAGACATACAAGAGTCCTGCCCTGCTCCTGCTGGTAATCGCGCAGGAGGGAGTTGGGCTTTCCAAAGCTGCCTCTTTCTGCAAAGCACTGTAGTCGTTTTAGTTATTTTCCACTCTCAGATTCTGTTCATTCACTGCAAGCCCTGTAAATGGGAATTTCAATCTGCTGCTTACATCCCGAGGGCTCTTTTGTGAAGATAATGTGATCTGTCTCCAGCATCCCAGGAGAATCCATGGGAAGACTTCTCCCTGGCTCCTGCTTATTCTGCTGCCTGATTTACACTGAAAGGGAGGAGAACAGGGGACAGAAAGAGCATACAGTGACAGTTTTCATACTGGGAAGTGAAAAGCAACACAGGCAAAGCCAGGATTAAAGGCACATATCTTTCTTTTAGTTAGTGGTTCTTGTTTTGAGGACAAATTTGACAGTCTCAGCTGTTCAGAGATCACAAGTTCACTGGAACATGTTTTGCTTTTGTGTGTGATCTTGGGACTTGTCTCTTTCAATTTCAGAGGGTTTTTTGCCTGCACTGCCTGAAGCCACCCACAGATCGTTTTAATCTCTCTTGAGATTTAAAAAAAAGGTCCTTTGCTGACGCTTAAATTGGCATCACTTTACTCTTGCAAAAGTGCCACTCTGATTTCCAGTGGGCAGGATTTGGCCTGTGTTTGTTGTTAGTACCTCTACTGTTTTCTTCTTGTGTTTTAGGAAGTGCTATTCCTTAACTGCTGGTGTCTGGAAATATGTTTTCTTCAGACATGCTCACCAGGCAGGGAAAAAGAAAGTAGATTGATATTTAAGGTGTGTGTGTTCTTTTTTTGGTAATTGTTCTGTTATTGTGGGTGAACTTGGATTGGTGCTTTATCTTTCAGGTGATGCTTCTGAACTTAACTACATGTGTTGAAGTGGATTATTTCAGCTATGTTAAATTCCTGGATGGAGACTTTTTCAGAATAAAGTGGTCTTTAATTTGATTTTTCTGATGTATTTGCAAAATGAATTGAAGCAAACTCTTAAAAGTTGATTTGGATTCTTCTTCCTGAGTGTTTCCATGTAGAGAAACACTTAATCTCTCTCTGCCTCTGGTTCCTCATCAGTAAAACAATGATGACATTACTTGCCTTGTTTCACAGTGGGGATGCTTGAAGAATCTGTTAACACCTGTGGAATATAAATTCCTCACCTGGGGAGTTTTGTAATAATGCTGTATTCTTCTCACAACTGGAGATGGCACTCCTGGGTATTAGCAACTGCCCTTAGACCTCCAGGGTAAATGGGGATGGTGATGTGTAGTGTGATCACACACATGTTTTTGAGGGTCTATTTGTATGAAGTGATTTTTGTGGGACCAGGGTTATGTAGTAATTGTTTTTGAGAATTACTGATCTAGGAAAACACTTGTATTGGAATAGAGTTAATTTTCTTCAGAGCAGCCTATGTCATGCTGTGTTTTGAATTTTTTGTCTAGAACAGTTTTGATAACACACCAGTGTTTTAAGTGTAGCTGAACAGTGTTTCCACAGTGTCAGGTTTTCAGTTTCTCATTCTGCCTGCCTTAGGAGCAGGGTGGGGGCAGTCAAGAACTTGGAGTAGCTAGGACAGCAGGCACGAATTAGCCAAAGGGATATTCTGTCCCATATAATATCACCCTCAGCAATAATAACTGTGGAGAGGTCTTTTTCAAAGTAGCCATTGTTCAGAGACCAGCTTTTCACTGGTCTGCTGTGGGAGGCAGTCAATGACTGCCTTTGCATCATTTGTTTTTTGGTTTTTCACTCTTTCTTTCACTTATTAAGCTGCCTTTTGTCTGAAATTACAAGTTTTTCTCACTTTTGCTCATCTAGTGTATCTCCTGCATCCCCTCGGTTGTGGAAAGAGTGAGTGTGTCTGTGTGGGTGCTTAGTTGCTGGCTGGTGTCAATCCACCACACACTTAAGCACAAATGTATGTTGAGCATGTAAACAATCCCCATATTCTGAGTGTTTATATGGGGAAAATTAGGCTGATATTGGTTGCTTTTGCCTGAACTAGCTTTGAATGCAGAGGTTATATGAAAAACCATCTTACTTAGCAAATTTGTCACCCTGAATAACTCTGTGAGTTTGATCAGTTCATCTTTAATTGCTAATTTTGTGCCTTGAAAAATCACAACTACAAAAACCAAAAAGAAAGAAACAGCTAGGGACCTCCTAGAGCAGTGCTGCTGGCTTTTATATCCCAGACCATTTTAAACCAATTTGCCTTCAGCTGTGAGCAAGTTACTGATACTGGTTCCCAGTAGCCTGTGGCTGTTCACATTTTAAAGTTACTTGTTGCCTGCTGTTGCTCTCATATGGATTGGGGAAAGGCAGAGGAAAATTGCAGACAAGCTTCCTGTGGGTGGGAGAAAAGGTTACAAACATCATGGAATCTCGGTCTGTAGGCAGGAGACCCCCGCATGCCAGGGCAAGTGACTGGAGAGGTCTTATTTTTCATGTATAAATCTGTCCGCAGTTTGTTTGTTTGTGCTGTGCACTGCTCAGTGCTCATCCCTTTGCTCATTGTTAATTACACTTGGTAAATATGTGGACAGGGCTGCTGATGGGTTGTGTTAATCTCTGTGCTGATACAGCAGGATCACTTAGAGAGGTGATGAATCTTATGAAGTGGATCAGTGTTGGCCTTTCAGATGTCTACCCAAAATGATCACCTACTCTGGCTGCTGTGCTCTTCTCATTCCTGTCTCTGAGTGTTGCCTGATAGAGGAGCATGACTGCCTCTGATGTGGCACTTTCCAGTTATTCTCAAGTTCATTGTCAACCTGCTGAAGGAACTGCAATGCCTTTACACTCTAGTTTCTGGGAAACAGTTATATATTCCACTGTGGGATATATGCAGAGCACTGTGCCAGTTTAGAATTGGCAAGATCTGGAGGAGGGTTTAATGAACTAAAGTAATTTTCCTTCACAGTAAAATTTTATAGGTATGAAAGATTGTTACACCACCAAATACTCTGAAGAGCTTCTGAGCACTTCTCTGATTTATGGGCTCAGAGATTCCAAATAATTTTCTGAACAATAGGGATCTCTTCAGGGATGTGTTTTCAAGATTGAACGAAATTTGGGCTACCATTTCTGGTTATATGTTTTCTGCTTTCATGCCAACCAAGTTGTGGCAAGACTCAAGGCTGCTGGAGTAGGCATTCTTGGAGATTCTTTGGTCATATTTTAGAGATGTGGTCTAAGATATTAAATCTGGATTTAGTGGTTCAGTGTACTATACAGCGTGATGGTGGGATTTCTCAGTGCCAGAGACTCTGTATTGTAGTGTAAGCCATTGAAGCTAAATAATTGACAGGGATTGGTATTTTTGTCATGCAAGCTGTATAGCAGGGTATTCAGCAGACAGTGTAGTTTTGGCAAAACAAAAATATATGAACTGTGGAGAGGGGTGTGTGCGTGTAAAATAAAGAGCATAAAGAAGTTCTTGCAGGACTGGAACATCACTTGTTTCCAAAGAGAAAATATTTTTTTCTGATTATCTTTTTTCCATCCCCACTTCTGTCTAGAAAACAAAAACAGTTTATTGAATTATTCAGGTCATTTAGTTTTGTGTAAGCTCAGCTTGAAATTGTGTTTTCCAGAGGGTTTGTACTGCCTTAAGGGAGCTGTAATTCAGCCTGGCCTATTTCCTCACTCTGTCTTGCAGGCTGCTTTTCCCTTTTTTCATTTTCAAACAGCTGAGCCTCTTGGTGCCCCGAGGGGCACCTGCTCCTGGAGTGTCCTGGGAAGCACATTGGTGCCCACAGGGGATGGGGAAATTTCACACCTGAGCTGTATTCCCTGGAGTGAGCAGTATGACCCTGGAGAATAACACAGTTCAGCATTGAGCTGACTTGAAATTAATTTTGGGGAGATTGGTTTGATGAACAGAAACAGTTTAATTTGGCACTATAAGAGTGTTTTCTTATTTTGTAAAGAATGCCTTAGTGTAAGTTTTTGCTGTTTCTGAATCAGTATAACTCGGAACTTTTTGGTTTTATTTCTTAGAGTGAATTATTTTCATCGTAAATTAAGTTGAAGAGTAGAAATTTTCTATGGGATGGCAATCCTAGATTTCCCTTGGTTTGGGGAAGAAAATGTTTTTTTGAAATAGTACATTAAGTATGAAATCTCCAATTTTTGATCTAATTCAGCTTTTAAAAATTAAAACCACCAAGATTTTAATGCAAAATTACTCTGGCACAGAAAAGCCACGGTTATTCATTTGCATTGACAAAAACAAGCTAAGCTTCTTCAACTACAAAGTAGAAATCGGAATCAAATGTCTCAGCTTGAATCAATAAGGGTTTTTTCTTTATCGTTTTCTTTCTTTTGTCAGAATTCAGTTTTGGAAAATACGTCCAGTGTTTTTTCCATTCTCTTTCAACTAAAGCGTTCAAATAACAGAATGTCTTAGAAAATCTGGTACTTGTCCACGTCTGCCGCTGATATCCTTGCTTCTAGTTTCTTCTTAGCATGGTTGCGGCAACATGATGTGGAGGCCTCAGAATAGCCTCTTGAAACGCTTTGAAGTTTCCTCTGCAATGCTGTTGTCAAAAGCACCCCATGAAAAGAACTCGGGAGCCAGCTGTGCCTTTCAGGCTTTGATTTGTCTTAACCGCATGTGACACTTCCTTAGTAGTTACATTTGCTCCGCAGTCTCGCGAGGCAGCGTTGTGGGGGAATGTGCTTTCACGGCTTTTCTTGGCGAGGTTTTGTGTTCAGACTCTCCAATCCTCTCTGGTTTTCAAACTCCCAAACCACTCCACGAGTTGCCTTTATTGAATCTGAAGTGTCTTGTCTCAAAAGCAAGGGGGAACAGGGTGGAGGCCACGTGGGGTCGTGGTGCAAGAGTGTTGTCTGTCCTGGGCATGTGGCGAGTGATTTTCTGGACAGGTTGCTGTAGGTGACTGTACTGTGTATTACCACTGCCTCAGGCAACTCCTGTTATTTCCTGGGACCCTTTGTGAGGTTTAACTGCATCCCAATGCTCATGCTGTTGCTTTCCATGCATTAACAACAGGCAGAGCTGGATTTTTGTTAGTCATCCTGGGGGAAAATCCAGAAAAGCTGTACTAAACAATGTGCTTTTACTTTGGATTTATAACCAGGAGCTGAGTAGGATTCAACCCACTTCTATAAAGCTGGTGTTATCCGGTGGTTTGCAGGGTTTATAATAGATAAGTGACATCTTAGAAAATGCAGGGCATAGGAGATCTGCAGAGAGGGACACGAAGAGCTGGGAGAGTATGGATGTTGCCTTTAGTTGTAATTGCAATTATTCTGTTTAAATTTGACCAGGATACAGAGATTTTACTTAATATGTTTAGAGCTGGATCCAGGATCCGCTGAACTCAACAGAAGTCATCCTGCTGTCTTCAATGGGATTAGGCTCTGAAACTGGAAAACTAACTTTGTGAAACCTCACCAGAGTTGTGAGCAATAAGAAGGCTGTAATATCTGTCAGGGCAGGGCTTGTGCTGTGGTACAAGGCTTCCTAGAAACTCTGGAGAGGGGTCCTGTACAAGTCCCTGTGGGAATATAAGAAATGTGCTAAAAATGTCACACTCGTCAAGTTTTATCTGGGAGCAGGCTGCGCTGCTTCCTTCAGCTGGTGTAAGGAGAGGAGGCATACAAACCTTGGTTGCTGCAACTTGCTTCCCCCTTTATATGGGAAGGTGTGTGCAGTGTTTAAGTTGTGATAAAAAGGATATGGTCCTCGTTTCCCCACTGCACAGCATTGGTTTAGGTTGACATGGGCTTACATATGCTGACTCAAATCTGCCTGGCAGGTTTCTTTTCACACCCTGCTGGAAGCAGCTTGGCTTTTATCTTCCTCCTAAAGGTCTCTGCGTGGGGAAATAAAGGGACAAAATGCAATCAAGGACGGGGAAAGTGAATCCAGTGGAGAGAGGAATGCTCAGAGCATCTATTCTAAAGCCATTAAATCGGGCACTGACTGCATAGTCACGTACCAAGGTCCCTTACTATTTGAACAGGTCTCTTCCCAGTATTATGCTGACAGTAACTGACTGCTACAGCCATTGTGATATTGATTAATCCTTTGGCATTTTTCTTCAAAGCTTTAAATGCCTCAGCCAGCAGCCTTTTCAGCTGGGAAACCTAAATGAAAGGTGTGGTGAGACTGCTGTTGGAGGAGGAAGAGGCAGACAGATATGGCTTTTGTTATAGAAAAGATGCTTGTTGCATAGGAAAACATTGATTAAAACTCAACCCTTTGGGTCACATCTGTCATTTGGACCCATCTTTTAGCAAAAATGTGAAGTACAAAACCAACAAAACCCCCCCAAGTACTTAGTAAAAATTTCCCTAGATGCTTTCACAGCCCAAGCAGATGCAAGGGAAACTAGTCTGTATCCTGCAAGGAGGCAACAATGCTGAAGTGTTAAAAGGATGCAAACCAGAAATTAAAAGATGCCCCAGAGCTCTTCCTGAGGCTGGTCCCATAGGATCTGAGGGACTGAACTGTGTGACATTAAAAAAGCAAGGAGCAGATGTTCAAATGCTCTCAACGTTCACTGAGGAACCTCTATATTCTTTCTGCAGAAGCTCCCATCCCATCTGAGCCTGGGAGCTTGCACTGACGCTCACAGTTTATGCTTACATAGCTGCCTTTCTGGGAAAAAGGGTCATTGGGCGATGTAGCTGGTAACTAGGAGATTACATTTACCTTTGAAATTTGCAGTCAGAGCACCAAGGATATCAGAGGAAAGTTATATTCCCCTGTGGTCCCCCATGTACTGCTTAACTGTTCTGTCCTACCTCAGTTTTGCAAGGACATGACTCAGAGGTGTTCATGGCTTGTCAGAAAGTTAGTGGGTCCTGAAGACTCTGACTCTTTCAGCACTGAAGATACAGCTGAAGTTGTCTTGTTTAGTGTCCAAGTTGAATGCCATGTTCTGTGTCCCTCTATTTTACAACTGCAGAAAGGTGGTAGTGTGTGGAAATGCCCATGCTCCCCGAGTCAGTGACAGCAGGTAGAGAACAACAAAGCTCATTCTGGGCAAAATGGGCTGTTTTGCTGGATAGAGATCTTCATAAACAAACTTGCCCATCCTTTCCATGGAGACTCACCAGTTTGTGGTAGCACCTTGAGAAACAGCAACAGTTGACTGTAATTTCTAATTGGGCTGTTGGGTTAACAAGGGTGCATCCGATTCCATCCCTGACCTTGAATAATCACAGTTATAGAGAGGTCAGCTCACAACATTTGATTAATTCCTGTTGGCATGTTTTCTTTCAAATGCAAAACATGTTGAGACTAAAATAAACGTTACCGGTTACATGATGAATTACTATAATGATTTTTTTAAAAAAACCCCAACTAACTTGAGCCTATAATACTGCAATTTTAATGGATAAATGCTAAGCTCTCCTTTGGGTGATTTCAGATGCCTTGTGTATTGTTACACAGTCTAAAGGAAAATTTTTTTTTCTTTCTTTTCCTTTTCTCTTCCTCCCTCCCTTTCCCCTCCCTAGGTGATTCTCATTCTGACAAAGCTCTATGACTTCAACTTGGGGAGCGTTACAGAGAGCTCACTGTGGAGGTAAGTGGATTGTAGAAATCACAGTAACTGTCATAGAGGGGTTGTACTCTGTCTATTATAGAACTGGAGGCTGAGCAAGAGGGGTATCTGAGTTGATCAGGGGAGGAGGTAGGAGGGAATCTGAGATAACTGGAGTTGCTTTTTGGAAAAGGGACACATGATTAAGAACACATTGCTTTAATGAAGTGGGATCTGCAAACGAGGGTTTCTTGATGTAAGGACAGTTCCCTGGCACACAGAGGGGCTTGCTTTCGTTCTTGCCTTTGCGTATCCTTAGACAAGCCTCTTTATTCCTCAATGTCTCTGCTATGAAGCTGGCAATGAGATGGTCTCTGTAGATGGTACATGCTTGCTAGAACAATGTCCAAGATGGTATACAACAAGGTGTGTGATATAATCTTATCTGATCTTAGCCACATTCTTCAGCCCTGTGATCTGAGATAGTCATCTTGGCAGTGAATCTGTGTTGCCTTGGGCTGTAAGGACAGTAGCCGCTGAAGGACTAGACATGTCAGTGAGGTACTGGTGTCTTGTCCTCTGTGGATCGATCTGGATGGTGTCATGTACCTGACATGCTTCTAGTCTGACATGGGAGGTGGAGTGTCCTGGCCTAGGGAAGCATGCTGCTGGACTGAGTGTGTCTTTGTCAGTGTTTGTGCATTTAAATAAAGCAATAAAAATCTCCCTCCCCTCCAAAAACCCAAACTCACCTCTATAAACAGGTGAGTTCTCCGACACCTGAAATCACCAATAGTTTCTCTCTGTTGGGGATTGCTCTTCCGCCTAGCGTCCTGCCTGTGGTGTGGAAAGTGTATGCCTCTAACAGAATTGTTAGGTGTTTTTTACCCTAAGGACAAAAAAAGGCAGCCAGGGATTGGGGGAGACCGAGTGCCTTGTGTCAGATTTAACTGGTGTGTTACAGCTACCTGCTCAAAGTGTAGTTGGTGGAACTGTCGATGCGTTGTTGCCATTGCTCTGGGTGTGAGCAGCTTCTTGGCAGATGATTTCTTGTATTTCCCAGCTAATTTAAAAGCCACGGTTTGGATCAGACTTTGGGCATGTGCTGCAGGTTTAGTCCCATTAATGTATTTAAGGGTTAATTGTTCAGTAGAGCTCTTGAAATTTCTCAATTTGAACAGTACTTCCAAAGCCTAATTGCGCTGTACCATGGTAATCTGCAAAAGTATAAATAACTATGCAGCTAATAAGAGAGAACACAGTCATTTCCACTTATCCTGGTACTTTTCAAGGTATTAAAGCCTTAAAAAACTTTTCCCTCTTTGCCTAACAAGTACAAATGAGACTGTGATTGTACTTTAAACGTAATTGCCAAGCAATCTGCTCTGCATAATTAATGTAACAAGTGGGCAAATCGTGTCCTGATACTGAACTCACAGTGTTACCTGAGCTCAGTAGAAAGGTACTAGCAACATCCCTTTCAGAGGTTTTCCAGGGTGACAGAAATGCGGTTTGTCCAGTACGGCTGAGGAAGGCATCCAGTACTTGGTCAGCTGGGGAAACACACTGATTTGTGTGTTTCGGTGTGTCTGGGACATGTCTGCATCTTTTCTCTAGGGAAATAGAGGCCAGTGTTGGGGCTTAGAGATGGTGAGAAGTCAGAATTTCCTGGGTTCTCATCCAAGGTTTGGGAGGCAAGCTCAGGGTAAGAGCTAGTAGGTAGAGTTCCTGACTCTAAACCTTAGTTTCCTGCCTGGAAAATTCAGGATTAAGCCATGTTGTATTTCAGTGGGCAGTGTGGAATCTTACAGACAGGCTATGAGTTTCTTTGGAAAGGACATTGTAGAAATGCAAATAGATACTAAGTGGAAGCAATAAGCCAAAAGAAAGACTAATTTTCTTAGGATTTTCTGTTCTATTTGCACATTAAGGCCTCTGAATCTTTGCATTATTTAAAGTGGTACTTTTCAATATTTTCTTTTAATTTTTGAGACCCTGAAAATTTCAAAAGGAGGATCTGTCTCTTTGCAGAGTGAATTTAAGCTTTCTGGCAATAGGTTTGCTTTCCCTAGTTACTTTTTGTAGACTCCTTCAAAGCCATCTTTGAGCCCCCAAAACTGACAGGTCACAAACTGAACGCAACTATCAATTATCAGAAGGAGGTCTGGACATTTCTAGGAGATTGATGTTTTGGATTGTTGTGGTTTTTTTCCCCCCCCCCCCTCTTCCCGTTTTCTGGGAATATGACACAACCTTTCTGCTAACCAGGAGTCCTGCCCATCTGAGCAGTGGTGCTGCATGATATCTATTATGTACATTTGGCAAACACAGTTGCTTCCACAAGAGAGGAGTGGCTTTTGTGGCAGAGAGCAATGAATCACATGGCAGGGCTTCAAAGGATGCTAAGATAGAGCAGAGTGCAATGCAATCTCCAAATATTATCTTGCCTCTGCCTGCTTCATGCATCAAAAGCTTTTTCTCAGTTCCCCCTGGGTTATAGCATGAGAGGCTTCTTTTAATGGAAAACTGAGTTGCCATATAAGAGAAATTTCTAATCCCTGCATCTAAATACAAAGACAAGTAAATCAATAAGAAAACATCCTGAATGTAATTAAAAAAGGGAGCGAGAACAAGAGAGGGAGAAAGGAGAATTAAAAGTTATGTTGGAAGCTGTTCCTACATAAGGCTGATATGAATTTAGACAGAGGAAATGCTAGTCATCCTTTGAATGCAGGAACACAGACATTGCTCTAATAAGCAAATTCATGCTTCTGAGACCCAAAAAAATCACAGAAAAGGCGTGGATTGCTACTGAAGCAGCCAGCCTTGAAGGAGCCAGTTTCAAAGAAAACATCCACCCAGCCACACCCTGTCCCTTGTGAATGACGTCTCTTTTTGGTCACAAGAGATACCTGTCAGTTTTGGTTTAGAATTTTTTTTTTTTTCCTCACCGAATTGAGTGGAGATGATCGTTTTCCTGTGAAAGGGAGCTACTTTATTGCAGTTGTACTTGTGATGGTGTGAGACATCAGAATCTGTGGAGTCTTTGTAGGTCAGCAAATATAACTGTAAAAATTATTTAAGCTTTTCAGGCATGTAAACCCTTCACCAGTTCTCATTGCCTAGCAAAGTATCTAACTGGGTAGCTGAGAATCTAGCTACATCCTGCCTGCCTGAAGTGAAAATTGGATTTAGGGTTGGACACATCATTTCTGCAGAATTCCCACTCCAACATTTCTCTATCAACAAAAGGAAAACTCTTTTCCCTCTTAATCTGTAAAATTATATAGTTTTGATTTGACCTCTAATTCCCAGACCCTCTGTAGGCCAGGGTCCCTGCATCAAACTTAATTGGCCGTGATGAACTGTAAGAACACAGAAGTGATGTGTCACGAAATATGAACACTCTGTTAATAGTAGGGGCCAGGCTGAATGAGAGGGTTAGATATGCAAAATATGCTGTCTAAAAGGCACCCTTCATAACCAAGAGTTGAAGGTTTGAAGGGGCTTTTTTGGCCTATTTTTCTGTTGCAAATCTCAGGCAAATTTTGTTAGGAGGAGGAGAGAAGGGAAAGTCTATTCAATGGCTTATTTCTTCAAATGTGTGTGTTCCTAACACTTCCAGATCTGACCATAGAAACTGTGGTTGCAATAAGTGAGTTTTAGTTTCAGGTGTATGTTGTGTTTGGATATATGGGGAGTTCTGTAGGTTATGTGGTGGTCAGTAAGTCCTTTCATTAGTTAATCTTGTTGCTGTCCAGTGGTTTCCTTCTTGTGTTGTGAGTGTGAATAAACAGGAGGAATCTGTCAATCTCCTTTTCTTATTCTGTGTGTGTGACTTTCAAATTTCACAGGTTTTGCATTCAAAGGAAGAGCTTTGTGACGTTTTCCTTGCTTGTTGCTAGTCCGGTCTCCTGTTTAAGCTGTACAGTATTGAGATAGGGTTATGTGAATGTGACATTCTGGGTGAATAAAGGTGTTATTGTAATATTTAAAATGTTTTCAACTGTTTCAGCCAGCGTGGGTTGAGCTGTTATTTCTGTTAAGATAACAGGAATAAGAATTTTTCCACTGTTGCCTTTTTTAGTATCCAGGAACAGTTATATTTATTTGGATTGCCATAGCTAAAAAGATAGCCTCCATCCCAAGGGAGCTTTCAGTCTCAGATGAAGACAAAGACACAACAGGGCAATCCAACAGACAGGAGAAGTGCAAGTTAGCAGGGCAATATTTATGATCAATGTGATAGCCATGACTACAACACATCAGCTAATTAGGCAATGGGGAGTAGTTCAGATTTTCTTCGAAAGTGCAAGCACTTGCATGTGTCAGCTCTGAAGTCCCTGCTACTATTTTACCCAACCTTTGATGGGTCCCTTGGAATTCCCCTCCTCTGGCTGTGGTCCCAGTTAAATTATCTGATGGTACATAATGCTGGCCCATGCGTTAACCCATACTCAAATCCATGATTGACTCTTTTTGCTTAAGAGGCTAAAATGCTGATGAAGGAATTTTTACAAATATGCCTTCTTGATTTCTTGTTTATTAACCAATAAAGTATGTTTCCATGGCAGCGGTCAAAAATCCCCAAGCATTTTGTGACTCTTGTGGCCACTGTACTTGAAGAGGTTGGTCTGTCGTCTTAGCCTCTGTGTCGAGCTAAAAGAACAACAGAAACTTTTAGCTTTTTAATAAAGACAGCTGCAACTCCTAGCTTGGAACTGAGAGGAGTAAAACTACTCAGCTTGGTTGCAAGCTGCCTTATATCTTGCATTGCTTTCATTCAGTTTTGTTTGAATTACCAAAGGGCTTTATGCTGTTCCTCCTATGTCCTTGCCTCTTCTCTAGAGAGACTGCAGGAAAGTGACCATCAGTATGTTTCAGCGTATCTCTAGCATTTGTTGCCTCTGCAAAGTTTCACAGTTCACGATTTCTGTGACCTAGGTTCATGAATTGCACATGGAGCTGGCTTCACACAGGGCTGCTCTGTAGGTGCTAAATGGTGAATGTGGTATGAAATGCCATGTCTCCCCTTTGGGAACTAGGACTTAGTTGTAGCAGCCTCTAAAATGGGTGAGTAGAAAGACAATGAGTAGGACATTGAAGAAACCTGACTCAGATTTCCATATCATCCTCTGTGAAACAAGCTAAACCTGAAATAAGTCAGGGCGCAGTTAGAGCTTGCTTAACAGTGTTTCTGTCCCAGTGGCAATGCATTATTTACACTGTGGTGCTGAGAATGGCAATTTCTGGTTTGTGCCACAACCTCTTGCTCAGTACTGCTCAGGTTCCACATGTTTTGCAATGGGGCATTGTAGTTTTTCTGGAATTTGTTGTATTGAAATGCAGTCTCCAGGCAGCCACCATGACCAGCTGACATCTCCCTGCAGTATTGACAAATCTGATTATATTTACTTTCTCACTTTTATGCTGGTGACATGCATATTAGATACATGTTATTTTCTGGGGTCTGTATTCAGGCATAAAGTCAGTGGAGCTGGTTTTCAAATTAGTAATGCTTCCCATTATTGCTCTTATTTGTCATTTTTTAGCAATGTTATAAAGTGCAGAAATCCTGTACTGATGATGAGGAGAAGGGTTTCTTATATCTGCAATCAGTCATCAGGGCATGGAGGGAAGTAGTTAGATGGGTGTGCAAACATATCCCTGGCCTCTCTTGGATTTGAAAACCAGACTGCCCCAAAGTTTGGCATCACCACTGTTGTTGTTTGTAGAGTGTATTAATAGCCTAGTTTGATAGTGGCTATTTTTTTCAGGCTATGGGAGCCACCTCTCAGAATCTTCATGACTGAGAGCTGCTAGGTGTAGATGATGTTTGCTGAAGAACTAAGCGAATGGTGAACTGCAGCAGGTGACTGCAGTATGAGCTATGAGAGTTGTTCCTCAGGGCTCACAGCACCCTGACTTGCGATTAGTGTGGGCCTTCAGCAGCATCCCAGTTCTTAACCTCTAGTATTGCTGATTTGTCTTTTCCCCACAGCAGGTGATTCAGTTTACCCTGGCGCAGTGCAGCCTGGCTGTCACTCACAGATGCCATCTTGACATGGAGCCATACTTGAACTATTTGGGAAAGGCATAGTAGCTGCATGTGGGCTGTTCCTGAGCTAGCTGCTCTCAGATGAAGATCATGGCCATTTAATAGAGAAGTTCTTTGACCCAAAGACCTAGGTAGTCACTAGCTGTGAAAAATAGAAAATGGAGCATTCTAGAGCTACATGAAATTTTTTTCTTTGCTCTCATGGCTAAATTCCTGCTTATTTTGGAGAAACAGGTCTTATTTTCTTGCTCAGGTTGACACACCAGGTTTGGCAGAGGCTCCTGACATCTGTATTTGTTCAGCTGTACATGTGTTGCAGCAGGCGTTGGAAAGTGGGTCCCACTTAATAAACAAGAGCAAGAGAGAAAGTTTTACAGGTGAAAATAGCTGTTGAATGTCAGCAAGGAGACACGCTGATGAGTAAAGTGCATTGCATAGTCACACTGTAAGGATGCTAAATGTTCACAAAAGGCTATACGTACAGTGGCTTTTCTATGCTCTTTTCATAATATTAAAAGTGATAAAGGGGTGTCTTACCTTCCTTGTGTTTGCTGGTTTGGGGGGTACCTGTGACAAAGTTAAAGTTGCAGGTTATCAGGTGGTGATAACCACTGACCACCTTATCCTACTGTGTAAGTGAAGCCTTTTGAAGGAACTAATTATGTCCTGACTGAAAATGTTTTTTCTGGTTTGAGGTGATTCATCATCCTTCCAGTTGTGGCTCTCTAAAGGCCTAAACAAATCTTTTATTGTGGACTTCAGGAAATGTACATAAGGGATTGTTTGGATTTGCTTGGGCTGTGTGTGTGGCTGAATGTGAAGATCCATGAGAATTTTAAACACACACACCCACACCCACACACCCCCCAAAGCAACAAAAAACCCAAAACAAAAAGGAAAGAAAATTCAAGGAGTGGACCAGAATGAACTATATAGGTTTAGCCTTCCTTGATTGTTCCAGACAGTCCCAGGTGGTGTCCGGAGCATATAGTCTTTGCAGTTCAAAATGGAAGCAGGTGCTCTCTTTGCAACAAATGGATAACATGAGTTAAAACTGTTTCAAACACTTGTTTCAGTAACCAGTGAAAATTAACAGGCTTATCTTAAATTCAGGGCTATGTTTTAGAGTTAGGTAAACTCAATAATGGTAACAAAAACAAGACCTCATACTTTATTTTTTTATTTTAATTCTTTAAGTATATGACTAACTTCTGGAGAGAAGTTTAATTTCTCTCCATGTTGCTTACCTAGACCTATTATATCCCACAGGATTTTTCCACAAGTGAATCATAAGGGTCACACCTCTACTTTCTGACGGTTTGTTGCTTTAACAAGCAACCACATTTATGTTACCTCAGGGATGGTGGGGACCAAAGGGAGCAATGCAAAATCATGTGAAAAATAGCCTAGCAAATGAGTCTAAAAGCCTTTGTATGTGTCTTGAGGTGGTGTGTAGATCAAAGTACCACCTGTGCTTATTAAGATGCCTGAGTCATGTTGTTTCACAGAGCTCATTTGTCTTTCATGAACCAGCCTTCTGGCTGGTCCATTTGTTGTGTCTCTTAATTGCTCCATCAATGACCTTTCTGTGAGGGTGGGGATATCATCAGACAGGGGACCTTTTGGATTTATTAATTTTTTGTTTGCCGAGAAAGCGCTGAGACTAATTGCCAAGACTTCCCAGAAGATATTAGTTTACAAATTTTAATGACACTTATGATTTATTAATATGCTTCCCCCCGCATCTGCTCATCCCTATTCCTTGGTGGAATTCCTGCTGAATCGGAGAGAATTAATAAAAACAGAACTGCAGATTGTAATGGTGTTTTAGCTAGGCTGTTAATTAAAAAAATTTACCAATATTCAGAGTGGTTTATTCATATCGTTGATTCTCTGAAGACAGATGTAAGCCTTGGCTTTGCCTACATTCTGCCCGAGAATCTTGATTTGGTGAGGGTGTTGCATGGTGGCGGCACAGAGGTTCATGTTTACATGTGCATGTAACTCACTGTTCAACATGTGCTACACATCCCGACTCTGTGTTTCATTCACAGATCTTTTGCAGCTTGAAAGTGGGGGCTGCTTTGGTGAAGTTGTCAAACGTGGCTGTGGAAGGGCTGGACTGGTCGCTAACGATGGATGCTGCAGATATGTTTGTGAGAGGAGTGTGTTCATTAAGTAAGTCTAGAAAGGGCATGTGGTTGTACATCAGTTTTGATCTCATAGAAAACTGGGTTATTGGGATATTCCTGTTAATAGGTAGGCCTGGGAATTTTTGGATACATCTTGTTTGGCTGGAGACACAGAGCCAAGATATCCACCTTTGTTCTTAGAACAAAGGTGGAATTCCAGATAAAATGTAGAGAGGGCAACTAAGCTGTATTTTGTTTTAATTTTCCATGTTTCATTTAAGAGTCCCAGCCATCTCTCTTTTCCTTTCTTCCTCATAACTGTTGAATTATTTATACCCTGCAAAAGAGCTCCAACAGGAGAGACTGAGAATCTCTCCAGGGAGAGACTGATACTAATCTTATGTGTGGAAGATCCAAGTTCAAGCCCTTGCTCTGAATAAGCATAAAAGGAAGTGCTTTTTTATTCCACAAGTAATTAAATTGCATAACTCATTGGTACAGGATGTTGTGAGGCAGAAATAATAAAAGCATAACTGGATTTCAAAAGGGGATTCAGTGAATTAATGGAGGATATTTCTGTGGTGGCTGTTAAACGTGATAGTGTGGCAGTAGCCTGTGGCTTACATTATTTTATGATATGACATTCAAGGAACAGACAGGTCTACAGCTTTTGGATCAGTGTTGCAGAAACATCATCCATTCCTTCTTATCTGTTCTTCAGCAATGAGCTATTCATGTTTTAGGTTTGTTAATGGAATAGCTGGGATTGCTATGTCCTGGAGACAGGACATGCCACAGCATTTTAGTGGTTTTGGGATTTGAAGATCTCGAAGTCAAGAGAGCTGGGAGAGAGACCATGAGCAGAATCATGCTGTCTTTTATCTCTTCCTTATACTTTTCCAAGAATGTTCTGTGGCAGATTAGCAGGCATACAAAGTTTTGATCTGACCTACAGTGGCTCTCTTATTCAATCAAGGGATGTGAGTCTTCTGCACCACGGGTAGGTTCTCCATCCACTGCCCAACTGGTGGCAATCTTGGATGCTGTCACATTTTCTTAGTAAAGACATTTTATTGGGCTAAAAGTATATTTTGTAGTATAAAAAAAGGCCAACAAAACAAACCCCACAACAAAACCTTAGAGCATCTTTGGTGACATTTAATTTTTTAGCCAGTCCTTTCAGGCATACAACTGGGTTTCATCGTCCTGACAATGGAAACTTAAACCAGGTCAGATCTCTAGTCTTTCTATTCCAGAAAACTAGATGATGGAATTGGGAAATTTAAGGAATTAAGTACAAAAAGATGTTTCTGGTGTTGACACAATCATGAGGATCTCAGTGTGTATTAATAAAATTTGTTGTGTAAAAAAAAAAAAAAAAAGATGTTCTAGAGAGCTGTAAGAATGTGCTTGTCCCTGCTTTTTGTAGCTATATTTAACATAGTATTCCTGTGCTTGTTAATGGACTTCTTTAATGTTGGTCTTCTCAAGATGGGAGACATCCTGTCTCATCAGAAAAGAGTTCTGGACTCAGGTCATGTTCCCAGGTATTTCGTCCTGGGGCTTTGGTGGAGTTTTTTTTTTTTTTTTTTTAAGCATCACAGTCCCTGTGAGGTTATCTTGTCAGGGATGGCAGGCAAAGCGTGTTTGTAGTGCTTTGCCTACTTGTTTAGAAAAGTAGCAAGGCAGCATTCAGGAGGGAGTTAGTAGCCAAGAACCTGCTGTTGCAGATCCTGTGGGTGTTGTGACTGTTGCTGCATCAGCAGAGCTGCATCTGTTAACAGGAATTGGCTATTCCATCTCTTCTTTATCATTTGGAGCAGCAATTCCATTGCTCTCATTAGAGAGCTGCTCCTTTTGTTGAGTTATCTCATCTTACATTCTAATTAGATTTGGATGCCGACTGCAAAACTTCTCACAGGAAGCCACACTTAAAGATGAATTTGCCTTGGCCTTACTAATGTCTTTTTCTGATCGCTCTTTACAGTGGAGTTTCGTTGGCACAAATTAGTAGTGGATGCATTCAACGTGGATATGTGCCAATATTAATGAAAACCACATGTTAAGTTAACTTATAAATACGCAAATAGATAATTGCAAAATAGAACTTTCATAATAAATTACATAAGAACTTTCATACTAGATCTGATCTAGTAGGACTTGGAAAGCCTGAAAAGAGATGCCAAGAAAAGAATTTGGTAAAAATCTTACAAAATTATGTGGCGTGGATAGGGTCTCTACTAAAGCAAGTTGGTGGAGCATCTCTCATATGAGGAAAGGCTGAGATAGCTGGGACTGTTCAGCCTAGAGAATAAAAGGCTTGCGGTGGGAGTGAAATCTCATCAATGTATGCAAATACCTGAAGGGTGGATGCAAAGAAAAATGATACCAGGCTCTTCAGTAGTGCTCAGTGACAGGACAGGAGAAAATAAATGGTCATGAACTGAAACTCAGGAGGTTCCCTCTGAATATTGGGAATCCTTTTTTACTGTGTAAGTGACTGAGCACTGGCACAGATTGTCCAGGGAGGTTGTGGAGTCTCCATTCTTGGACATATTCAAAAGTAATCTGGAGTAGTCCTGGGCAACTGGCTCTAGGTGGCCCTGCTTGAGCAGGAGATTAGATCAGATGAGCTCCAGAGGTCCTTTCCAACCTCAACCATTCTTTGATTCTGTGAAGAATAAAGGAGCATTGGACAAAGGTTCGTATCAAGTAGAATTTGGTTCTTAGGACAATGTTGTAGTTAACCTGTGGATCTCCTTGTTGGAGCATGTTTTGGTAGGTAAAGTTCACGTGGGTTTAAGTGGAGTCTAGACTTGTTCCTAGAAGCAAAAAAAAATTTTTTTTAGGGATTATATTACATGCAAACACTTTTATCTGTGTCTCAGAAAGAGATAAGCACTGCCACTTACGCTACAGGCCGTCAGGGTTGGATCAGGAGCCAGCAGGTACTTGCACTGAACAGTTTCTGTAATGGTGCCACCTCAGGGCTTTCTGTGGGATACGGTTCCCCTGTCCACACTAAACCTAGGCTTTACATCAGCTTACATGATTTGTTTCTGTTTGAGTGAGCTGTTCTTTTCCTTGCTCTTCCCCTTTCTCTTCTCCCTTGACTTTTCTTTTCTTTCCAATTAGGTTTGGGACTAAGTCATATAAATCTTTGATGCTTTGTACAGTGGCTGGTAGAATTTAGTACTTTAACATGGGTTGTGTCTGTTTATATTGGTGTTTTATTATGTTGTGTTTTTTTCCCTCAAATGCACTGCCATTTTATAATGGCTATAAATAATCTGAAGGATGGAGAAACATTGTTAAAAAATGTGCAAGAAATCCTTCAATCTTCCTTTTAGTCTGGTCTGTCTCTTTCATTATCTCTGTGGTACATTCATTAGGCTTCTAATGAAGTTAATAAGAGCCCAGTATCAAGCAGTCACTTCTCCAAATAATATTTACAAAGGGCTACATTCCCCTACCCTGGAAGGTAGCCTTTGATTTATTTACTTACTGTGTGTTCTTCATCTGTAAAATCTGTCAGCCCATTCTTTTACAGTATATGCCTGACCAAGTGAAAATGAAAGCTCCTGTAAAATACTAGATCATGGGAAGCTAGTGCATTTTTGCATGTAGGATTTCTGCCTTGGAATGAAAACTGTAAAAAGACTAGTGAAGCCATTCTGTAACCAGATTATTAGGGCTTGTTTCTGGGTCTTTGATGGCCAGTTACTCCAGAGAATTGCCCTTGTAAATATTAGTAGTCACTCATATCCAGCTATCCCTGAAGCTTGCTGCCCAGATGCCTGAATCTAGCAACAGGCTATCTGCAGGAGCTGGGCATTCAGCATCCTGCAAGTCTGATCAGGGATGCAAATGTGGTGCTGTATTGGAATAGTTGAGGGATATTACCCCATGATAAATCTAAGAATATTGTATGGCATCTGTAACGGGACTGTTACATTTTCTTTTATGGATCTTGTAGTTTAGCTCAGGTGATCTGTGAGGAAGATGATAATAGGATACTGGTTACAGGAAAATGGCTGGGCTGTTAATACTGGTTAAGGTTACTGCCAAACCTTATTGCAAAGTCAGGTAGTACTTTTGCCCAGGGGTGAGAGGCCCACTATGAACTTCCCTGAGTAAGTTCTGGTGCATTTGAAATGCAGCTGTCTCCATCTATCTGTAACTACTGCCAGAAGCACAGGGATTCACAGCAGAGTTAGCTGGGCTGAATGGATGTATGCGGCTCAGATGTGCCCAGAGTCTTGGCATGGACTCACACACCTTGGGGTCTAAGTTCATACACTGTGCTGGGCAGGGCAGTGGGGCAGGCAAGTAATAATCTGGAACTAGTACCATCTGTGATCACCAGTTTGTAGAAGCCCTGGGAGGTTCCAAGGCCACCTGTGGAGAGGTACACAGAAAGGAAGAACAACCAATCACTGGGACATGGGTTCAGGTCTTGTGGGCATCTGAAGCTCACAGCCCCATGGAAAGAGAAATGCACTTACTGTCTGTCCTCTTTCATAATTTTCTCTGAAATGTTAGAAATTCTAATAGTGATTTGCTTTAGGAAGGAAGCCTGGTTCTTGGTTATTGGCCCTGGAGGGGGAAGAGCAAGCAGCGGGTTCAGAGCAGAAGTCCACAGACAGGGAATAGGTTCCAGGACCTGGTGTGGGAACAGGAGAATCATACAACTTCCACCAGCACCAAGGGTTGTATGCATTCCCTGAGGACTTTGCAGACTATGATCCACCTGTGGATCTTGCATAATTACTGCAGGGATCACAGGCAAGCTGTTAACTTAAAGTGCCCCAGACACAGGTCTCTATAAAGCCAGTGCGTGGTAGGGCTTGTCCTTTCTTTGAGTTACTTGCAGCTGGAAGCGTGACTGAGGAAAACCGAAGCAGTAAGATCATCTGTTAAAACATAAGGTTTCAGATATGATGTTATATTGCCATAGAGTAGTTAAAGATACAGAGTAAGCAGTGGACCATGGTACATCATTCAGTGTGCCTCTAGTAGAGTACAGAATAAATGTTCCATGGAAGATTAAAATCCCATTGGTTCTATTATCTGTAACCAATAAAGGTAAAAGAGACATCTATGAGGAATACAGAGTTAGCACAGCATGTTTAGCTTTGTACCCACAAATGCTTGTTTTCTTTTTGGACAAGGCACAGGAAACAAAGACAAGTGTTGTGTTTTGGTTGTTTGTTTTGTTGTTGTTGTTGTTGTTTGTTGTTTTTTGTTTTTTTTTCTGGAAGAGTATGTGGCAGGGGAGACTGGTGGACCATGTGCCTCTCTGAGGACTTGGAAGGTGGTCTGCACCGATATTACCTCATTGCAGGGGCTGAGGGGTGTTAGTCACACCACCTGGGAAGTTAATATCTTGTCCTGTGGTGTTTTAATGGTGATGAGCACATCTGGCTCATCCCATCTCTTCTGTGGTGGGAGATATATAACAAGCCCCTATTTCCTCTTTAAGTGCCCCTTTTTTATAGTGACAGTGCATGTGATTTGTCTGGGGGACAGGTGAGGGTGAAGTCAGGCTGTAGTCTAGCTTAGTTGTTTAGCTATATCTGATCCAATCAGGGTGCAGGCACCTGGTAACTGTGGTTAATCGTGAAATATCCTCTATTGCATAACATATCAGAAGAATCAGAGCTATGACTGTGCAGACATGGGAATAGTGCTTTTCCTTGGTATGCCCACCTGGCAAATCAGGCAATTGATTTGGTACTTGCACTGCTAGGAAGCTTTTGGGGCGTGCTTGGCAGTACCAGTGCAGAGTAGCTCAAGTCTCATGGAAAAGTGGGTTCTTGAATTCTTCAGGGCAGATGTTCCACATTTGTATTGTTACAGTCTTTGGATCACTTGCAGGAAGGAAAGGTAAAATCCTTTGTTCCTAGAGCTTCTTTCTTGTACTACCTTCATCTTGCTTCAGTGGTCACTGTGTTCCCTCTCGTTTTATGTGACAAAACCGATTACAAATGCTGCAGTAGGCCATGTTGCAAACTCTTATCTTTAAAAATGACATTCATAAAGGTTAATAATTGGAATGAGCTCTGGCAGTTACTAATTAGCACCATTACACAATCAGCTCACATTCTGGCAGCATTAAGCATCCTTAATCAGTCAATTATCATTGATCTCGTAAAGTACTGCTCTAAAGTTAGCATAAGGTGCCTTTGTGAGTGGAGGGAGGGAATTTGACAGCACTACAGTGGTCAGGCTGCTGGGAACGTGTGGTTTGAGGGACCAGTGTTGTGTACCTGATTGTGATGGATGGATCTGAATTAGAAATCAAATAGTAGAGACTTGCCTTCAAACAGAGGTGTAAATAGATTCTACCACTGTGTCTCTGTACCATTCCAAACAATAGGGGTGTTCAGGGAAGGAGCTGGCTTTGGGGAAAAAGGGGTTAATGGTTTCAATGAATTTTAGTTAAGGTGATGATTTACAAGCTTTCCAAAGGACAGCTGGAGTATAAGGTATTTTTTCCTTGTTTTTATTTTTCTTCATGTGACTAATTGTTCTTGAGGTAAGGAAGTTCCAAACAAGGTGGGAGGCACAGGATTTCCCTTTAGAAGTGTTGCATAAAGATATTAATCTCATTAATCCAAATGTTATGACTGTTTAGTGCTCTAAGAAACTCACAGGTGTGGAGCCTTTGCTGTTTGTGCTGGTTTAGAGTGCAGAGGGGGTAGGCTTGACTACTGCACAGAATAGCTATGGTTTTCTAGCCAGTGTTTTGCTCTTCCCGACTTGAGTGTGGGCAGAACATGCATCTCTCCTAAAACCATCTGTTGTTTGTGCCTGGTCAGGAAAGTGTGCAGAGATGTGTGGCCCACGCAAGCAAGGATGGTGGCTACAGTCCAGTGTGTGAAGGAGATTTTGCAGATCACTGTATGGAAAATGAATGTGTGGAGCAGAGGTGATCAGGGCTCATGCATTGGTCTCTGCTCTTTGTTGCTTACTTTTCTAATTCTGTCTTTTGACTGTTTAAGATATGGTCTGCAATGTGTGTAAATTCACAGGGGATTGCATACACCTGGATAGAATGGGAACATTGTTGATGACATGTTGTAATGCAAGGGGAGTTCAGGATACTGTGGGAGTTAAAGAAACTTGTATAGGTGGAAGCACCAGGAAAAACGTGGGTTGTGCTTGATTCCCCTTTGGAATTTGGCCCAGGGCCTCAGTCTATTTAGGATAAAGAAAAATGTATTGTTGTGATTATCTTGAAGTGCATTTTTAACCTCCCTCTCGCTCTCTTGCTGCTTATCCTCTGGAACTTTTCATTGTGGGCAAATGATCCAGAAAAAAAAAATCTGGTTAGACTCTTACAGGGTAGATGCTTCCCCAGAATCTTTATGTTTCTGTGCAACAGAAATCTGAGAATACACTTCAGGGCTGACTGAAATCAAAAGTACATTGATTCTTTCTGTATGTCTGAACTTTTGCCTTTGCTCTTGGCAAAAATCTGCAAGGGATCTTGGGAGTAGGCACAAGAAAAAACATGTCAGAAGGTCAACTCTGGCTCCAGCTCCTGTAAAAAAATTAGCCAAATGCAAGGGGCTATGTTTAAAAACTACTTTCCCATACATCTGTTTACAGTATTAGAAAGTGAGTGCAAGCATGAAATACCCAGACCCCTAAAATTTCCTTCCTACTATTAAATTTATCCATAAAACTGTGCCCCCATATCAAGAAAAGACTTTCAGGTTATTGTTAAGTGTACATACTTTAAGGATGCTCAGTGATTCATTGTTGTGGATGATACGAGGCATAGGGCTAAGGTTCAACTGAGTTGCAAATGCTTCTCAGAAGGGTAAAGGAAGCTTGGTAGAAGAGATGTGAAGAGTTTGTGTGTGGTTGGTGACTTTACAATGATTATTTAACCTGGAGAGAGGAAATACTTACTGGAACCTATTTAGACATAAGTCACTACTGTAGGATTCACATCTGGAGGGAGTTGGACTAGATGACCTTTAAAGATCCATTCCAACCCCTTCAAACATGTCTTTGTGTATCAGGTTCTTAGCCTGAGAAACTCCCCTGAGCAAACCCTGGGGGAGCTCTGTGGAAATCTGTGCCTCAGGAGAAGCTGGTAAGAGCTGCTGCTTGGGCTGAGTGCCAAGGCAGAGATCTGGCTTCTGGGCACAGATGCTGTGCTACAGAGCTCAGGCAGGGGTTTCCTCCCAAACCCTCCAACAATGCATAACCTGTGTGGCGTCTCCTGGGGTTGATGGATATTCTTGAAGAAATGTGCAAGACTTGGGACTTGGAATTGGTAGATAGCTCCATCGTGCTGCTCTGTGACAAATGATGCCTTCTCTGGTGGCAAGTGACATCACCTATGAAGTGTGACTTGGTATGGCAACAAATACTAAGGTAACATCTGTAAGTGGAGCTAATTTTTTTAAAGAGGTGCCAGACCATAGTAGCTCAGTTAAAAAAAATCCAAAACTGTTGGACACTTTGTTCTTACAGCAGTCTTGTAAGCATATAAATATATACAGAACAACCATCCTTGCCTTCCTCCTGCCCCTAGCATCTATTCTCAGTTACTGAATAACTTGCAGCAGTGCAGAGGTAGGTTTTAGGAAAAACCTCCTTAAAGCTGAGCGTGGATTGCTTGGCAAGGTGGGAAGTCTCCATTTTAAAAGACTTTAAGTACATGCTAGACAGCCTTCTGAGGTAGATGTCTCATTCTAGTTAGTCTTCTTTTGGGGAGTGAGGCAGAATGTTGAAGGTGCTTTCTTAATCCTATTTCTGTGGTCCCGTGATAAGAGAATCTCCCACCATATGCCTTGGGAAGAGCCGCACAACAGGCTTTCATAATAGAAACCATGTATGGAAGTAGCCAAGAGGCTGAATAACTTTTGAGTGCATTCAGCACATTTTGGCATCTTGTAACCCATCCTACTTTGTCTTGAAATGTTCCCATTTGAATATTATGTAGATGGGATAGTGAAGTCAGTGTGGAAATTGGACAATATGCAATAACAAGCGTGAACTTGTTTGAGACTGAGGGCATGCTCTCTGCAGTGCATTAGCTCCAATTTAGATCGCATCAGCAAGCAAAATATTGCACTGCAGGTGTGCGGTTTGATAGGTTGCATGGGTCTGATGGCTCAAGAGCATGAAGAACTGTCATCTCACCTCTTTGACCTCCTCTCCAACCAGTTAAACAATGGACACCACAGAGGGCAAAAATTAGCTAGCTGTTGTTGGAGCAATGCTAGAAACATGTAAGTGCTATCAGAGCAACTGTGTTGAAGCCAACAGTGTGCTGGCAGAATGGCTGGTGGAAGAGTAAAAATGTGTTTGAAATGGGAGTGATCCTGAGCAGCTCTGAATCTAGCATTTCTTTCTTGAAGAGGCATGAAGCTGTGGCATATTTGGTATTTAAACCAAAATGCTGTTGTGTTTGTAAAGCTCTAGGCAATGCAAGATTTTTAGACATAATGTAAGGGTAAAGTGGTGAATGTAGGCAAGGACACCTGGATAGTGACTTCTTTAGCTCATGGTGCGAGGATAGGTGGAATCATGCCAAAAAGAGAGTCTTTGTATGACCTGGTTGACTGGAATAGATTGTTGCTTTTCTTTCCAGTAGTAAACTTTCTTTAGGAAGTAAAAATATCAAGTGATTAATTACTTGCATGCAGAGTGGGATAGTAACATGGTAGGAAGTCTTTTGACACTATAGTTTTCCTCAGAGCAGATACTTTTCAAAAATATTGGGTTACACTCTTGGTGTAATCCTAAATAAAAAAAGTTTGTCTAGAAGCAGCTATGTGGATAAACAGTGAAGTAATAGCTGTGTCAATGGTGATTTATTGATGTGTGACTATTAAAAACAATTCCTAGGTTATAGACAAGAGGAGCATTATGCTCAGACACTGTGCATGATGATGGAGGAGAAGAAAATCACTTGTCACATATACCAAGCAGAGATTAATTCTTCAGACTGATACCTGTTTGATCAAGAGCAAAACTCTTGGGAAAATATCACATCTTGACTGAAAAAATCAGCAGTGATGAAGAATTTATTTCTGTCATTAGTACAGTCTGCCTGCAACAACTGCCCTTCCTGTTTAAAAAACAAAACAAAACACAAATCAGCCAAAATAGAACAAAACATCCTCTTATCCGTACTTGTCTAACCTTAGTTTGTCAAGTTTTGGCTCTTGTACTTTTGTGGACCAGGTGGAAAGGCCCTCTACTTCCCCAAGTAGGTACTCACATCCTGATTAAACACAAGAAGTTTTTCATAAGGCAGCAGGTTTTTTCATTCTTTAATGATTCTTGTTTGGGTGATTCTTTTCTTACATGGCATCAATCCAGTGTCCTCAGAATTCTTATTTTCTGTTTCTAACAGATAACATAGATATCATAGAATAGAATGGCTTGAGTTAGAAGGGATCTTAAAGAGCATCCAGTTCCACCCCCCCTGCCATGGGCAGGGACACCTTCCACTAGCCCAGGTTGCCTAAAGCCCCGTCCAACCTGGCCTTGAACACTGCCAGGGACGGGGCAGCCACAACTTCTCTGTGCAACTTGTTCCAGTGCCTCACCACTCTCAAAGTAAAGAATCTCTCCTTTATATCTAAACTAAATCTATCCTCTTTCAGTATAAAACCGTTACCTATTGTCCTATCATTACACTCCCTGATAAAAAAATCCCTCTCGATCTTTCCTGTAGATCCCCTTTGAGTACTGGAAGGCTGCTATAAGGTCTTCCCAGAGCCTTCTCTTTAGGCTGAAAAACCTCACCTCTCTCAGACTGTCCTCATGGGATGGTGCTCCAGCCCCATGATCATCTTCGTGGCCCTTCTCTGGACCCACTCAAGCAGGTCATGTCCTCCCTACATTGGAGGCACCAGAGCTGGATGCAGTACTGCAGGTGGGGTCTCACAAATGCAGAGTAGAATCCCCTCCCTCAGCCTGCTGGCCACAGTTGTCTTGATGCAGCCCAGGATACGGTTGGCTTTCTGGGCTGTGAGTACACATTGCTGGCTCACATTCACTTTTCCATCTACTAATACCCCCAAGTCCTTCTCTGCAGGCTTCTTTCAATCCACGCATCGCCCAGCCTGTATTTGTGCTTGGGATTGCCTTGACCCATATGCAGGACCTTGCACTTAGCCTTGTTGAACTTTGTGAGGTTTGCACAGGCCCACCTCTCAAGCATGTCAAGATCCCTCTGGCTGGCACCCCTTCCCTCCAGCATGTTGACTGCACCACACAGCTTGGTATCATCAGCTCATGTGCTGAGGGTGCACTCAACCCCACTGTCCATGCCACCATCAAAGGTGTTAAACAGTACCGGTCCCAACACCTGACCCCTGAGGAACACCACTCGTCACTGCTCCCCACTTGGACATCGAGCCATTGATCACAACTCTGAGTGTGACCTTCTAGCCTGTTCCTTGTCTGCCGAGTGGTCCATCCATCAAATCCATGTCTCTCTGATTTAGAGACAATGCTGTTGTGCAGGACAGTGTCAAGTGTTTTGAACAAGTCCAGGTAGATGATGTCAGTTGCTTTTCCCTTATCCACCAATTCTGTAACTGTGTCGTAGAAGGCCACCAAATTGATCAGGCAGGATTTGCCATTATTGATGCAATATTTGCTGTCACAAATCACTTTATTTTCCATGTGCCCTAGAAGTGTTTCCAGGATGATCCATCCCATGATTTTGCTGAGCACTGAGGTAAGACTGGCTGGTCTCTAGTTCCCTGGGTCTTCTTTATTTCCCTTTTTAAAAATGGGGGTTACATTTCCCATTTTCCAGTCAGTGAGTGCGGGAGACCTGAGCACACAGACGACCAATGTGATCAAGCAATGCCCATTTATTACAACTAAGAAAGCCCTTTTATAATGTTCTCTCGCACACTTAACATGCAGTGCAAGTCCTCAAGATTGGACAGTTAACTTAGCCCGTGCTTTAAACCTTCTTATGATTGGATCAAAAGTGCCACATTAGCCTTGCCAGGCTTCCTGCCTTGTGTAACATCCTCTTCCGTCCCAACCCCTTCCAGGGGTTGTTTGTCTCGTCGAGTTTCTTTCCCCTCAGTCAGGGTTACGTCCTTAGAAACTTGAGATTCTTGCTCAGGCTGAGGCTCTTATCAGTCTTTTTCTCACGCAGGATTGCTCACATGGCCATTCTCTCGCAGAAAGTCCTCTTGAATCCCAACAAGTGAGAACCTCACTAGACTTCCACAAGTTCTCAAATATGACGGATAGTGGCTTAGCCACTTCATCTGCCAGTTCCATCAGGACCTGTGGATGCATCTCATCAGGTCACATGGACCTGTGCGCCTTCAGGTTCCTTAGACCTGATCTTCTCCTGCAGCAGGTGGTTCTTCATTCTCTTAGTCCCTGCCTTTTCCTTCTGTGACTTGGGCAGTGTGGCTGGAGCACTTGCCTGTAAAAAATGAAGGAAAAAATTAATTATCTCAGCTGTCTCTATCTCCTGGGTGACCAGGTGTCCTCTTTATTTCCATACAGGGCCCACATTTTTTCTAGTCATCCTTTTATCATCAGCATACCCATAGAAGCTTTCCTTGTTGCCCTTGATATCCTTGGCCAGATTTAATTCTATCAGTGCTTTGCCCTTTCTAAGGCTGACCCTAGACCTGACCCCTGGCTGACCCTTGACCTGACCCCTGGCTGCTCAGACAGTTTCTCTGTATTCCTCCCAGGCTACCTGTCCTTACTTCCACCCTCTGTAGGCTTCATTTTTGTGTGTGAGCCTTTCCAGGAGCTCTTTGTCCATCCATGCAGGCTTCCTGGCATTCTTACCTGACTTCCTCTTTGGTGGGATGCATTGCTCCTGAGCTTTGAGAAGATGATCCTTGAATATTAACCAGCTTTCTTGGGCCCCTCTTCCCTCTGAGGCTTTATCCCATGGTATTCTGCCAAGCAGAGCCTGGAAGAGGCCAAAATCTGCTCTCCTGATGCGGGAAGGGAAGTCTCAAGAGGGTGCTCTTCATAGAAGTGCAGCTCTGCATGTCTCATAGATTTAAAGCACAAAGAAGAGCTAATGATGATAATCGAGTCATGTAGTGCAGGCCAGAGAATCTTACTCAATAATTTCCACATTGAGTCCACAGTGTAGTTTGAAGTATTGCTTGTTGGCTGGAAACATATCCAGTCTTTACCAATACTTATAATCTTTCAATTATGTGATCTGATTTACATTGCTGCTAGTACTGCATTTCATTTTTGATGCTGCAGCAAATGGTCTCTGGGCTGAGTTGGCCAAATTCAGTGATGCTGAAAACCAGGCTGGTTTGCTATGTGTCTGAGAGCCCCAGCACCTGTGAAATTTCAAATTGCAGCCATTATTTCTTGATGATAAAAAACAAACCTTAGAGCTCTTTTTTTCCTCACTTCCCCTTTCATGGCATTAAAATTATTTGCGAAAATTGCTGAGAGTATAAAATTCAGGGGGATGAAATAAAGCACTGGCTTATTCACGTGGATCTCTTTTTTTTCCTGAGCTGTTTTGTTTGGTCTTTAAAGGACCCTTGAAAGCAGGGAGATTTCCTTCTTGAGACTGAGGATTGAGAAGGTTTTGTTTCCTTTTCAACTCTGTCATGACTGATGAGTGTCTCCCTGGATGGCTGCAGGCAGACTCAAGCTCTCTGGGAGTCTCTCATAAGACTGGCTGGTGACTGAGAAAAGGAGAATCTTTACTTGAGCTCAGTGCTGCTGTAAAATAGCTTATTAAGCTTCCATCTTGCAGATACCTGAGATGCAACCAGCCCTAAGGGTGAACAGAGGAGCTGAGGTTCACCTGCACCCATCAGTACAGAGCCATCTGTTTGTTGTTATGACTGTGGCACCTGCTGCCTCTGTACTAGGTGGGTGCATCTGCAAGCAGGTTGCAGCCTTCATCAGGATTCACATCACCTGGGAGCTGATGTCAACTGTGAATAGTGCTGAGTGGCCCCAACTCCTCATCACCAGCTGGGAATGAAGATGCTTAGTACATTGAACGGCAAGTGCTCACGACACTGTATCAGCGTTGCAATAAGAAGGTCCCTGCAATGAAGATCCTGTCTGCCTTGGCAGGGATAAGGAGTTAAAGACACTGTACTGCTCATGAAGATTGGATGAGGTGCCCAGCTCCTTCTTTGATTGCTTCTCCTTCAAAAATTCCTCTTGGTTCAAGGGCAACAAAATAAAAATGTGCAAATTCTATAGCTTTGTTTCTCAGTTATGGACTGAAATAGGAAATGGTGAACAGTAGAGTCATGTTGGAGGACTTTATTTGCTGTGGGTATAAGATCAGGGGGGTACAGATACAGCATGCAGCTTTTTTTCAGTTCCTGCTGTAGAACTATTTTGTAAAGGCATGGTTTTGGCTGATCTGACCATTCTGGCACAAGAAAAATGGCTCTGCATTTTGGAAAAACTGACTTGTGTTTCTTCATGTTATGTTATTAGTTACCTGAAAATAGCTCTCTGCCCTTCGTACAGATGGTTTAATTTCTCTTCCTGGGCTAGGATATTTTATTTTAGCTTTGCAACTGTATTGTTTACTTCTCTTAATGTATTTTCAGGTGCAGTGGTAGGATGCACACTGCACAAAATAAGGCATAGTTGATATTTGTATTGGATTGCAGATCTCCATACATTAAGGAGAAAAAGCTGTCTTTGATTCCCTGCCATTAAATAGTTGTTACGTTGTTTATAGGGTTCTAAAATTAAAACCTCATCTAGTCATTTCAGCACTAGTCCCCTTCTACCTTTCTGCCTCTTTGTAGAGCATTTACAAGTGTTTATATGGGCTTTTTCTGCCTAGCAACATTGTTGCAAGTAATTTCAGGAAAAAAATGGTTCGCAGTCATAAATCCAAAGCTGCAGCAAGTCTTAACAACCTTTAGTTATCCTTCCTCAGAGTTCCCTTTAGAAGGAAAGAGCTATCTAATGTGATAAGAATGAAGACTTGGTGCTATGAAATCTCTGTTTACATTCTGTAAACGTGACTATTCCATCAGAATTATTTTTTTTTTTTTTTTTACGAAACAAGTTGTGAGATGTCCCTCACTTCCATTTGTTTTGCTGAAATAATAGAAATGATGCTGTGGTGTCTGTAGCTGATTGCTGTAGCACATAAGCAAATTCTGGGGCTGGCGTGTGTGATACTTTATGCTAAGAGAGGGCTCAAATGAAAGCCCAGTTTGACAAATTACCCTGCAGATAATAGCCGCTTCCCTGCATGCTTGTACTCCCTTTTTGCTGCATAGATCTAATGTGACTGATTAGGTTTTGTTGCATTTGAGCAATGAGGTTTCTGTCACTTGCTTTGGGAGCCGGTTTCATGGCTTAAGTGCCAGAGCTGGCCCAAACTTGAATTTTCTATCTGACAATAAAGTGGTGTTTCCATTTTTTTGTCCATCTAGGTATCTTGATGAAGTTTCTCCAACCATCACTACTGATGATTCTGCAAGTTACAGGATTTTACTGACATTTGGCCTAAAGTTTCCTTTTTCCAGTTCCAATTTTTGCATCCATTTTGAAGAGGCAAATAGGATTTTTTTTTTTTTAACTGGCTGAATCCAGGGGACATTGGTTCAAACTTTTAGATGCTTCACAGTCTGATGATTATTTTATAGCACACCACACACACCCTTGCTTTGCCAAATTGTATACCTAATTATTTAATCTTACCTGCAAACAATACAGTTCACTCTGGAACATTTAAAATTTTTATTCTATTAATTTTGCCCAAATTCTTGTTCTGCAGTACACAATGTGATTAAAAACTGATTTTTTGACTAGTGAACTGAGAATAAATCTCCTGGATTCATTGGAGGTCCCTAACACAATGTAACTAAGATCTGACTCAGATTTGTTTGTCTAAGTGTGGTTTTCCCAGTACTACATATAGATGTATTTTAGGAACAAAATATTTTAATGTTTTCCTACTTATAAGCTGTTGGGGTTATAGAACAGTCAGGGTGATGGTGGGTTTCATTAAACAGAAGCTTGCTTCCAGTGTTTTTGGATTAGTTTGTGTTGAAATGCCAATAATCTAGAGGAAGAAGAAATATGTCACAGGGTAGATATGGTTTCAAATGTGGTTTTTGTAGACAAAATGTGGAAAGTGTTCTTCACATGATGTCATTTTACCAGAGGTCATGTATGAAATAGTGTAAATCAAATGGAGTATTGAATTGTGCAGATGCTTTTCTTTCTGTTTTTTTTTTTTTTTTTTTTTTTTTTTAAGGACCAATGTCTTATAACAGACTTGAGCCTGTTTCAATCTTTAAGATCCTGTGAACCTTCCCCTACCTTGTAGTTGGACCACGAGTATGACCTCTGTGGGGTACAGGAGCTCAGAGGCTAGTACAGCTTTCAAAATCTTCCGGGAGGGAGATACGGATTCTTTCCCACCACTTGCAGATCTATCTTTAACATGAAAAACTTTACATTTCAGTGTCCATCTACTTCCAATGGATATCCACGTTTGAAGCATGATCACTGGAAAGAGGGTCTAATGCCTCATGTGGACTTGTGCAGTTAGTATAGACTGAGGAGTCTCCTTGGGGAGGGGATTGTCAAAACTCAGGAGAAAAACTAGGGATTCTGTTTTTCTCATGGGCAATATAGAGATAATAGTGTTTGCTCACTTGAGGAATGTATAAGTCATTGCATTCAGACTCTTGTGGAAATGAGAAGTGTTGCATTATTATTATTATAAGCATCATATGAGGTCGAAGCTTATCTGTACCTGTATTTTTCTCAATACAAAGTTAAGCATGGACTCACTGAAAGCATTTGTTGTGAAAAGCCCCTAAAAGCCTCACCTCTGCTTCCAAACCCCATGTTGGGTGCAAGAAAGCATTATTCTTTCAGTTAATGTCTGCAAGGATTTAATGCTGTCTTAGTCCCTTGACAGTTTTCGAAGTACAGCCTCTGGTTCTTTCACAGATTGTCAACAGTAAAAGATTTTTGCATATTTGATGTTCAGTGTTTTGTGTGATTGGTTGGGAGGGTCACATGCAGCAGTTTATGTAGCAAGATTGGAGGGCTAAAGAGAAGGTGAAAATATCTCAGGAGCAGGGTAAAATGGATTTTTAGAAGAAAGATGCTTCAGGAGATAGATATAGGAAAACTTACGATGTTTAGATTGAGATTGTCAAAGCTGCACGTTTAAATTGAAGATCAACTCTCGTTAAGTTTAATAGGACATCTGTAATAGGTAGGTGGCTTTGAAAATCTTTCCCTTTACATATATCCATTCCTTTTTTTCTGCACAGAGAATATTATCCACAAAAATATATCTGGCCTCCAAATTCTAAAGCTTTTTTTTTTTTTTCACTAAGGGAGAAGGTAGATAAATATTTATGGGATGGAGTAGGTATTTGTCCTCTTTAGCTACTAATTATATTTATATAAATCAGTTAACAAAATGAACATTGCTTTTCTGATAGTCTCATTAGGACTCAGTATATTTTTTTTTGCATGGGAATATTTGATTAATGTCAATATCTCCCCACCAAGCACTCATACTTGCATCTTTCAAACACCTGAAAAATGACTGCTGGAGATGGAATGCATGTTTGCAAAATAGTAATAAGACTTACAGAGAAGAGTTGTGCTTATCTTTGGAGACTGACAATTTCTCTAGAACGGTGATCTGTCATTGCCTGGGACTGCAGTCAATAAGCGGTTAGGTTTCTGCATCTTGTTTTGCTGCTGGAGACCTTTCTCTGGAGATCCTTCTCTGGATTCTAGTTCACCTGTTCAGCAGCACAGTAGTTATGAACCAGGGCAGCATGCTCCTGTGAAAACCCCATTTGGCAAAGATTTGAAAGAGCGTTCATGAAGCAGCAGAGCGAGGGTATAACTAGTTTTGGGTAACACATGTCAAGGGAAGAGCTTGGTGCTGCGCTTCGCTGGCTGGGCTTGTGGTGCTTGGCACATGGTTGTGAGCCACCTGTCAGGTCACATGCCATGCCGGGCATTATGCTTCCCTCCAGACTGCAGAGCAGCCAAGAAAAGAAGTGGCTTTTTTCCTGCCAACAGCTTAATCTTGGAAATGGAACAGTAAGAGTGCAGAAGACTAAAGGCATCCTTGATTTGATACCGCTCTGGCACACCTGTGCTTGGTGTCAGCTGTCTCTTGGCTGAGTGGATAAGGGAAGACTGGTGTAGTGTGAGGGAGCTGTTGGGGTGTGGTGACAGTGTTGCCTTTGCTGTCTTCCTCCAGTCCACAGACACTGCAGCCATCATCTTGAGGAAACCGTAGCTGGCACAGTGCCCCCTCTTGCTTCTGCATTAACTTGTTCCTTTCTAGAAACAATTTTTGTTGGAACCAAATGTAAGCTGACATCAAAGATGTTTTCACTTTTCTTAAAGGATATTACAGAGCACGGTTTTACTGTCCCCTCCTTTTTTAATTTAATTTTATTTTTTTATTTTTCTGGTGACAAGCTGATTACTTTCCTTGCTATTTTTTATTTTCCTGTTTTTGTTGTTCCCCAGACTTTCAACTGCTACAAAAACTCCCAAGTGGCTTTTGCCCAAGTGCATGCAGGTGAGCTTTTAAATGTGAATTGCTTGGTAGATAAATGAGGATCGGTTGCTATATTTAATTATACAGTCTTCTGTAATGTGTCTCCAACAAGCATTCATCTTATGGATAGTAATTATTCTTAGCATGCCCATCTGAGCAAGATTATGCTTTGGTAATTGGTTTTGAATCCTATATCCATTTTATTTTAAGCAGCACTCTCTTTAATCCTTTCTATCAATGTTTGGGGATTGAAGGCAAGGTGAGCATGTGGCAGGAGCAAGGGAAGGATTTCACTTTTTCTTTGTTAGAATGCTGCAGAGCTGACATGGTAGAAGTGGAGGGCGGTTGCTGGAGAGCACAGATGATGACAAACGAGGCTGCTGGCTCATTTTTTCTGCACACTGATACACTGCGCATTGAGGCAGCCCAGGCGACGCTGTCAGCAGGCAGCTTGTGCAGACCCTCATGCTATTGCTGGCCCTGGAGCTGCAGTGAAAGTGGGAAACTCTTTCTCTGGTGTTGCAGAGCCACACTGTTACTCGTCTGCAATGGAAGTGTGATGATTTCTCGTTGTGGCTTATGTACAGACCAATTGCCTGGCAGTTCTGGACAGCAGGTGGTCAAATAGCTCTTCATGCTTTTGAAATGGAAGTTATGATTCTTCAGCTAAGTGCCTGTATTGAACAGATCTGGGTGTAACCTAGGGAATTGATTGAGTTGTAGCTTTATTTTCCTTTTCTGTGCTTATTTGGTCTGGTTAGTCACACCGGCTATATTATTTATGCTAATAAGCTCAGAAGATGCTTTCTGCAAAGATGAATTAGATCTCTGTGCTCATATCCTCTTTTCAGCGGGGAAACTGAAGCAAAGGAGTTGACAGCAAAATGTTTTCATGATCCTAGTGAGTGCTTCCAGCCAGGGGTAGTAACTCTTAGGGGGGGGGAAAGAAAAAGGAGTAGATGTCATGGCCTGGTTTATGGCTGCTGGCAGAGCCATGTGTGGAAGCTCTTTCTATCGCTCTGATGTGTTAACAGATCCCCTCAAACTCAGTATGATGTAGCCATTTGCCATGCATTGTCTCCAATGTCACAGAATCACAGAATCATCTAGGTTGGAAAAGACCTTGAAGATAATCTAACCATTAACCTAACATTGACAGTTCCCAACTACACCGTATGCCTCGGTGCTCTGTTGACTCTACTCTTAAACCCCTCTAGGGATGGGGACTCCACCACCTCCCTGGGCAGCCCATTCCAACGCCCAACAACCCCTTCTGGAAAGAAATGCTTCCTAATATCTAGTCTAAACTTTCCCTGGCACAACTTGAGGCCATTCCCTCTTGTCCTGTCGCTTTCTACTAGGCTAAAGAGGCTCATCCCCAGCTCTCTGCACCCTCCTTTCAGGTAGCTGTAGAGGCGATGAGGTCTCCCCTCAGCCTCCGCTTCTCCAGACTAAACACCCCTAGTTCCCTCAGCCGCTCCCCGTACGACCTGTGCTCCAGACCCTGCATCAGCTCCGTTGCCCTTCTCTGGACACGCTCGAGTCATTCAATGTCCTTTTTGTAGTGAGGGGCCCAAAACTGAACACAGGAATCGAGGGGCGGCCTCACCAGTGCCGAGTACAGGGCTCAGATCCCTTCCCTGTCCCTGCTGGCCACTCTATTGCTGACACAAGCCAGGATGCCATTGGCCTTCTTGGCCCCCTGGGCACACTGCTGGCTCCTGTTCAGCCGGCTGTCAATCACCCCCCCGGTCCCTCTCTGACTGGCAGCTCTCCAGCCACTCCTGCCCAAGCCTGTAGCGCTGCTGGGGGTTGTTGTGGCCCAAGGGCAGCCCCCGGCATTTGGCTTTATGGAAACTCCTCCAGTTGGGCTCAGCCCATGGCTCCAGCCTGTCCAGGTCTCTCTGCAGAGCCTCCCTGCCCTCGAGCAGATCAACACTCCCACCCAACTGGGTGTCACCTGCAAACTGACTGAGGGTGCACTCGATCTCCTCGTCTAGATCATCGATAAAGATGTTAAACAGGAGTGGCCCCAACACCGAGCCCTGGGGGACACCACTGGTGACCGGCTGCCAGCTGGATTTAACTCCACTAACCACAGCTGGCCATCCAACCATTTATCTTACATGTATGTCTGGGTACCTCCAGAGATCTCTCCTGTAAAAGCCAGTCTGGTAACCTGCTTATCCTTCCACACTCAGCACAGTTCATCTGCTGAACTGTGTGGAAGGACAGGGAGCAGAGTGTCCTTCATTCTCCCTGACTCTCTGCCCTCTGACCTGTGCAGTATTTATGAAGGCACTAGACTTCAAGAGTTCTTGTCCTAGTGAAGCATGGCATCCTCTGCTAGGTCATTCCCTAGAGCAAAGAGTGTTGTGTTTACACAGCATGTGTAATAAACACAGCTCTTGGGAACAACTGAAATCTCTGTTCAAAAACTGGTTGCTGAAGTCCTTAACTCAGCAACAAAAAAAAAATTTGGCATACTAAGATAATTCTTTAGTTCTATGAAGGCAGAAGAGCTGCTTGCAGAGTACCCACACCACTTAACTACTTCGCCATACACTGTGCTTATTTTTGCTACCAGTAACTAGGATGTGTTTAGTCCAAGGCAGGTGTACCCTGAACTTTTTTTTTTTTTTTAAATCTGGTGGATCCAAGTGAATAGTTTGAGATCCCTAGTTCCATCTGGAGTCTTAAAAACACACCAGTTGTCACATATTATTACAGATGAGTGTTAAGGTGGTTTTAATTTTGAGTGGCATGATGCATCTAGCTCCTGGCAGGGAAAAAAATCAGTATTGTGCCAAGTGAACTTTGCCACCATTAAAATTTATTCCTACAAGGTCTGATATTCCATTTGCAGAAAGGAATTTATAATTGTGCTTGCTCATACAACAGCAGCTACAACAGTGTTCTTATGAAAGAAGTTAAAGATTCATGTTTTTTGCTCAGGCGAGGTAAGATGGATACATATTTGAGAACACGGATTTAGCTGTTCACTGTTAGAAATGAGGTCAGTAAGCCTTGTCAGTCAAGATTTTAAATAGTCACATTACCGTGGAGCATTTAAAAGTCAGATTTTAAAAGTGTGTTTGTTTGCTTGTGTATGTGTGGTGTTTTGTGGGGGTTTTTTTTGTTTGTTTGTGGCGTTGGTTTGGATTTTTTGTTTGTTTGGGTTTTTGTTTCTTCTGATTGGAAGACCAGGGTGATTGTTACCATTAGGGATCTGAGGGAGTCTTTGATCTACTCCAAGGCATGCCATGTGTTGGTGGTCTCTGCAGGGAGAGGCCAAAGGCTAGCATAGACTGAGAGAAGATGGTCCTGTGTGGAGAAGGCAAAACTGTGTTGCTGATGTTGGTGAAGTCTAGAAAGAATACCTGTGGTGGGTTTTTGCCAGAACTGTTGGGTCCAGAGCCATGGCTTATCCTCCTGAGTCTGTTTAGTCTGCTTTAGTCATGAATTTTGAGTGTAGCCTGAGTAGAAGGCTTCTCTTAAATGAAAAGAGGGAGGAAGGTACTGTATTGTTGCCTGGGCCACTTTCCTCTTTCCTATTTTGGCCCACTGATAGTGCTTTCTTATGTGACACTGTGTGATGTAGGCACAGTTGAGAGGGTGGTTCAGATCTGGAAGTGATGGCTGGTGAATGATGAAAAGGAAGGGACATTGCTGTTGAGGAAATGCAGTGATGGTCTGACTGGGCTCTTGGGGCTGCTTTTGGGAAAGTCAGACATAATTGGAACACTCTTGGTATGCTACAGGCTTCCTGATGATTATGGGTAAGTCAAAAATAGTCAAGGCCGCATGTCCGGAAGATGTCATGGCTATTTAGTGACTTATGTTGTCCCGTTAGTTACCTCTGTCGGTGGGGAAAGCTGTTCTCTACAAGAAGTGAAAACTGTAGTGCTCTCAGACGTGGTTCCACATTAACTTGAAAGATGTGGTCTCAGTTACAGAGTGATTCAGACCTAGCTTTTTCTACACTTGTGGGGTAAGGAGTCTGAAGCTGAATGTCTGAATATCAATGATGCTCCTTCGCACCTTTAAATGGAAAACATTTGTGTTGGTTCCTTGTTGATTTGGCTTGATTATTACCTCTACAGGAGGAAATTTTCATCCTGGGATCCCTGCTTGTTCCATCTTTGGGACTTGGCAAAAGTTGGATGGCTTTGGGAAGTTTTCTCACTGATCTCTGTCCTCCATCTATCTTAAAAAAAAAACAACAAACAAAACAAACCAGCCAACAAACCAACAAAAAACTCTCTTTCCATCCTTCTTTGATCTTTGAGGGCAAAACTAACTTTCCAAGATGGAAGATGAATTTGAAATGCTGCTAACAGGAGGGGAGGTAGCTTTCTCATGCAAGTGTACCTCCACCAAGGGCTGAACACATGGTGAATGTAGCTGCTAGCATTAGGAATAATTGTTAACATCCTGGAGAGCTGTGATGGGGGAGATAAGGACAAACAAACTATCATGCTCTGCATGTGATAGTCACACCATCAGCCTTTAGAGCCAGACAGTCTTTCATTTTTATTATAATTGTGGCATCTCTTTAATTTTCTTGGCATAATGCACTTAATCCATAATTATAAAATACGCAACTAGCCCTTGGCTTTGCTGTGTTCTCGTAATGTGAGAGTGATTCTCTGTTTTTATTAATTTAACTTCCAACAAGCTAACAGATTGCCATAAAGGAAAACAGAATTTCTCAACCAGTACAGCTAATAGCTGTATTTCAGCAAAGGCCCCATGGTACATGTTGAACAATAACTACCACTCCTGTGCCACTTGCAGTTTTTAATTGAATTTCTATCCCATGGATATCATGTCAGAGCCATTCATCTGCTCCACTAAGTCTTCTGATATTAAACAAGTTCTTCCAAGTTATTATTATAGTACAAATACTGCTTGACGGTTGATTTGCATTACATATGCACTGGTCTGGTGGAGGTAATGCAGTGCAGAAAAGCTTTACTTGCATAGGTATGAGCAAAGGAATCGTATTATTATGGATAAAACTATTGTACTGTAACATTCCACTTCTTTTCTTGTTGGAATGATACGATCTGCTCTGCCTGTCCTGCTCAAACTGAGACACTGACATGGGAAAAATTATTGTACAACTGTGTGATGGTCTTGGAACCAGCAATGGAGACCTGCCTGGCTCATCAAATATTTAGAGTCTTTGTTCTGTAAGGAAGTGTTTCTTGACAATTACTGTTTGCAGCACAGTGAAAACCTTTCTTGTTTCATGGTTCACTATGTTTATCTGGTGTTGATGAACAGAAGTCACAGTGCTCATGCAAACAACACAGGGTAGGTCAGTGCTGGGGCAGAGCTGGGAACAGGTCATATCTCCCAGTTATGTGCATGGAGCAAATCAGTTCTTGTTTCTGAGGTGGTGCTCTTGCTTGGAGGCTTGAGTCTTGGAACTGAATGTCGTGGCATGAACTTGGACCAGACTGCCATGTTGTGGGGTCTAAATAGCTCCAGAATAGTAAACTCTGACACCAGTGAAATTGTGCTCTCAAGTTCAGTGTGTGGAGCTGAGGGGATCCGTAGTTTAGACTTTGCTGTCATCTTAACTCTGCTCTTTTCTTTCATCTACATAACTTTTTTAAAAAGGTGAGTGAAAGCATTGTGTTTTGTGGAAGGATGTGATTTCAGCCCCACTTTTCCCCTGCCAAATTCAGAGACTTCTTATGTCTGACAGTGAGTTTATGATACTGGAGTATTACAGTCTATGACTCTATGATGAGTCATTACTCATCTCTGGGGTCTTTTTACTGAAGGGTATTTCTGGCTGATAGCATAGCATAGATGAAAGCAGGGTGAAGTTCCTATGTAAGCTGGGGAAAGGGTCTGCATAGATGGACTGTTTAGGAGGGAAGGTCTGAACTGTGTTCACTAACCATCAGTAAGAAAAAGCAGAATAAATGTCTTCATTCCTAGACTGGAAGTGAAGAACTAGTGGTCTTGCAGACTTCTTGATGGGAGTTTTCTCAGGGATTGCCACAAGAAGTGCAAGTGTGCCATGCTGACTATTAATTACATGGAGATTCTAACATGCAGAATTAAAGGTGATTTGCTAGCATGCTTTTCCCCCCTCCTTTGTTCTCTGTTGTTTAATAGACTAATCTATTGGTGAATTAAAATTCAGTCACTTGGGAAGTCATAGTGACCCCAGGCATCTGGACTCTGGAGTTGCTACCTCCCAGCTGAAGTCAGGGCTGACTGTGTTAAGTCAGTCTCCTTCTCTGTTCCAGTCTGAAGTACAAGCCTGGTTGCATTAGCAGGGTGAAGAGAAGAACTCAAATGACTGGCCCGTTCGTGGTTTGATGGTGTGCAAATACGTAATGGTTGTCAGTGTCTGGCCTTCAACATATTAACAAGAAGTTCTCAGGCAATGGGAGCACTGTTGCTTGTCTGCAGCTTACTGGCGTGAGGGCAGGTCTTTGCAGGTTGCAGGTAGTGTCATGGCACCCAGGCTGCCAATGTTTGAAGAGAAGTTGATCTCACTTCTGCAGCCACAGGTTTCATCTAGGAACCATTCAGCCTCCTTTTAAAAGCATCTTGGAGTACAAATTCTTTTAATGGTGTCTAGATTGTAATGACAAGGTCTTAGCTGCACAGTAACTTTTCAGTGGTGTAGGGACCAAAGGGTATCCGGGTACTTCTCATTGGGGTTACTAGAATCTAATGCATGAAGAAGTGGCTGCCTAGGGATATCCTTGATGTCTAAGGAACTGCCATCAAAGGCGTAAGCCTTGCTGTAAAGACAGCATTTGTTGTATTTACATCCTGCTTTCTGGATTCAACACCATTCTGGGAGGTTCACAGGACAACTCTAGGTTTAGTACTCCCTGTCTGAATTCAACCTGCTTTTAGTTTCCACTGCCCTGTGAGCTATCCACGCAGTGTTTAAACAATGTGGCCAAATCCTATTTATAGCTTGTCTAGAAACCACGATCTGAAAACCTCTGCCTCTTTATCTTCCTTGTAAGGTTGCAATTCTGATATTAGCTTGTGACAGCAATTATTGATGGTGTCATTAAGGATGAGATCCCATTCCCAGCAGTGCATTTAATATTTTTTCCCTTTTTTTTTTTTTTTTCTGTGGGGACACTGATAAGAGGTGGCAGAAAGAGATTTAAAAAAAAAAAAAAGTGTGTAGGTAGGGGTGTTAAAAAATGTTTATTGTTTGCCCTCATCTGTGAGGAAGGGAGAGTCATTCATGTAAATATTTTGTGTACTAGAGTTATTAAAATGTAATTTTTGCATAATGACTTGTAGCAAACCCTCATCATTATTTCTTTTCTCCATTTTCAGCATCAGTTATGTAGTAAAGTATGGAGAAAGAAACAACCCTTTCAGATAGCACTCCTAACATGCATTTACTGTTGGCTTGAAAAGACAGCTGCTATTTCACTACGGTACTCTGATTATTACACGCACATTGTTTTAAAACTCAGCAGCTGTGTAATAGATGCACATATACATGATGTAATATCTCTTTCTGCATTCCCTTTTTCGATAATCACAGCACTTAAGTCTCAATATGAACTTTATTGATCCATGACTGTAGCTCATTAACATGGAAGTGTTCTCTTACATCTGACTCAAGCACAAATAAATGTGTTTGTCTAAAATGGAGTCTGGGGAAAAGCATTTTTGACTGCATGGACTGTGATTAATAGAAGCACACACCAGAGGGGTTAAAGAGGTACTGGCAGGGGGAGAGAGGGGGAGGAATTAATTGAGAGAAACTTGGTTAAAGCTTGGTGGTTTTCCTGTAGAGAGAGATCTTCAACTTTTTGTATTTTCAACTGGCTAAATGATGCAGGTGGTACTTAGTTAAAAGTGGGTGATGGGGCTGTGTGGAGTCAGTGTTCTGCGAAACATGCTTTACTGTATTGAGGCTTCCAGTTTTGGATAAGTAGTTTTTTTGAGACACACTAGCCGAGGGTCTAATATTAAAACATCAAGACAGTGGTGCAAATCCATCAGGTTTCCTGTCCAGGCAACTTCAGAGGGACCCTCTGAAGGGGCACAGGTGGGGGAGAAAAGTTGTTCTGCTCTGAGCCATTGGCTGCTCATCACTGCCCTTATTGTTTTGCAATAAACTGCAGAGATGCATCACTTTCCCTACATATTCTTATACTCGGCATGTCCATGCACTGCTCACTGATGTCTCAGTCATGACTAAATGCTTTTGCTAGAAATAATGGCACTGTGTGAACCTTCCTTTTTTGTACCCATATTTCATTTTCTCCTCTGTCCTCTCAGAGTAAAACCCGTAGGGATATGCAGTCTGCAGGACTGCCCATTCACAGAGCGGTTGATCAGATCTTTGTTGACTGCAGAGGGCTTGTTTTCAGAGTGTTACTATTCAGCCTGCAGGAAGATTCATTCCCAGAATGTTAAAGCTGATGTTAAAACATACCACGTGCCTTCTGGTAAGGCAGCTAAAAAGGATGAGGAAATGGCCAATGCTGAGCAGCCACTATTTCCTAATTAATCACAGGCTATTGCAATCTACCTGCTAAAAGATGGGCAACACTTTTATGCTGACATTATCCCTGGAGGTCTTAATGGTGCCCTCCAGGAATGTAGTATCATGCTTCATTTTCTTATTGGCTTTTTAAGCATCAGGTTGACTAAAGTGAAGAAAAAAAAAAAAAAGCCATTTCTCTCCTGGGTCTAAATAATATCACTGAAAGAACTTAAGTGCCACTGCTTTAAAACTGTCCAGGGGCTGTGAGTGAACCATGCTGGGTGAGAATACAATTAAAGATACAGTACATAATTTAATTAGTTCTGCTCTAATGTTTTTTGAAGCATGGATCCATGGACAGTGCTGTCAGAAACATGAGGAACAGTTGGTTCATGAACAGGCAGATATACTGAGTGGGACTGGAGCCCAAGTTCAAGTAGAAAGCATGGCCAAAGACCCAAAACATACTGAGTCATAGACTTGAATGCTAGGGTAGACAATTCCATTGATGTACTCTGAGCTCTGACATAGTATGGGGCATGGGACCGCACACAGTAAGTCCAAGCCACCTGTCATGGCTAAGAAAGTGTGGATCTCAGTTTACAGGTTGAAATGTATGCACACACGTGAACCCTTGTGGGAGATGCCATATGCCAACCTAGGTGGTCAGAACAACAGCAAAGTATGTCATCGTGTGTAACTGCCAAAAAGATCACAACCACACAGGAAGTCTGTGGCAAAGTAGGAACCTTGCAGGTCTCCCAAGATGCCTTCCAGTGCCTTTAGTACAATAGAATTCTTTCTTTGGTGAACTTCACAGTCTGCTGCTTAGGTATTTGTGTTTGATCCTTTTCATAAGTAGTTAAGCTATGATTAAATACAAAACCATAAAGAAAATCCATGATGTGTCTAGAGAAAGGACTTCAGCATCTTGGATCACAGACAACTTTCCTCTTCCATTTGCCTTGATAATATGCAGGGTGCTTAGCTCTTCATAAACTCAATTTAGGAAAAAGTCATTACTTTAACATGAATAAGAACCACATTTTCAGCACACTACTTAGGATCAAAGACAGAAGGGGATATTTATCCTTGTATTTCAGGGCCTAAACAAAAATATTCTTCATATAATTTCCTGGAGGAAATATCATTCTGTAGTGTAGTACTGAAGCTAATTATCAGTTTGAGGTTTAAGTTAGCTCTTTCTGACTACTTCTTGAGATGTCTTATCAAGCTAGAGAGATGACTGGTTCCTTCCAGTGCTTCCTTATCTTTCCCTGTGTCTCAGCCTGAGATATTCTCCCTCATGAGTTTGAAGGGGATGTGCATTTCCTCATGCTCCTTACTATTCTTTCATTAAAATGACAATCACCCAGCCATCTCCTGGGGGACTTGCTGAAGCTGATTGACTTTTCAAGCTGTTCCCACTTTATTGATCTTCTGTCTGAAAAAAATCCAACAGGTTTATTCTCCCACGACAAAGTGTTTTGTGTTAGATGAGCTTTTGAGCGCCGAGCACAAAAGATGACAGGAAAAGAAGGCTTTTCTGGGGTAAAATTAAGTTTGAACCAACTGTGGTTTGAAAGATATTAGGCAGTGAGGTCTTAGGGCATGGTAGTGCAGGAGTGATCAATTGTGTTTTCCGAGCTGACCACTACTCACAGGCAGTTGGTGTGGAAGAAGGGGATCCCCATGTTGAGCATCTACCATAAGCACCACGATCATTTATTAGTCTTGAACAGCAAGCTTACCTCTGTGGAAAGTCTGTATAGATGCAATCTTAGACCTCTGTCTGCATTTTGAAGACATGCTAACTAGAATCGAGGCTGTTAATCCTCATGCTCACGGAATAAATAAGACTTGCACTCAACCAGTGCTAGTGTGAAATACCTACATGTGGTGTAGCACTGAATTTAACTGTGTTATTAGAGGCTCAATGCAGCTGCTGATCTGACTGTTGCCCAAGCCAAGAAACTGGGTGACAGATGACTGATTTCTTCCACTTTTGCCCTTGTATCCCTGTCCTTATGTTTCTCAACCAAAATTCTCTGCTCTGAGGAACTAGGAGAGTAAGTAGTGGCATAACCTGACTGTCTGGATGAGAAAGCAAGAGAGTCATTTGGACCATTCAGAACAACTTCAGCTTATTGCCCAGGGACCCAGCTGTATAACTAGGCTACCCTGCAAACCAAGTGGTACAGCCAATATACAGGCATTGTCAGCTGTGTAACCCAGCCTGAGGGCTCCTCCTCCCTTGTGAACTCTTACGTCTGTGTTATGAGATGCTCAAAACAGTTAGCGTATGGTTCAGAAGGCTGGGAGGGTTTGCAGGCCCCGGCATGGTAAGCTTCAAAGGATTCAGGAATGGGCTGATTTTACGTTTCAATTTACTTGTTTACGAAAGAGAGTTTGTGCTGGAGACTGTTCTGGTGGGAAGATGTCATTACAAACACCTGTTTAAAGAAATACTAGCCTTAAAATTATTTGTGTTCTTTTATGGTTCCCAATTCTCTTCGCTTCATAAGACAACCAAACTTGCACTATTGCTTTGTCTTGTCTGGGTAGGTTTAATCTTCTGAAGTATTTTTAGAAAGGCAGAATTCTCACAAATGCAAAAATAAGAAATGCTTGCAAAATGCTATCATTCTCCTGTTAATGCTTAGTCTATATGTTTATAGATGTACATAGGTATAGTGAGTCCTGACCTTTATTGTGTACATTTGTGTAGATATACCAGTATTATTCATTCACTTGAATATAATAGGGTCACTGACTTTAACTGGTGATCTGGTGCTGTCTTACTAGTTGTAGAAAACTAGCATGTAAAGGCTCTCAAGCCATGTTGTGACTGGAGGTAAAGATGTGTTCCTAAGTCTGGAAGGGACTTCTTACATTGACAGTACTCAAGTGTCTCAGGTGGCTGCATCTCATGAGCTTTTTTTTGAGAACAGTGAGAGCCAATCTTTTCCCAGGAAGCTAATTAACAAAATGGGAATGTGGAGTGATGAAGCACCTTGCCTGGGTTCAGATGGGATTTCTGTGGTATTGATGTTCATGTTGTGTGGGTGTGCTGCTGGGGGCAGTAACCTTTGTGGGCCACAATTAGAGGAGTTGCAGGTAGACATAAAGCTTGTGGGAGAGGGGTTGGCTGAGGTAGGGAACGGAATGTCTTGCAGGCTGACTGTAAAAGTTGGTTAGGGAATTGTCTGCAGTTTTTAATATCTGTGTCTTAAGAAACTGGACTAAACTGCCTCCGTCACTGCCCTCCTTTTTAACTTATAGTTTTGCAAAGATTTGCTGATAGTTTGAAAAAGTTAACATGCCTTCTGTTACATTAGAGATGACTTAGGTTTGTCTGATGTCCCCACAGTATTGCCTACCACTGATCCCAAAACAGGCAGAGTTAAAGGCAAGTTTCTGGTAAACCCTGGCCGTAGCTACCATCCCAGGGAACATGAGTGGACACTGGTATTAGTATTCCCAGCTGGAAAACTGATATCTGAGTCACCTGTCCCCCTCTCTTAAAGGGGTGAGGTGACCTACTGTCAGGGTAGTTTGTGTTGCCCAGTGTGTACTTACCCTCCAAGTGGTTGGAAGGATTTTTTGTTATCCACATCTAGTACAGAAATACAGAGGTTAGTGATGGGGCAGTTCCATAATCTTACCTTGGCATTCTGTTCAATACACATTTAAGGGGAATTCCAGTTTAAATGTACCTAACAGCATGGATCTTAAATTCAACTTCTACAGTTGCTTCAGAAAATCCTATGTTCAAAGCACTTTCCTTTTGCTACAAAATAATGCAAATTGAAATGATTAGCTGCTTAAGAGAATTGATACAGAAGCATTTTTAGCTATAGTAATAAAAGTAGAAAAGGGCCTGGGAAGGGCCTCGTTTCTAATTAATAACCTAATTAATATCTGATTAATTAATGAGGCTTTGTCATCAAAGCTGCCTTTTATCTTTGAGGCTATTAAAGTGTCCTCTGGACTAAATTTCTTCAGTATGTCTTGATAAGCACCATCTTTGCTGAGCCAGTCAAGTGCTTGGAATCAAATCAGTATGCTGCCTTATCAGGGATGCATAAAACACCTCTTTGGAAAATTAGAATACATCAGAATCAAGAACACGATAAATATGTCAGATCTCTTAGGCAGTACAAATGGGAAGTGAGTAACGATGAGGTGTAGTTCTTCAGAGCTGTACAAAAGTAATGCTTTTACATAGATTTCACAGTAGTAAAACTACCAGAGCAGAAAAAAGAGAGGCTTTTGTGAAGCCAGACTGTCTTGGCTCCAAATTGTCCCTGTTTCATGGCAATTGAACTGTGTCTTGGGTGGTGTCTGCAGGAATGTGATGTCCTTGTCTCAGGTCAGAAGCAGTAAGAACATGATTCAGATTCTGACATCCTTGATGTGGATATTGCATGATGCGTGTATAGGTTTCATGTTTGTGCTTCTGTGAGGGACAGTTTCTGTCAGTGGGCACCAAATTTGCCTGGCTGCAGTAAGAAACTGCTAGCAGGTCATCAGTGATGTAATGGGGTAACTGTACAAAGTGTTTATCCCAGCTTTTGAGGAAAAGACATTTCACATTTCCTCAGGTCTTTGCTTATGTTCTTGATTCTGCCAATGACTGCTGGGAAGTATATATCCCATTTCTCTGCTTATCTCTGCTCTCTTCACTTTGTAATGCTATAGTATAAGGCACCTGATATTGTTTGGCTTCTACGTCTAGTAGCAATTCTCATACATGTCTGCATAAAATAATAGTACTTAAAATGTAGAGCACTGGTACATTATGACAAATGATGAACTTCTGATCTCAGCCAGGATGACTGAGGTACTTCCCTTCATTTGTACTGACAGCTCAGTGCATGAACTTTTCTAATCCATTTAGTGTGAGATACACCTTGCCTTGTGCTAGCCATCTAACTGTTGAGTGTGTGTGTTAGCTGCTCTGGTTTCCCTTTATATTGGAGGAGGAGGACACCTTAGAGAGCAATACATCCTCACCTATTTTAGGATGAATAAGTAATCCTCTGAAGTTAACAGTCTCTGTTTATGTTTAGAGAGAAAATGTGGACAGGCTTGAGAGCTAGAGCTAAATACCTAGTTTGTAGGTAGCTAAACTTAAGATGAGATAAACAGCCACGGTATAGAGAAGATGGAGTCTTACAGCTGGGGAAGTAGAGTTATTTTAGTATCACAGTAGGAGGCACCAATCTTTTGTGCCTCCTTATTGTGGGCTATTCTGCAGCAGAATATAAAGTGATGCTTAGTAACAACTACACCTGCCGCCTACTTGCTTTGATCAGGATCCCAGGTTCTCTAGAAGCAAAGCATACTTTGCCACAGGCTTTTGTAGTTCAGCCTTTTGCCTGCCATGAGGTGTTAAGATCTATTAGTTTGATTTGTGTTTGTCTCTGCTTCAGAGGAAAGATTTTTGTCCTCCTTTGGTAGAAGCAAAATGGTGAGACAGCTTCAGAGCTGCCTTTAGCCAAACCTGTGTCCCACAGTAGTTGAGCTATACTGCCTCTGAAAGTCCTAGAGCAGGGAACATCACACTCAAAGTCTGGTTCTGGTACTTGAAGTAATTCTTTGATTTGATCTGGCATCTCCTACTTCTGCTTTGCAAGCATCTCTCACTTTTTCTGTCATTCTTTTCCTGCAAGAAAACGCATTTTCTGCAAACCTCCCCCCCCCCTTCTTTGTGTCTCAAAAGAGACTCTTGCTAGTTAAGGGTGGTTCTACAGATTATTTTAGATTTGAAACTGCTTCTATCTTGTCACAGAAATGGTGTGTCTGGAGGAAAAGTCCAGGTGCAGATGAGAGAGGAGGTTGGAAAGGACAGCCCGTTTGGTGATGGTGAATGCTGTTTAGGCACCCAATGGCACATTGTTCTGGATAGTCAATGGTTACTGGGGATATCCAAAGCACACCTGTGTTCCTGTAAGACAGGTACAAGAGTCATGTGAACATATGGCTTTCAAGTAGTCCCCACCATCCCTATAGGCTAAATATACAAACCCTACATTTCCAGAGACCATTCATGCCCATCTGAGTAGTCATCTCTACTAAGGAATGGCTGGTGTAAACAGTCCCCCTGCCTTGTGGACAACGATCAAATGAAATGCTGATGAGCAATCAGCCATCAGAAATGTGACCGATATTCACATCTCTTGTGCTTTATTGCCTGCAAATCCAGAGGTGGAATATCCTTTTCATAGAATCATAGAATGGTTTGGGTTAGAAGGGACCTTAAAGATCATCCAGTTCCAACCCCCTGCCATGGGCAGGGACACCTTCCACTAGCCCAGGTTGCCCAAAGCCCCGTCCAACCTGGCCTTGAACACTACCAGGAAGGGGGCAGCCACAGCCTCTCTGTGGCTCAGTGTCTCATCACCCTCACAGGAAAGAATTTCTTCCTTATATTTAATCTAAATCTGAGCAAAACCCAATCCTTAGGTATGATCTTAGGATACACACCTAGCAACATGCCAGTGAAAAATCTCCTGTGCCATGGCTATTTGTTAACAGTACCAGTCATGCACTTGCTTATACTACATTGCCAGCTTTTGTGTTCCAATCTTATAAATAACAGGCAAACTCTAGTAAAGAGTTCAGTTCTGCTTTACTAGAAACAAGATTGACAAAGTTTTGTACAAACTATTGCCTATGCCTCCCTACAGTAACATGTTCTGAATAAGACGTGCACAACTTAAAGTAATAGATCTATTTCCACACCATTAATAAAAGTTATAAATCTCATATGTCCGTTTCTCTTATGACAGCAGATATGAGGCCTAATTCAAAACAGCATGTGGATCAATAACACTTAATATCTTATGTATCAAAGAATTAAAATAATGAAAGTATTCTAAGACATATTACACAAACCATCCAGACATGTGTGACACTTGCTCTGAGACCACCACTTCAGGCACTTTGTAATTATCTGAATTGCAACAAAAATCAAATGTCCAAATAGCACTGGCATACGAGAACTTTAACTCTTTCAGTTTCAAACCATTACCCCTTGTCCTATTGCTACACTCCCTGATAAAGAGTCCCTCCCCATCTTTCCTGTACCCCCCTTTAAGTACTGGAAGGCCGCTATAAGGTCTTCTCGGATCCTTCTCTTCTCCAAGATGAACAACCTCAACTCTCTCAGCTTGTCCTCATAAGGGAGGTGCTTCAGCCCTTGATCATCTTCATGACCCTCCTCTGGACCTGCTTGAGCGGGGTCCTTCTTATGTTGGGGACTCTAGAGCTGGACACAGCACTGCAGGTGGTGTCTCACATGAAGTAGAGGGGGAGAATTATCTTGACCTGCTAGCCAAGCTCTGAGACATCCAGAATTCTCCTGCAAGGCTTGTGTTGCATAAACAAGAGAGGATACCTTTCCTGTCAAAATTAAAAAAGAACGGAAGAATCTGTGAGGAAAAAAAAAAAAAAAAAAAGGAGCCAGTGTTCCTAGTTAGCTCTTATCTCCTTGTTTTTGAACTGCAAATCACAATGACTAATGCATCATGGCAGCTAATTTTCCCTTGCCAGTCTCCACTGTACATTATAATTTGAATTTTATCAACAAAGGTCATCTTTAAGTCTTTTGGATGTTTGGTGATGGGAATTGTCATAAATCAGAAAAGAAAGGGAGTGGAGGAGCGGTGCTGGTATCATAACAGAAATTGGGGTGGGTATTCTGCTGTTTAGAGTACAAGCAAACTAAAAGGAAAAAGTTAAATTTTTAAGATAAATTACCAAAACTCTTTGATCTTCTTGAACATCTTTTTCCCCAGTGGAATCTCTCATTGTAGTTTTGAAACTTTGTAGAACTGAAAGTCCTCTAGAACTGATGGGTTATGGTTCTAGAAGTATTGAGAATGGTAGACCTTCCGTATGATGGCAGAAAGTGTTTTTATTCAGGTTGTTTTAAATACTTTGGCTTTTTACTGATATACTTGGGTAGTTGTTTTTTTCAAGAAAGATCTTCCTGTTAAAGATTGGTCTCTGAGGCATCCATGACAAAAGATGAAATTGGACTAGAAAGAGTTGTCATAGAATGATCAGAGACATGAACAGGTTGTACAAGGAGTGGCTAAATAAAAGAAGAGTGTTCAGACTGGAAGAAGATCTGTGGGGAATATGACAACAATCAGTGAAATCACAAATGGCAGCATGGGGCTCCATGGTTTCATTCTTGTTAAGTGGTAGCAGTGGGTTCTGAATTATATTATCAAGTTAAAACAAAAAGGAGCATCTCTTCCTACAGCATACAGTTGTGGTGTTTATTACTGTGTGATAATGAAGTTGCCAAAAGTTTCCCAGTGGGGTTAGACAGATTTATGGAACTAAAAGCCCACTGATGGCTCTTGCACACAAAGGCATCATCTTCAATTTAGGAAGTCCATGATATTGCTGTAGGCTGGAAAAATACTCCAGGAAGTAGTACCATATGCTTTCTCAGTTTCTGTTGACTTCCCCAGACTTCCATTGTTGTCTTTAGTTTTCTTTAGTGGGATGGGGACAAAGGGAGGCAGATGTTTCTGTTTGTAGTTGTAAAACATTCTGACTTTATATTTATTACAGTCACTCTAAAATCATGGTTGGATAAAAGCAAGCTCTCGGCACAGCAAATGTTGTGCTTTGCTAAGTGAAAGATTCACAGAGTAGAGATGCTTAGATTTCCTTGGTTAGTAAGTAGGCACAGCCTGGCATGGCTGTTGGGGTTTTGTTTGTTTGTAATGGTTTTTTTCTTGTCAGAAAAAGTGGCCTTGTGTGTGACCAGGTCTGCCAGACAGCCTTGCACTGGTAAGAACAGTTATTTCTGTGAACTGCCTCGTTACAAGTGAAATTGGGCTCCGCTGTTGCAGACTGGGAGTGGGACCTGGGCTCCCCTGGTTGCCTTGAAGTTGGGAATGAAATAGTCTTGGAGAGGCAGGGAAGGAGAGCCCGGGGAGCTGGGTTAGCAGCAATGGGTGGCACCATGTCCACTGCTTCTAGGGGAGCATTGTTATATTTGCACTTGTTCCCAGCCTCAGCAGTGGCAGCGGTCCCCCTGCCTTTCCAGAGCTCCAGCTGTGGATGGATTAGCTGTAGGGCCAACTCTGTGTTTCTGTCTCAGGCATTTGGCTGCCCAAGGCAGACTCTGACTTTGGGCTCATAAGCAGCCTTTAAGACAGGAGAGGTTGCTTCTCTCTGTTATATCTAAACATGGAAAAGGCTTTGGGAGTGGTGGATGTTTCACCACTGGCAGCCATAGTCAACAAAAGCCATGAACTAGTCTGAAATATTCAACAAGAAAGAAAAGGAATAATCTCAAAAATTTCAGAGAGGCAGTACCAGAGCATGCTCAATGACTGATAGCCTTTAGAACAGGAGCAGCCCTCTGCGCTGCCTGTAAATTAGTGGGACCAGCTTCCCGCGTGGTGTGATAATTATTGTGTGGTTGGCCCTGTTCTTGATTTAGGACTCTCTGCTCCAGTAAGAACCCATTTAGTCGTTTGCGGCAAAGCAGTGTGGTGAGGTCAGTGCTGAGCCAGCTTTTGCCTGCGTCCTGAACCACTTATGGTCACTCAGGTAGCTGGCCAAAGGGATTTATCGTTGGGGCTACCACAGTGGGAAGTCAAGCTCAATGCAGTAGGAGTCTCTTTCCAGTGTGTCATAGCTTCAGAAAGGCCTTTATCCTGGCGAGGGTAATTTGAAGGGGAGGATGCTGAAGGGAGAGACAGAAACAAATCCTTTCACAAGCAATGGAAGTTTGGCAGCCTGACTTACTGTGTTGTGTGGCTGGGTTCTTTGTAGTGTATTAATATGTGAGTTGTGTTTGAATATTTTCCTGCAGCTGGATGTTCAGAGAGATGTGCCTGCTCTCATGTCCCATGGGATTTGGTTTCATCCTGCAGCTTTTCTCTGAGCGCTAATAAATTTGCTCTCCTTTTTGCTGGTTGATGGTTTTCATGAAACTTCTAGAAACTTTGTTCCACTTGGGTCTTTGTTTCTCTGTCAAACTGGGAGAAAACTGGCCAATGGGTAAAAACAAATAGATGTTTGGGGGATATGGAGACAGGCACACTGCAGGCAGGCAGTTTGCAGGCATGTGAGAGGAGAAACAAATGTTAATCTGGGCTCTGTGCGTTGCTGTTGCTCTCTGAAGTGCACAGAGAATTGGGATACTCTCCTGCTTGTTTAAGTGGAGCTGTGCCCCCACACAGTTCTCGATGTGGGGCTGCGGATGTGTGTGTAGCAGGAGTCTGATCTGGACATGAATGCATAAGCTTTAGTATCTTAGGAAAAAGGCTGAGAATCTAAAATCAAAACCAAACCTGCTCCTCCTCCACGTACAGTTGGGGAAGTCACAGGCACGGAGGAGAAACCCCCTGACAGGAGAGTCGGTGGCACATGTACACTTTAGGAGGTTGCCTTTTTCCTCCCAGCCATCCAGTGCTGGTATTTGCAGCTCTTTTGTTCCTGAGAGACTGATACATATTTTATAGCCTATCTCCATAGCAGAGTAGCTGAGACTGCAAACAAACAAAACCTCCTTTCTCTGCCTGACAGAGGTGGAAACCATCCAAGAGGGTGGACTCCTCTAAAAGCTGTTCTCTCTGCCTCTTCACTCCTCTACTTCATATCCCTGGGATGAGCAAGTCTTACCATAATATTAAAGTCTGCTGGCTCTCAGACCTGTTTGTTGGATTCACGGGGAAGCTCAGGCTTAGACCTACAGGAACATGATGGATTTTGTTAGCTCTCGGTGCACTGAGTTATGACCAGGTTTGGCAGAGAGAAGCTTCTCTGCCTGGGTGTGCCCCCTGACCCCTGCTCCATGGGACAACACTTGCAGCAATAGTAAAAAACACATCACAGCCCATCAGGGGAGGGCAGTGGAATCAAGCAGGTGATTTTTGTTCACAACTACTTATAATGAATACGATTTTGAGAGAATTTGCAGTCTCCTAATAAATTACATTATAAATCTTGTTTTTCCAAAAAGAATATGTAGAATTTAGTGCCACAGCCTGTTCAGGGAAAGCCCACGTTTATTTGGTTATATGAATACGACACTTGTGTTGCCCTGGATCAAGTCTGTCTTCATGTTAACCGCGACTAGCAAAGAGATTCTTCCTCATGGCTGGTAGGGAATGCTAACTATAAAATGCAAAAAGCTGAATTGGAGTAGACAAAGGTCCATTCAAGAGTGGATTGCCCCTTGAGTTTTATTGCTTTTCACTGTGCAGCCTTTCTGGGGGTACTGCCAGCAGCTTGGTTTGCAGGATAGAAGGGACAATGAAATGCTGCAAGATCAATGTATACGGACACATGGAACAAAATCCATAGACTGAGCTTTACAGGCTTTGTATATACAGCCCGAGTCCATTCTGCATTGTAACAGTGTCTGTGCTACCAGCAGTGTAATGAGGTGCAACAATTTGTTTTATGAAAGCATTGTTAATAACACTTTTATGCATACATGTGTGCATGTGTGTGATTAGAAGCAATCTGCAAATATCAACTTGAGGCTGAAGACAGTGACAGCCTTCCTAGATGGCACTCTGGTGATGGCTTCAATGGAGCAACCCAGAGGAGAGCCAGCTAGGCATCATCAGTTGGCTGTAAAAGGCTCAACCAAAGTTAAAGCAGGCATTTGGGGTGTGACTCATGGAAAGGTCTTTTGTATCACTGAGTCTTTTGCCATTTTGATATAACTGGAACCTTCCTTGCCCTCGACTTCTTTAATAATATGCTTTGAAGTGGATCCTGTTCTGATCTGAGGAATGGAAGAAAACATGGTATCCAGTCTGCTTGTAGTGTCAGGCAACTGTAAGGACATGTGGGCTAGTTCACCTGCAGTTAGAAGTCTTTGACTGCAAAGATAAGTAATTAGTAAAGGAGAAGGGTTCAAGTTAAGATTAAAAGCTGAGCCAGAACAGTTCTCTTCCACCTGTGGGTCACATGTCATCAGATGTTCAGGCTCGGGTTGCTAAGATCAGGCAGCCAACTTTTTAAAAATGTAAATACTTGTCTTCAAAATAGGCAGTTTGGTGGTAGTTTAGCAGGTTTGAGTATCAAGCCACACACTAGATGATTACAGAAGCTGAAATGGCTAATTGTAGGTGCCTACTTTTGAAAAAATGAGCCATTACCTATGCAAGCTTTCAGCTTCTTCATCTCTAGAATAGAGATAATATTTCCCACTATGACCCTTGAGACTTCGTTAGTTTAAGTGGATTAACATGAGACAAAAGCTTCAGATTCTTTGGATGGGAAAGTGCTATGGAAATACGGTATATTATTGTGATATCCTTTGAGATGTTTCTGTGAAGCCAGTGGTGACTGTCATGATAATAAAGGAAGTCTTAGAGCAGCTAAGGAAATAATGATCCCACTTCCTTTCTAGCTGTTCTTTGAAAGGGCAAATGCAATGAGTGATAATGGTTTAATGAGAAAAAGTCATTAGGGCATCCAGCCTGCATCTTTAGAAGTGCAAAGCATTCTGGGAGATCTGAAAATGACTTGGAGAACAAAACCAAAGTAGCTCTGTCAGAATATTAAACTGTGATTTGTATTCTCTTTGAATGCTGATTGAAACCAGTGATCTCTTTCCCTGGCTGGTGGCTGGTACATGTGTAGCCACAAATGTGGCTTGTTCAGAGCTTCACTGCTGTTGGAAGGGTGAGATCAAGGGATTACTTTAGTGCTTGCCCTCTGTGTGTTACCCTCTGCTTAGAGTTTAGCATTACTTGAGGATTCCTGACCTATTGAATTTGCATGTATAGGAGGCCTCCTGTAGTGGAATTAATTGAACTGCTTCAGTTTCAAGCTTGGCTGGAGGGGCAAAGTTGCTAGGTTTTTTGTGTGGCATTGATACGTAGCAAGACAAACTTCAGATTCTTTGGATGGGAAAGTGCTATGGAAATTATGAAAATACAGTATATTATTGTAGTATCCTTTGGGATGTCTCTGTGAAACCCAGTGAGTATCAATACTATGCATTAGTGCAAAAGGGTATTAAGTGTAAACAGAGCTAGTATTAGCTCTATTTTAGTATTAAAGAGATAAACCAGAACACAAGGAAGTTGTTTAAGATTTGAAGCACCCCTGATTGCTCAGTGTTCAAAGGAGGAAAGTTGGCTCAACCTTTAAGGAAAGAACTAGTTTGCAAAACATTTAGGAATTGTGCATGAAAGATGCACAGAAGAGAGTATGTGGGAGCCACACCAGTGATAAAACAAGCTTTTGACTTCATGGTTCCTACTACTTGGAAGCCTGAAACAGCTGTCTGGTTTTGCAGCGTGGCGGTTTCGGTGTCGTTCTGGACTCCACTAGCATCAGGGAAACCAGTGGAGTTGGGTGCAAATTCTGGCATCTCTCAGTTTCTGCAGCCACTTGAGAGGGATCCTTGAGCCGCTGGGCTCAGTGGCACTGTTCACTGTGATGCCAGAAGGGTGACGGGCCATTTCTCTGCCAAACAGACAAGGAGCAGAGGGTTGGTCTCAGGCAGAACCACGAAGTTGCAGCTGCTGGAGGCTTGCTGAAATTAGGAAATCGGAAAATTACTGGAGCTAGTTACTGGGAAAGGCACTGAATTACTATCTGTTCTCTAATCATCTTTTAGTAAAAAGTGTGATTATAGAGGAGGGCAGGGGCCATAAATTTTCATTTTAATAACATCATTGGTATGTCCAGGTAGGCTTGTCTTTCCTTGTCCACCTGATAAGGTTTGTGTTTGCTCTGTCCATATGATAGAAGATGTGTAGCATCAGGAGCCAGGCTCTCCCCACTGTTTGGATGGGGTGGGTGGGATTTTCATGCAGGTTGTGACACCCCTCCTAAAGCAAGCTGGTGCTGACCACACTTCAGGTGTGGGATCCTGTACTAGGTAGCTGTTGATTTGTTCTGGTAGGAAAAATCTTGTTTGTTAGGAAGAGCAGAGTACAAAACCAGTAGAGAAACACGCAGGGCAAAGAGAGGTTTCAAACATGCCCACAAATGAGGAGGAGGAAGCTACAGAAAACCCTCTGTGACGAAGCAGCCCTTTTCCCCAGTCACGAATGGGTAATGCCACCCCCAGATCATCTGCTCCTCCGGGTGGGATTTGCTAGTGTAGGGGCCTGAATCTGTCTCTGTAACTCAGAAAAATTAAATGCTTGGCACAAAGTAGGATGGGGGTGACTGAGGACTCAAGATGCCAGTTTAGGTACGTTTTTATCTAGACATGAGTTCAGCTGTTACAATTCTGAGCCACATTTGGATCTCCATCTCCAAGTCGAAAATCAGCCTACTTAAATAAAACTGTTGTTGATGGCTTTAATTTGGATTTTTCTGTTGAATTTGTCTGAAAAGCGAATTTGTGCTAAGTGTGCTGCTGAGATCAGAGTCCTCTCACGTAGATATCATTTGCAATCCCACGCTGGCACATGAGAGCAGAGCCTGCCCCCAAAGTCCCATCTTCACAAGTGCACCACAGCTCCCCAGGTGCATAGGATTAATTGATGCAGAGACAGATCCTGCCCCAAAAGGTTCGATTTTTCTTCTCTTTTCTGCTGGCTACCCTGAATGAAACACAAAAACTCTAGTTTTAAGGGTAATCGTGCTCAAGCTGTATTTTTGAGTATCTATTCACACAGTCATTTCCTTCTCCTGAGCTCTAATAACCACATAAACTCTTCTTGTCTCCTCTTCTCTCCAGGTCAACAGACTATGGCACTACCTATGAAAAGCTAAATGACAAAGTAGGCCTGAAGACTGTGCTGAGCTACCTTTATGTCAGTCCCACTAACAAGAGGAAGGTAAGAGAGAGCCATCAAGCTGGTAGCTATAGAAACAAAATTACAGCATTCTGTTCATTCTGATCCTAAAGTGAATTCTGTTGGTAATTCACAAGAGTTTGAATTTGCTGTGTAAATTGCACTAGTGCAATTCTATGGAATCCAGTAGAATTATGCCTGGTTTTGTTATAAGGATGGAGTCCTTAATCTCCTGCTGAATGTGTTAGAGAAATAAAAGTGTTGCTTTTATTTGCTTCTGACAGTTACACCTTTAAAGAAGTTGAACTCACGCCTGTTTCTGGGACTCTAGCTTAAACTGGCTTTGGCTAGCACACCTCTCTGCCTTCTCTGTCTCCTTAGAAGTACTGAGTAAAAGGCATTTATTTCTGCATTTGACTGTTTTCCCCTTCATGCTTTCTCTAGCTAGAAGTTGAAGATGTAAATGACATTTCCATTGGTTACATCATGTAAGGGGGTTGGAAGCAGAATATGCCTAGGAGAGTAGGTGGGAGACCTAAGATTTGATTTGAATGTGTAGGAGAGAAGATGAGGTCATAGCTTTCAAACCCCCTGCTCACGCTTCCCACGTGATGCAATTAGGGCTGCAGCTGGCTCACTGAGCGCAGCCCAGGAGTTACTCCTCGTTGCCTTTTTGGTTTAAAATTATTGCCTATGTTGATTCAAGGGAGGTAGTGGGACAAAGAGGCTTTCAGCTACCCACAGAAATCAATGTGGGAGGGCTGCAGTACATAGCTAATCTCTGGCACTGGAGTTGTGTTTGGATGGGGTGCAGCTCATTCGACTTGATCACTTCCAAACTGCCCATCTCCTGTCTCCAGTAGGTTTCCAAACTACTATTTTGCTACTTGTATTGTTCTTATTACTACTATTGTGTTTTCCACCACTGGTCAATCTACAGAGTTTTCAGGATTGATGATTATTTCAGTGTATGCAACCTTAAAGCAGTCATAGTTTTGATTACTATTGGCAACAATATGTGTGTCGGGATGTATGGAGGAGAGGAAGAATGCAGTAGGCAGGGGTCAGCTGATATTTTTTTCTGATGCAGAAGCTGAATTATTGTGAAAATTACCATGAGTTCTTTTTTTTCTGAGGAAAATGGAATGAAGGTGTTTTGTAATAAGCTCTCCTGGCCTTCACAGCCCTCCTTTATCCAATATGGTAGGCACTGAAGAGTTAATTCTTCTTCATTCTGTTTCCAGAGCAACTCTGCCCACCTAAAATCAGAGGCAATATGCTCAGTTACAAATCCTACATCACTGGTGTAAAGTTTCCCTCACAAATTGGAGTACTAGGATGTGTGATTATCTTCTAGCAATTTCTTAAGCTCTCGAGTTTTGCAGATTAGCAGTCTTCTCTCTTTTATGAATAACACCTACATTTCATCGTATAGCACCATGCAGACCTATCTTTACCTGTTATTTTCTTATTTCAGATCATAATTGTTAAATTTTTTTTTGGTCTTATGTCTTAACGAAGTTTTTTCTGGACCTATCTGTCTCCCTCTTCTCCTTTCTTCTGAAAAATTTTTGAAATGGAGAGGCAAGCTGTAAGGAAAACCCACAGAAAACCAGCTTCAGTGCTGGCTGCTGTGGGAACAACTTAATTTCGTTCTTTCTGCCTCTGCTAAATATATGGGCACTGTTACTGTGCATGATTAAACAGATGGTTTGGCTGAACCTGGTGCTGACTCTAACCATCAAAGAATTGCAAACATCCATGCAGCATTTGGAAAGTGCTGGGAGAAGGTGTCACTGGATTGGAGCACCTGGGGTTTGTCAGATTCAGTATCAGGTTTATTGTCCACCTAGCCCTTTACAGATTCACAAAGTTGTGCACCACAAAAAATGCACTTGGGTTGTAATCTTCTCCAAGTCTCTCTTGGTGAATATTGTTACGGTGACCCGCAGAGTAAGCATCATGGTTTTGCTGAGCTCCTGAGGACAACCAGCAATAATGAGTCACAAAGCAGTAGGTGGGGTGAATCAGCTGCACCCCGGTAGAGAAAGTCCAGATCCCTTGTGTTTCCCCTGTAACATCACAAGTGCTGACTACTTGAACACAATGCAGTATCTCTTGTGACCCTCAAATATAGGTCTATGTTTGAGACAATAAGCAGGGAGGAAGATACCAAAAGGAACACATGTGCCCGGGGCCTGTGTGCACACAGTGAATTGTGCAGACCCTGTCCGGGTATGATATTTTCGCCTGGGTGTGTGCAGCTCCTGTTGATTTTTGATGGGTTTGCCCACTGTTGCTAGCCTTGACTGCTCATTAGTGCTTAGAGGATTAGCAGTTACTTGGAGGAGGGGAAAAGCTTTCCATACATTCATTCCTAATTGATTTACTAGTGAGAAGGATAATTACCTCTCAGCTACCCTGCAGAACTACAGTGGGAATTACCTGTCAAATTTCTCTGAAGACCCAAAACGCCTCTCTTCAGCTGTTAAATAGGAATTATGCATTCAACCAAATGCCAGTTATATAAACATCACTTACCTGAATTGTGGCATAACCCTAGGCTCAATTATAAGGCAAGAGGATTTAAACACTGGCTTTTTCCTTTCTTCTTTTAAAAGAAAATATTTTTGTTTCTAATTTCTTTTTTGAAAATTTTTGGTGGGAATATTGTAAGTTTTCTGGCAGCTTCTGCTGTATTTCTCTTCTCAGTGCTGTGCTAGGTCATGGTGGGACACTAATTTCTCAGTACCAACATCTCTGTTTACTGCAATATAGGGGATCAGATGGGTTGTGGCTACAATCCATGGTCTGGGAACCTGTGTCATTTCCTTTCTCTCATGGTCCCAAGAAAGCCACACCCGATGCATGCCTTACCCACCTGAATTATGGCACTTCAACACTTATAAAGTTTATTCCTTTCTGGGCAAAAAATTGAACTTAATGTAGGAATGAATTGGTGAAATTATGGAAGATGTGCTACACGTGGAAGTCAGACTTGATGACCTAATGGCTCTTTAAGCCTTCAAGTATTTAATTCTATTTTTCTATTTAGGTTTTATTCTGCTCCCAACAAAATTAATGTCTGAGCATCTGCTATATAACATTGATGGTAAAAGCAAGTCCCCAGTTAGCTTTATGTATCGTTGGCCTTCCTCTTTTTGGGTTATATATTTACTCCATTTTATTTTATGTTCTTTTTAGGCTTCCTTCTAAGCTTGCTCCTGTGGGCATCTCCCATCCCTAACTGGAGAGCCCCATCAGGGTATTGAATATTATACCTCTTTGTATTTGGTGCCCTGACAAGTATTGAAATGTCTTTCCTGACACAGCAGACTGGAAAATGCTGGAGCAGCCTGGAATCAGCTGGTCCCTCCGTCCTGCCCTTTGCTCCTCAGTGGAAGACATCAGTCACTAGTGTTTATCAGTGGGCAAAATGGAGAGATCATGTATTTGTGCCTGAAGAAGAAAGAGGCAGCAAAGAGGGGAAGAGGTGAAGAAACAAAATCTCTGTGGTTATCATGGTGATAAATCCAGGGCAGCCTTGGTTCTCCCTGGGCACCTCTTGGTTGTGCTGGTGTTTGGCGCTTAGAGGTCAGATTTAGTCTATGGGTGTTCCTTGGTTTCACACACTGCCACTGGGAGATACCACCCCTCTGTATGCACAGAGTTAACCAAGGCACAGAGCTGAGGTGGTTTTGGCTGTGTCCCCACATGGTATTGGTCAGAGACAGGTCCGGGTAACAGACCGCCTGCTTCCAGCTGCTGCCCCAACCTGCTGATAGCTGGTTTTGGAGCTGAGATATGGGGTGTCCATTTTCTAGAAATCACAAGAAGATATTTGGAAAATGCACTTGCCATTGTGTAATTTGAGGCTTGCAGTTATAATTAAGTCAATAAAACAATGTGCAGGTACCAAAGGAAGTTGTGGAGAGTACTTTTTCCCAGCTATGACTCCTCTTGCCTCTCAAGTATCATTGCTAGAGATCAGGGCCACCTTGGTGATCTGAGAGCACCCATCATTTGAAATGAGACCACCCTGGAGTGCTGACATCAGGAAACAGTCAAGCAGGCTGCAGCCCACTGTGAAAATGTAGCTTCTGGCTGCACCATAGCTGAAATGCTTCCTCTGTGAGCCAGGACAACTTCATCTTCCTGTGGAGCAGTCATACTGCTAATTCCCCTCTTCTAAGAACTAACAAGCTCAGGGTTTCACAACACTTTGCAACTGTGCATACAGCCTCTGCTGCTGGGAGCTGATACTGCCAGACTTGCATTTGCTCTCCTGCAGATGCTTGGGCTGTTTCTTCTTTTACTTGCACACTGAGGACTCATATTTGGATCAGGAAAATCTGCATTGAGTTCTCATTAATACTGTGAAATTCCAGGTGATTATTAGACCTTGCAGTCAGACAACTCTGAAGTCCTGGGGACTGTGGCTTGCTTAAGAGTTACTGTTTTGAGCCCTGGTGAGAAGCCAAGTGCCTGCAGTTTTGACACTTCTGCTACCATGAAGATGCTCTAATAGGCAGAGTGTATTCTAGGGCACATCTTCCCCTTCAGTGCATCTGCCTACCTGGTTGTTTGCCTGAGAGACCACATGAGAAGCATCTGCTTTGCCCAGTTGACACATAGGTTGCAACAAGCCTGATAATTCTGTGGTGAACTTCAGAAAGGAGAAACTTTCTTATTTTTTTAGCAGCACCCCTTCTTTACAGATGAATGGGATTCAAGGGCAGATGGTTAAGTACTCTGAAAAGCTGAGACTTGCAAAATGCATAGCTTTGGCTTTTCTACCCTATAGCCTCTTCCCTGTCTTTAGGGATGTGACAAAAGGCTGCTTATTCTCTGCTGGGCAGAGATCTCAGTTCCCTGCTGACCTTTAATTTAATGCTCTATTTTGGGCATTAGTTACATTTTACTAGAGGCAGATTTTCGCAGCAGTCTGGGAATTAGAATTGTTTATTTCTTCCAAAGCACTAAGCTTTTTTTTCTATTTTAATAAGAGAACATTTCTCTTGACTTTTAAAATTCCCATTTTCTTTCTATCTTTTTTTTTTTTTTTTTTCTTTTTGGATGCTGAAAAAATTCTGTTAGAAAATTGGATAATTTCAAAAAAATTAAGCCTGGGATTCTTTGTTTCACTGCCCGCACTCCAAAATGGAATGGCTTGGTGCTGAAGTGATGCAAGTCCCTATTTTCTAGCATGGGTTGGTCTACTGGGTAGATCCCCTATACCAACAGCATTTGCGTTCTTCTTGGTTGTCAGTAACAGGATTCATTTTAGAATTGATGTCTCAGGGGGATGCAAAATCTTTCCAAAGGGTGCAGAAAGAAGATGAGATTGGAAGTTCCATATATCTGAAACACAGTTCCTTTCAGGCACTGAGGTGCCATTTTGAATCTCAAAGAGTTGTTGTTGAACCATAGATTTCATGAGTTATTTTTCCATGAAATGTTCTGTGAAGAGGGCATATTCTTGGTGAAGGTGTTGTTAGTTGAAAACCCAATATTCACTATGAAACTTTTATCTCTACCCTTGGGATTCCTGTGGAGGTTGAGAGGATGGAGTTAAAAAGCATTTAAAAGAAAAAAAAAATGAGGAAAAAGAAAGAGAATGACAACTCTGACAAAACCAAACCAAACAGCACTTGTCTGTATATAGTATTGCTCAGATGAGATCTGGATAAATGGGAGGCCCTGATTGCATTTAAGATCTAGGGTGACAGTTCTGATGAAATACCTTCCTTCATGAATTTGCTTTGCAATTCAATTGGATGCAGTCGTCTTTAGCTTTTCTCCTGCCCTGTTACTATTGTTGTTGTGGGTGATAACTTGAAGAATTAAAAGGTCTGTAGTCTTTTATGCTGACTCTCTGCACAGAAAGATCATCCAGGGGCAGTGATTGAAATTATGATTCCCCCCATTTTTCCCTTATACCAGAACTGAAACATTAGAAATTTTATTTATAGAGAGACCTTCTAGCTAAGGGATTTGAACAGTAGTTGCAAACAGCATAAAGCAGAAGTAAAGTTATGGTGCTCAGTTAAAGAGCGTTGAGAAAATGGTTTTGCAGACTAGTTTCCCAGTTGTCACAGAGTCTAAAAGGAGGGGCAGTCCAAATCACTGAAGCTATAAAAGCCAAAGGCATGCTGCACCTCAATCCTAGTGATGCCTCTGTACTTGGCCCATTAGAATGAGAAATGTGGAGAGTCAGAAGCTCTGAAAACTAAAACTAATTAGATTTGTTTGTTTCTGTGTAGCTTCTTGGGGTTGAAGCACAGCAGCTGTTTATGAGCTGGCAGAGAGCAATGCTGCGTTGCAGTTCAGGTTAATGAAGGAAGAAGTTAATTGTGACTGTAATATTAAAATTGCAGAGGAATGCATCTACCTAACTGGAAACTAGCTAGCACATTGGGAGTGACACCTCCTCTTACGGAAGTTGGAGATTCTAAATGAGTGCAAGTCGCTTTGACCTCGTCTTTATGTCTTTTTGCTCACTTTAAGAGTAACTGAGAGCAAACCCTGTTATTTGAGCCTCAGGGCAAAACCATGGTCCAAACTGATTTTGGTTTTCCCTTAATTAGCTCATTTGATCCCAAAGGGAATTCCACAGCATTTTGTTTTCTCCTTACTCATCGAATGTGTGGTAGGCTGATGAAGCAGAGGTTCCAGCATGCACCTCATGCTTGCTAACCCAGCCTGAACTGAGCTGCCATCCTTTGCCACAGGTCCCATTAGTCACCTACTGCTTTTTCCCGAGATTGCATCCCAAGCCGTTGGTGAGGAAGTGACCTCTGGATTGTCATAAAGCCATTTGGCAGATGGAATGTTTCTTTGGACACTTTCTTTATTACGCTGACACTGTGGTAAACAGCATGTGCTGCAAGCTGGCACTTGATGATGTGATCTTGGAGAATGTATTTCTAACACAAAGGCAGCGGGCCTGAGTTAGAGCCATGGGGCAGGAGTGATAGAACTAGTTGTTTCTACTGTCTTTTATCCCTAATCTTTCCCTTCAGCCCAATGAAATAGTTACTAAATAGCTCTTGGTTTTTCAGCTGCCATTAGCAGGGCCTATATTACCTGAGCTGTAAATGCAGTTGTAATAATCTCTTCATGCACCCCTTCTCTGGACCTGTTGAGCTGCCTATGATGTTTCTATACTTCTCAGCACTCTAAATACCATGCCACCCAGTCCAGAGCCTATGTGGGCAGAACCTGCCTACTGCTGAACAGGAAAGGCTCTAAACCACAGAATTTTTCTGCTCTGGTTATATCAGTGGATTGTACAAACGTGACTGTGATCTTGTTAACGTAGCAGTGTATTCTTTCTCATAAATACACTACAGGGACAGTCACTGTCAGTCTCCAGAACTGACAATTTAAATAGAGGAATAAAATGTGAATGAAGAAGTAATATTTTTCTTCACTTACTGAAGAAGCAAAGATTATTTCCTCAAGGTCACCCACAGTATCCATGGGCAAAGTCAGAGGATATGTGACATGATGTGTTTTATGTACAAGGTGTGCAGTCTGAGCTGTAGTGCATGGAATTCTCTCTACTTGTCCAATTAATTCAGCCTGAAGTTGTCACCTGAGAAAAGAGAGATTTTTTGTATATGTTTGCAGAACCATGACCTCAAACTGTGTGAAAGAAATCTCTTGAGTTACAGATGTGTTGTAATACTTGAAGAAGAGGTCTTTAGGAACGTCTCCTTTTGAAGGGATTTTTATTGTCTCTTTTGAACTCAGAAAAGTCATGTTTTCACAGTAGGTTTCTCTGACCTTTCCTGTGTAAGTCATCCAGCATCAGGAAATGATATTTTGTAGTTTATTAGTGTTTTAAACATGGTTCAAGATCAATGAATGGAAGTTGCTGAGATGTAAAGGCAAAACATGAGTGTTATTAGAATACTCTTAAAATATAGAGTCTTTTTCAGTATGCCCAAATAGGTTTGTTTTATTGTGGGTCTTTTTGTTGGTTGTTTGAGGGTTTTTTTATTAAATTATTATTTTTATTACTATATTTGAGGATTGTGCCTCCTTTTGGATCTTTGTAGTCAAGGGGCTCCTGTGAGAGAGTGCTCTGCCCTGCTGCAGCCTGGGAGTGTGGGACTTGCCGTGTCAGATGCCCCACTGGGACCTGACCTGACCTGTAGGCTCTTGTACTTAAAGAAGGAATGAACTTCTGTTTGTTTCTTTGCAGGTTTTAATTTTACTACTTCTGACTTGACATAAATCCTAGAGATAAATGGAGGTCATACAGCATCTGTGGTCTGGAGTATGACCATTTGTCAGCTTAGACAGCACAGAATTCGGACCCAAGCTTATGAAAGATCCCCAGTAGAATTTTTCCCATTTCTTAAACAGGGAAAATGGGATGGTTGTACTCCAGGGAAGGCTGTCCCTTGGTATACAAGAACATGAAAACTGTAGATTCCTGGGGCTTTTCCAGTTAATTCTCTGAAAAAGCAGATGCATTAGATAACAAACAAACAAAAACCCCCAAACCTCACTGAATCTCATCCACTGCTCATCAGCTATTTCTAAAAATAAACATAATTGAGATAATTAACAAAACGCTGACATATGGCATTATTTAATGGGGGTGGAGGGGAGGGGGTTAGAAGAGAGATGGGTATCTGTTTCTGTTTATAGCTATCTTAAAGATACTACGTTAAAAGTCATCATTTCAGTGTTCCTGAAGAAAAAATAGTTTGTATATTATGAAACTCAAGAATTAGGGTTGCCTGTGTATGCCTTTATGCATCTGCATATCCTCTCTTTGTACTTACGTATTCCAAGAGCTGTTACTTGCATTCCTCATAGCTTTCTGAACTCATTTAATATGTATTTGGTTAGTGCTGAGGTAAGTAGTTAAAGCTAATGGAAACCTAATGCAGGATTTAGTTAATAAACAGAGGGAATAAAATGAGGGCTAAGTTGGCTGTATGAAAAAAGTTCTGTTAAATAAATGTTGTTTTAGCCTTCACAGATATTGCAAGTCTGATAAAACTAAGCATGTAGACACAAGATGTATAATAAGAAAAAAAAAAAAAAAGCAGTAAGATACCTGCTATGTCATTTATCCACCAAGGACTAGAATTCTCATCCTGAGATCCCAGCTTAGGTGCTGCCTGGGTCTTTGGGAAAAAAATTGTCCACTCGAATGAAAGCAGGCACAAATTTTAGGAAAAGAAGCCAGAATTCATATTCTTTGGACTTATTTACCATGCACAATTCCCTGAGGTTGCTTTGTGTACAGGAACTGAATGGATGAGTAGTGTTTGTTTGGCATTGTTTGGATGGTAAATGTAGGTATCTACCATTTTAAACATACAATTCACAGCCTTGTCATCATAAAAAACCCCTAAAATTGGTTGGAGGGTATCACTGCTCTTCATTGTCTACTGGAATGGCTGGAGATTGAAATGTGAGATGGAAAGATGAGAGAAACTCAAGATAGTATGTCAGCTTTGTTTTTATAGGACTTGCAAATAATGTTTGGAGAAAAAAGACCAGTGATCAGGTACAAGTCAGCTTAGCAGGATACTGGTGCATATCTATGACAGAGCTGCCTTGTCTTGGCTTCCTAGAAGTCAGTCCATCTCTCCTGTTCCCTTTGCCTGCTTCACCTTGTATTGCTAGTCAGGGCCCTACAGAGCCTTAGGGATGGTATGAGGTCCTAAAGAGAAAAGATGGGGTAAAATTGGAAAGGTCACATCCACATTTAGATGTAGACTTTTCAGAGTTAGCTGTCAGTATTTAATAAAGAAGTAGTTTGCTCCAATTTAGCTGGCAAGTGTTAAGGGACAGATCAGAAGTTATAATATCCACTGAAATAAAGCTTCAATTTTGTCACTTAGCCTGGCCATTGCTTTTATGAAGTGGGCAGAGTGGACCTGTGTGAGCTTTCAGAGTGCTCTGCCTTGGTTATAGGGACAAAGAGGGACTGTCAGGATGCATCACCTTGTAAGGGGCCACTTGTACCTAACACCCAGCCTGTCGGCAGGGCAGACACAGCTGCAGGCCCTGATTCAGGGCATGTTTATGAGAATTCCTTCCTTTCTACACCCCCCCTACCTCTCTATGAAACATGGCCATCTCCTTCACTGCTGCAGCTCCAATAATATATTAATTTATGAAGTATGAAAAATGAGGTAGTTTTGAATTAACGAGGAGGGCAATGGTGCTTCACAGACAGCAGGATAATCAATCAATAATAACTAGTCAGCATGTCCTGTTATTAAAAAGGAGAAAAATAATGGAATGGGTGGAGAACGCCTCTTGGAAACGGGGCAGGTGGATCTTTCTGAAGGCTGACCTTGATCTTTAGTGGTAAGAACTGGTTCACAAGAACACAGTTATTTTTCTTTGAGGAAAATCATTCCCCCCCACAAAGCTCAACCTCCAAACCCATGGCAAAATGTCTTTTTAGTTCATTCTTTTCTGAAGTGAAGAACAGAGAAAGTCAGCATTACTTATTGAGTGAATTCTCATTTTTAATAGATTAGTAGTCTGCAGGGTACATGTTGGCCACTGTCATAAGTTTCTGCCATGTATGCACATCTGCCTCTTCTAGTGTAAATGCAGTAGCTCTAGTTGCAGCTCTGATGTGATTATTTCTGTGTAAAATGCTTTATCCCAAGCAGCACTGTGAATCCTGCGAGCCCTTGCATAGCTGTGTTAGGAGCACTTTTTCTTTGGCATGGAGCTTGGCTGGACTAGATCTTAGAGAAACATTCCAGCACATCTCAGAGTGCTTGAGGCTTCTTTTTGCACTAGCTAGAGTTCATTGCTCTTGACCCTACCCATCCTAAAGTGCTTTCTTCATTGTATCCAGACAGACATTGCTGGACTGTGAATGTAATGATAGGGATTTTCTAGTGGTGCACAGATGCAGTTAGAGGAAACTCAGGCTGTAGTTTTCTTGCAAATCTAGGGAATCAACACTTAGCCCACTCCTTATGAGGAGAGATTGGTGTTGCCTTTTGCAGTGGGCCCCAAGATACTTTAATTCTCTGTTGCAACAAATCAGGTTGTCCTTTTTCTGACAAAGAAGCATATCTGACATCTTTTGCCTCCCTTGGAGCCATTCCATGGCAAGCCAATGTGATCCTTAAAAATGACTGCAAAAAAGCAACAAAACTTATGAAGCAGCTGTATTTGGAGACTTAATTGTCAGTGGAGTAAAGGCAGTGACCATAGTGCTCAGGACCTGGAAATGGGTGGAAAGATGGAGTCAGTTTGGCAATTTTCTGACTTTTGCCAGTTGATTCCTAAACCAGAGTGTCAGGGTTGTGCTGCAGATAAAACCTTTGTCCTGTCTTCCCTTTCCTCTTAGACTAGTTTTTCAGGACACTGCAGTGACCAGGGCTTATGTATGTGCATGGGAGGATACAGAAAGAAAAGTATGTGATTTTCCCAACATTGCGAGGTATCAGTGACCCCGTTGGAACAGGACATAGTAGTTATGGTTCGCAGTCAGTAGGGCAGTCATTCACCTTCTCAGTGTGCGATTGCAAACAAGACTTCTACAATAAACCTGTGAGGACTGTATCATTGGGAGCTAATTTTGCAAATGCAATGGAAAATGTCAGACAGTGAGCTGGTAGTTATGAATCAGGTTCTGGGGTCCTGAACTTTCATATATATTAGTATCTCTGGCCCCTGAGTTAACATGTGGTACTTGAAACCACGGCTGATAGCTTAGAGTTGAGTGCTACTGTGCAGAGCACTGCAATGCCATCGTGTTTTGTAACTTTAACCTTTAATGTTTGGGGGCCTTAGCCTTCCATCCAGAAAATGGATAAAGCTTACCTTATCTCTTGGCTTCCACCAGTGGACATTAGGGGCAGAAGTACATTAGGGACAGTGAAGGACATGAGTAATATATACCAGGTAAGTAAATTGAGATCATTAGCATCTGGATGTAAACATTGATAAAGCTGACGGTTGTCTACGTTCTCTCTGCAATCTGACTAAAAAGCAGAAAAAGAAAATGTGTAAGCAGTGGAGAAGCAATGATGCATTTAAAATTGTATTCAGGTTTAATGGTCTCAAGGGAGATACATAATAAAATTTTCAGTTTTCTAAAGAGTCATGAAACACTCTACTGTCCTCAAATCGACTGCTCTATATGGACTGCAAAAGTTTACCCCATGAGTAACTATCCATGCGTGTCTCTGTTTTCTGTAATGGGGCAACTACTGTGAGTAAACTTATTCCCGCATGTAAAGTGTTCTCCCAAGTGAGACCTATAATCAGAGGAATGTTTTTATATAAATGATGTTCTCAGTTCCAGCAGCTGTGGTGCACACAACCTCTCCTTACTGATAACATTATTTTCTATAACTATTTCTGCTTACACGATAAGTTACCATAATGGTGAAAATTACTTTGTAGTTCTATGGAGAATAGCACAACCATGCATTTACTCAAATAACATATAATTATAACAGTGAATGCTGCTTTTCTCTTTCGGTGCACACAGTTTGGGATCAGAGCTGTTTGGTGCCACTAGGAAAAGCTGGTGACCACAAAACAATGTGTCAGGTGTTGCAGCACTCAGGAATTTCCTGTGTAGAATCCAGAAGAGTAAAAGGGCATCATGCAGAACCAACTAGACCAGAGCAAAGCATAATATAGATCAGAAGCTTTACATTTCTCTTCTCCTGTTTTGCTGTCTATTTTTCCTGTGGAAGCCCTGGTTGTTGCCTAAGGTCACCAGCCAAGGGCCCTTCTAGTTTAGGCCCAGTCACAGAAGTGCTGGTCAAACTGGTTATATACAAAACACCCATAAGTGGTGATGCTTATAACCCATTTGGCAGGTTGTAGAGGGGAACTATGCATGAACATGGTGTGATATGGAAAAGCCTTTGGCAAAATAGCTGAACAACAGGCAGCACTGAATTGGCTGCAGGAAGGTGGGATTACTGTGGCAGAGGACTTTGCTCTGATGATCTGTGTGGAGCTGGAGAGTGTGCAGCTGTAATGAGTATAATGAGATGGAGTAACCTTAGGTAAACTCTGCCTTGCTGTGACAATGAAAAGGTTTTACAACCAAGCATGTGGATGTTGCCAGTCAGTCACTCTGCCAGGTCAAACACATGCTTTTTTGGATGGCTTCCATCCCCGCTGACACCTGAAATTTAACAAGCAAATGCTTGTTGTGCCTTGTAATTAAAAGTGGAAAGTACATGTGTTCAGTGCCAAAAAGACAAGAGAAAGCAGGGAGACATGTTGTTGTGACCTGCTTAGCAATAAAACAAAGATGAGATATTCTGCTTTGTTGGGTCTAGTATGATGACTTATTCCACTCCCATGCATGCGAATTGGATCCAGCCTGGGATTTGGCATTGTGGGCACATTAGGATGGCAGCCTTAGAGTATGTGAGTTCTCTTCCCAGCTCTGATTTTGCCTAAGCCTTACAGCCATGATGTATTTTCATTTCCCACTTGCCAAAGAAGATGGCAGCGTGGTTTTCCTTGAAGGGGCACTTGCTCTGTATCCAATTTAGCTTTGATTTGCTCCTGATCCTCAGGGCATCCTGCAAGGTGCATCTGTGCTTTTGTGTAGCTGCTGGAGGTGGTAATTAAATGAAGTTCTCTCTCCATAGGGAACGGGGTGTGTGAGCTTGGAATTCTGTGAGGTGTTTTGTTTTGGTATGGCAACTTATGTCATGTAGGGCTGCAATGCCAAGAGCCTGTTTTAATTTTGTACAAATCTGAACAATTAATTGTAATTGTAATCTGGATATAATTAGAAAAGAAAAATACTAGAGGTCAGAAAGATTAACCAGAGTTATTCACTGTAATCAAGCATGATGGGCTGATGCGCATCTCCTTAGAGAAGGCAAGGTGGTGCCAGTCCTCATTTGACTATCTTTTACTAATCTGTTTTCTCAGAGTTAATCATGTAAGTACTAGGATGATATCTCTCTGGATTTTCAGACAGGAGGATGATAGATAATTTTTCTTTTCCCACCAAACTGCTTTATCTCAGACCTTCTCCAGACTCTTTCTGGCATCTTTATCCTTTTTAATTTTTGCGAGAAGCAAATGAAAGAATTACTGAGATGCTGGCATTTTAAATGTGTACCTGTACATGACTGATCCAACTGTATGTAGCACATGCTGGAACTATATATTCCAATTGTATGTTGAATGTCTGAGTGTAATACTAGTATCTCATGCATGTAGTTTATTTATCCTCACGGGCTAGACTTATTCTTCTTTGGACTACTGGTTCCAAGTTCTACTGAGATGAGGCACATATTTGGTTGGTTATGGCTAAAAGTTTTATTTCTGACAGTGCCAGGATTCTGCTGAGGGGATTTTCAAGTTAGTAATGAACCTGAGGCTTGTGTGCTTGATCCTGGTAGGGAGGGTGTACTCTCTGCACAGCAGACTTATGCTTGCATCATTTCTGATTGACAAAATGGTCTTGATATCTATGCAGAATATTATTGTGGTACAACTTAAAAAATTTATGATGAAACTTGCTCTCAATTTTGAAGATGGGCTGTCTAAATATGTATAACAAGGGGACAGAAGAATAATTACGTACTGCATTTCAGAAGAGGCTTTGATGTTAATAAAACCAAACAAGGATTCCAGTGATGCCCTCTTCTGTGTTGCAGTATCACCAGAAGACCCTGCTGGTTTAGGTTAAAAAAAAAGTTTTCATTTTATAGGTTATTACTTTCTAACTTATAGTAGTCCTCTTCTTTCATGTACCCTCTATAAAATACAAAATGTTCTACAAAACGTAGGACCTGCATGTAACCTGAACAGTATGTTGTGCTCTCATTATTCTCTATTAGTGCTGGAAAGATGAGGAACCCACAGATGGGCTCCCCTGGCTTTAGTGCTAGCGACCTATGCTGTCTTCTCAAACCAATTTACTGGAGTACACAGATGCAGTCTCTAGCACAGCTGGAGGAGGTTCCTCGCAGGAGTTGGATGCTTATAGAAATTGTCATTGACATCTGGAAAGTTCAGTGACAAGCAGTGGGATTCTGCAGAGTAGAGATTGGTTTGTAATTACAGAGAAGTCCTAATGGGAAGGAAGTTCTGGAGAGAGGTTAGCATGAAGTGCTTGAAAGGTCTTGAGAGCACTATTTGTTTCTATGGTCACAGTACATATAATGGACACCCAATGCAAAAGTGTCAGGAAACTATTTCATTGCTCAGTTTCTATGGGTGTCTGATTCATTTTTCATTATCCAATAATAAATACAGTAGTGAAAGTCACCTTTAACACTTAAAGATTGCTTGGATTTTATGGGATTGTATTGAAGTGAGTGCCAAGGTATAAAAACCTTATGGTTGAGGTACTTTTATAACACATGCTTCATAAACCCTTATAAAGTGAGTGCAGTGTGCTTCATCCTTTAAGGTTACAGTGTTATGGTTCTGAGATATGGTGATCTGGTGCTATATTCGTCAATTAAATCTGTTATTAATGTTAGATTTCAGGCAATTAGAAGTGAAGTTACAAGAAGTTGAAACGGGGTAGGTCCAGGCAATTTACCTCTCATGGAAGCTCAGTGCATCTTCATTGCTTGACTGATGCTCACAGATTATCCATAACATTAAGGAAGACTTTGAGCCATGTGAAGCAAGAAGGAGCCCCAAATTTGGTCTGTTCTGTAATAGAGGGGATTACAAAAAGTTTTCCTTTTGGGACACAAATTAGTAATTACGTGGAAGCTGTTGCCCTCTTCATGACTGTCTTGTTTGGCTTCCCAGAGAGCTGATGTCCCTCTCGTCATGGCTACTGATCACTAAATAATGGGGTTGGTTGCTTTATTTGTATGTAAATAAATAGATTTTTTTCTAGAGCAGATTTTTATCACTGCTATCTCCCATTTTTTCCTGACTGATATGCTGGTCTTGGTATCTGGAAAGTAGAGGTTGGCTTCCTTTTCCCCTGATTATTGCAGGAGTCAGTATCTACAGGGCAGTGAGCAGCTATCAAGCCATTTGTGAACATCTTCTGTAAAAGTTTGTGTAAAGTTAAGGTGTGCTTTCTAAATCAGTGCAAATTATGCAAAGATATTTTTTTAGCTTAATGCTGGTTTATATGAGTGTTACTTTTACTGGTAGGTAGACAATTAGGACACCAGTACATTTTTGTCTCAGAGGGGTGTGGGCTGATTTTTAAACTGAAGATTTTTAATTGAACTGACATGAGGAAAGAAGAAAAACGATTTCCTTTGCAATGAGTTACATCTGTCCTCCGTGGGACTGGCACAGAAGGGCTTCAGGTATACTGTGTCACTGTATTTGAAGAGCTTAAGGTGGTGTATACATCTTTGAGGGCATACTTTAGTCTGCAGGGCAAGTAAATCGCAATAATGATTTAGGAGAGAGGAAGAATGGGAGTGGAATGTATAACCAGTGAGAAATTTCAGATGGTCAAACATTTAATCTAAATGCTTCAGCAGTAAAAAATGATTTTTCCCATAAGAGATTTCCAAACTATTCACATTGAACATACTTGTGATAAACTGATGTTTTGAAGGAAGAAAATAATTTTTGTATCTATAAGCCTTTAAATGTCATTTGATTATGTTTTTTCAGTTTCAAAGGAGGAAAGGACATCCTAAGTCCAAACAAAACAAAAATCCTCCATTTCCATTGACATTTCAACATAAATTGTTGAAACTTTTTTTTTGTTTTTTAAACTCAAAGCTAATATGGAACTTGGTTGGGAAGTAGGT
>NW_020799105.1:13755105-13976611 GCF_003259725.1 Athene cunicularia
AAAAAAAAAAAAAAAAAAAAAAAAAAAAAAAAGCAAGCCTTTTCATGTTTAAGCTGAGCTCATTCGACATGGAAATCACTATGAAGGTGTAAACATGGAACTTTGGAACTTTTAAGCTTCTGTTTTTGCCGCAGTGTTTGTGGCAGAGCTGTGTTTTCAATTGCAGAAGAGGACAGTGCAGTGTTGCAGAGCAAATTGCTAATACTCTGCTAAGGAGCTACGTTTCTTTTGTAGCCATGGAGGCTTGGGTGGTTTGTAGGTGTATTTTTTTTTTTAAACACTTTTGTTTATTTCTTTTTAGAATAGCACTTTATAGAGGCGACTGAGAATGTGACTGGGACCTCTCAAAAAGACTGCTGATGAAAAGCACATTAAAATGAAGAAGAAAATCAGAAGGCAGTACACAATAGTTTAATGCTATCTACTTATTTCTGGGAATAAAAGACATTTATTTTGAACTTGTCTTCTTTATTAATTTACTAGGATGCTTCCTGCTAATGTAGCTGAGTTGTACTACTGCTACAGATATTGTATTTATAAAACTCTGTGCTGATTTAAAGAGATGTACTTTGGTAATTTACAGTGAAAATTTATGTTGGTTGAGAAAAATAAAAGGATTCAATGAAAATTAATATTAATAAAAATGCCTTTTATGTGGCACATTGTTTCATTATTTTTTGTCCAGATATAGTTTATTAAAAGGTTCGGTTGTGTACAAATCAGATCTCTTGTGTTGGGATAATGCAGAGCCAAGGAGCAAGAGTGGTGATAAAGCTTTTGAATCTGATGCTATGGATGCAGGTAATATTATGGGGGTGTCTGTATGCGGTTTTTCGTGTGCCTTGGGTGCAGAGGGAGGAGAATAGCAGTGACATGCCAAGCAGAACTGCTAACATGAGGGCAGAGAGATGAAGGGTACAAATGCCAAGCTATAGGGGAGTTTTTAGCATAACTGCAGTAGACAGATTCAGGCAGATACGAGTTCAGGCTAATTGAAGCTTCAAGCCAATCTGGGCACGTTGTAGTTATCGTGGTCATGAGAAGTGTGCTAGCTCATTATTGGTGTGGTTCAGTATTCTAAATCACAGTCATCTTTGTGCCTGACTAGCTTGGAGCAGAGGAAGGGGAGTGTGCTGCTATCTTGACTCATCCACCCAGACATAGTCTTTGTGAAACCAGTACAGAGGAAGATGTTTGTGTTAAGCTAGTTACACACCTGGGATTTTAATCAGAGTAACAGAAACTTAGATTCTCTGTTACAAATCCTGCCTTAGTTTTTATTATATCAGCCCCATCAGAGAGAATGCTGTTTTAGTGGATTTTTGCTGTGATATGGTGTCCTTCTTTCCCACTTCTGCATTTGTTCAGAGCTCCTTTAAGGGCCCTACATGCTCTTCAACAAATATGAGTGACTCTTAGCTACTTCTTTGCATCGTGTACAAAATACATCATGGCAAGTGTAGGTATGACACCTCCCCTCCTTGTTCTTTTTGCCTGCAGCCTGTGCTTATTTCCTGGTATAAATCCCCTTGAACTCTTCAGAGCTGGATGTGTTTCCAGATCATGTGCCAAAGATATCAGTCCATATGTCATAGTTTATGTTCTTGCAACGTGGCCTCTCTGAATCATCTACCTTCTATGCACTTTCCTTGCTGGTGTCTGGTGTTCTGCTGAGCTGGAGTTCATGGAGAACAGCTCCTTATCTGCCCACATCATTGCCTGCAAAGCTGCTGCTTTAAAGGACGTATACCACATACCAGACAGCTTTCTTCCTCCGCATTCATCTCCTAAGGAGCTACCTGAAATTCAGTCTGATTGTCAGCCTGGTTTGTTTTGTCTGGTGCTTGCCATTCATTGTCCATTGAATTTTGGAGGTCATGCTGTAGCCTCTAGAGAAAAAGCTCTGTAGTATAAACTACCTCATCTCAAGTATGTTTTCAGGGACTTACCCTTAGCAGTAATCAATCCTGCTTCCCCTTCCCCTCTCCACTTAAACTATAGAAGACAGCAACTGAAAACAGTATTTTTTCATATATATAGAGGTGTGTGTATATATATATATGTATTCTAGGATGTAGCAGGTGAAATGTAATTTCCTTTTTAATAAGGGCTGCCATTTAATTTAATATTATAGAGCAGTATTAGATCTTAAACCTATAAATTACATTTGACAACTCTCTGGTGCTCCTTTGCCATTCCTTATGGCAATTATAAATGGCAACATAGGGTGCTGGCAGAAATGCTCATTCTGACTGGAGTTTGTTTATTGGCTCTTAATGAAAAGCAATTAATCTAAATCACTACTGGGGTGAATCCTTCACCCTGGCCCCATAATGAGAAGTGGTGGTTTCAGGCCTTTGACAAATGTCCTGCTATTTCCCCTGCCAAAAGTTGTCCCTTCCCCCCATAGAAGAATTTTTTCTAGAAGAAAAAATACAAAAAATAATTAAAAAAATAAAGCTCAGAGTCTCTCCCACTCTTCTTTCCTGCTTGCCACATAGCAAAACTGTGGACCAGTCCTAGCTTCATGATTGTTTTTCACTCTGAGCCTTAGTTCTTCCATCCTGCTTTGTGTAGGATCAGCCTTGCCTGGGAGGATGGATGACAACAGAGATGCTGGGTGTTTTCTTTTCTCCATTTGAAGATATCAGAACTGGGTAAAGGGGGGTGGGTGACTAGTGCGATGGCATTTACAATAAGGTATGACTGTTGCTAGACTCTTTCAGCTTTCCCTCTAGCTCTTAATTTCCCTAGCTTGATGGTTTTATTATTTGATCTTGCAACCACTGTTACGCTTTCAGAGGAACAAATTGCCAGACTTTATGAACCATCTGGTGGAAACATCACCTTTTCAGTCTCATCTGACCCATTTCTTGAACTATCCACTGAAGTGTTGCAGATCGTGTGCGGAAGGGCAGAGTGGATGTTTTGCATGTGTACCACAACAGATCTATGCAACTGTTAGCTGTCTTGTGCTCCTTATCTGAGGGTGGAACTTTTAACAGTGAACTTTTAACGTACGGTATTATTAACTTTGTAACCTTCTGTGACATCAGGTGGAAAATCTTTTTAGTCCTGAAGTGTCCTTCCTTTTAAATGTAAGATCTCTCAGGAATATCTTGTTATATTGGCAATCTTACATCCTTCTTCCATTCTGCAGAAGCAAGTGATTTTTACTAAACTATGTTACAGTTCTCTGTCTGGCATAGGCAATATGCTTTAGATGAACAGGGGTATACTTGGGGGACAAAATGTCTTTGAAATTTAAGATACCAGTGACAGAAAAAAATATCTTGAAATAATGGGGAAACCTTTTTTGTTTGGAACAAAATGAAATACGTATTTTGATCTGATTAGAAAGAAGAAATGTACCAAAACTTCCATTTAGGTGGAGGCCATTGGGACCCTATACACAATACTAATTCCCAGGGAGTCAGTTGCCTGTGGGGGACATTTCTCATTTTCCATGTTGTGCTCCAGAGCACAATGGAAATGCACTTTTTCAGGACTTGATGTGTGGCTTTCTGTGGGAATGGGTAGAGATTGCTTTACAAGGCTGGTAAGCAGTATATGTGAGGGGTGTTGAAGGAGCTCTGAGCTCAAGCTAGGTGGATTCACCCTGGGACAATGTTTGTTTCTAGTTTTAAAGGCCCTTTTCATTTTGTAATGGAAAGGATCAGAAACCATTTACATTATATTCACTTTCGCTTGGTGGCTTCATGGAGTTAATGAGGTGCTTAAGATTAAACAAGTGCTGAAATTTTTTGGTTGATCAAGGTCTAACATACCAAGGGTCTTACCATTACTTGTAACTGATTTTGCTGACAAAATTAATGTATTTCCCTAGTCTTGAAATTGGAGCTCTGTGAAGTTGGATAGAAGTTAACATGGACATGAGTGTAACAAAACTGCAGTGGATCTCGGCTAGCTGATCATCCTGCAGCTAGCTAAAAAAGGCAGTTTCTATTTTTGTTTCAGTTACTGTATCAATAACCTGCTGTGTTTAGCCCAGCTCTAATTTATTTCCCACTGTTTGCCTTTATTTTATGGTACTGGCATTTGCTTTAATGTGATGTCATTTTCTCCAGATGTTAATAAGATGGTGTTAATGTTTCCACAACATTTTTCTTGATAACATTTATGTAGAGCATGCCATCTGATAATGTGGAATCAACCCATTTTAAAATATTGGTAATAATTTTCTAATTAAAATTAGAGGCTCAGAAGTGTTTTCCTCCCTGTACAAATTGAGGTCATACACTTTCCCGCACTTGGGGAAAATTATGTGTTCACTGAATGAATGAATATATTCTACTGTATAAATTGGAAGCATGATATATGAGATCATATATCAATGTTTGCACACATACATATGGACTGTTTTCAGATGCTAGCAGCTGATCCAGGTAGGCATTCTGTGTTTCTGGTGAAGTGATGCTTTCATTTGTAGCTCTGCAGTCCTTAAATCTTAGGAGTGCCCTGTTGTATTGGAGAGAGTATTCCACATTTGGGAATAGAGGTGGTAGACTGGAAAGGGACCAGAGAAGCCTGGTGTGGCTGTCTGAAGTTGTTATGTTCAACCAAAATTAACTTTGATATCAACATAGCATTTTTCATTCTTGCTGGGCTTTCTGAATTTATCTGGATAAAAATATAATGAAAAAAAGGAATCACTGAATGAATCTATGAATGAATCACCAAATAAAATGGAAGTGAAACACTGAAAAGAAGAAACCTATTTGGGAAATCCTATGGGATTTCTACACTGTTGAGCAATGTTCTGAATACATCTAATAGGAATCCATGCTGTATGATCTCACTTTTAAATGATGTTCAGTTTCATTTTTCCATTAACACTCTTTTACCTCTATTTTTCTGTTTAGATCATGCTTCTTAGTGATCCAGAGATTGAGAGCAGCATCCTCATCAGCTCTGATGAAGGGGCTACCTACCAGAAATACCGTCTGAACTTCTATATCCAGAGCTTGCTCTTCCACCCCAAGCAGGAGGAGTGGATCTTGGCCTATAGTCTGGATCAAAAGGTGAGCAATTGATTTCTTATCTTGATTTCGTATCTTCTTGAGCCAGCTGTTGAATGGGATCGTGTCTAGAACAGTACACTTCCAGAGATGGTGAAAAAATTATGGTGGGCTTTGCTGCTCTTGCCTTGCAGATTTAAATATGCTCAAAACCCACCCAGTGACTCCAAAGCAAGCTTGGTAAAGGGAATGGAGTTATAAAGTGATGGTGATGGGTATGAAAACTATAGTAGTGGTCATGATATGAAAGATGATAAGAATCTCAGATTTCACATGACCTATGGAGCTTTTCTAAAAATCTGTTGATTTGTAGGCCTTGGTGACTGCTGAGCTGTCTTTGAGGATCAAGCACTCAGGCTAAGTTGGTCCATAACAACCGGGTGTTGTGTGTGAGGGGATGCTCTTTCTGCTTGCAAACTGAACTCAGTTATTTGGAAATCAGTGAGCAGCAACAGATGACAAACTCCTCTGTGCCACTTTTAAGTCACTTTTCAGTGCCTTCTGTTAGTGAGACAGCTCTTAAGTCTGTTACTTGTCCTTAGTAAGCCTGTTCTTACATGGCACTCATCTGTCTTGAAAGATGCTGAGCAATGCAGGTGCAATGTGACTTGTAAAGTGTTATGGCTATGGTATGTGTGCTTTGGTCTGGAACAGCAATCTCACTATAACCAAAAGCTGAGACACAGACTGGATGATCAAGTCACAAATTTTAGAAAGCTTAAAACTTGCCAAGCTTTTATCTTTCTTTTCTTCCATTTCTGTCATTCATAGACTCTGAAAAGTAAAAACATGCTGAAGAGGCACTTAAAGTTTTTTCACACTAATCTGTCAAGTGTGCGTGTGTGTGTTCTGGGTGGGATTTTTAATTCTTACAGTTATTTTTGAAGTTTTCTAAAGTAGTCAGTCTCACATCCCAGATATAAGGATAATACACCCGAAATATTGTGCCTCTTGTATTTGATAGAATTTCCTTTGAAAGGCTAGTGAAAGTCTTTACCCAAGCAGTCACTGAGAGTATAATCAAATAATCTACTTTTGTGTTACTTTCCAATGCAACCTTTCCATCCACTTGTTAGGAGAATGCTATGGCAGGCACCAGGTGGTTTGCTGCTATGCTACTGATGATGCTTGAGTGACATTTGCAAGCACAAAGCTATTGCAGATACATTCCTTTCATAGCACCAAGTCCTTACTGTATGAAGGTGTTAGTCAAATGTCAGATAGTTTTATGCACTCAGATGTAACAGGGATTTTGAAGTAGGCTAGAAGAGACCAATCTATTTGATGTCATGGAATGGTTTGATGCCATTTTTAAACTGGAGGTAAACTTTTTAAACTGTACTGGTGTTTGCAAAGCAACAGCCCTGATAGAAACAGATGTGTGAAGAGGCAGTCATGGTTGTGAGATGCCAGGTAGGACATGATGAGTATGTGTTTGCAAGGAGACCAGCTGTAGTGAGTGTGGAGCATCAGGTCTTGGACTGAAAAACTGTATTTCTATTTCCAGTGCTTTGTAGGCTTTTTATGACATGTTAGCCACTGGAAGGAGAAATCAAAATACAAAGTATGCACACAGACTGGACTGTGAGGTTGTAATTATGCTCCCTTGGTCTAATACAGTGGTTCAGGAGCATTTTTTCTTCTGCTCTTTCAAACTATCGCATCTGAGTGCCCACCTCAGCGGTTCTCTTCTGCTCAGAAGAGAGCCAGGGAAAATGACCTGTAGGTTAGAAACATCCTGAGGCTGCTGGCATTTTAGCCCAGGAACTGAACAAATTTATCACAGTGTAAGAGCAAAGATGCTCTGCAGCTTGTTGGTCAAATGGAAAGGGAACAACGCAAAGTTCAGGCTTTGTCTTTGTCTGCCTTTGGGTTCAAAGCCACTCATGATGCCGCCTTCAGTGTTCAGAAAGATGGCCTTAAGTACTGGTTGGAAGTTGATCTTTGAGTGGAACCATGGAGGCAGCCTTCTTCCTAGTTGAAGCATTTGCTTAACATAACCCAGGTACAGATTGTGCTTGGTCACATCTTGGCTTTAGTAAGTGCTGTAGAAGAATTGTCACTCTGGCTCAGGATCATGCAGCTTCACTGCAGTTACAGTTGATACTGAGATAATGGGCAGTGCTGTTAGAGTGCAAAGGCAGTGCTGTAGATTGTGGCAGTGGTGCTATGTGAAGTCTTCAGACGAAGTCTGCTGAGAAGCTGGTGTAATACATTCCTGCCTGTTTGGAAACAAGAGTACTGTCACAGCTGAGTGTGAACCAGAGGTCAGCCATGTCCTTCTGTGAGATGGAGGCTAGGCCAATGACAAAACAAAGTGTCTTTTAGGCTAAAAATTCTGAACCCTTACGTAGCTTCATCAGGTCTTGTGCATTTTCTTAAGATTTTTGTGGTGGTTCTCTCTTTTTCTCTAGAAGCCAGGTCTGGTTCTCACACCTTCCCACACTGCTGTGCCATGCCCTCTCTCCTAGCTGTGATCATGGGATCATGCCAGTGGCAATGACCATTTGATCTCTCTACTGCTGATCGAAAGAGGGATATCAAGAGCTCCTAACATAAGTGGCTAGAGAGGCTGCAGTTGTGCAGAGGCTGCAGTTGTGAGAAGCCTATCCAAAGAGATGCCATGCTGTTGTCAGGGGCTAATTCTCCAACTGCAGCCTGGTTCAGCTGGTACTCCTCTGTTCTTTGTTTTCGTGCACATTTTCCTGTGAGGCAGCATGAAGTCACCTGGCACAAATTAGGTTGTGCTGCTCTGAAACACTTTTGATTTAAAAGCATGAAAGGACAATAAAATAGAAAGTTTATTACTAGTCTGTAACCTGCAGGTAATATTCGTCCACAGACACTGTGACAAGGAAGGTGCTGATGAAAGTCAGTGACTTGCTGTATGTTCAGTGCTGCAGCCACCCCTACAGTGAGAGACCATAATGTTCCACCTCTCTCAGTTAAAAGTGTGTTTGACCTTTAAAGGCTATTTGTAATGACTACTTTAGAGGCAGATTTAAAAATACACATAACTGAAAACAAATCAAATACATACAATTTGACTCCTAGCAGTAGGAACTATTAAGGGAAGATCTAATCCATCCTCTCATAACTGTGAATGTGTAATCAAGTTTGCAAATTTAATTTAATTTCTTAGATTACAAAATAGATTTCAGAGTAATATTTATTAATTTTCTTTCAATTAAAATTAATAATATGGTGTTTTAAGCAAACTGTGGTCAGCTTGGAAATTAATGAGAAAATCCATTTTGCCTAGGATGTTGTTCCACATAGTAAAATGAAATATCAACAGCTAGTGCCCTACAAATAATTGATTTGGTCAGTGCCTAGATCAGAAGATTTTAAAGTTGTTTTGTGTATAGCAATAGAAAACAATATTGAAGTTTTTGTGTGAATAAAGATAGTCAATGTTTTGGATCTTCTTGTAAGAAAGTTTTCCTGAGATCTTTTTAACCTACAGTTCCATGGCTGTGATTCAAGCCTCTTTTTTAATCATTGTTTTGTCCTAAACATTCCTCCTTTTTAGCTAATGTCTCCACATTTGACAATATTAGACTATTTATTTGGTTGATTGAAAAAAACCAACCAACCAACTAAAAAAATGCATCATATTTTGAAATTATGTCTTCTAATAGAATTATTGTGCCTTTCAAGTTGGTGTATTAGAAGGTATATTCACTATTCCAAACCTAGAAGGTGTATTCACTATTCAAAGGCAGTAGTAAATAAATGGAATAATGTAGAACTCTGACACCCTTGTGGAGCCACAGTCTTTACATGTCCTCTGCTGTTTGACAGTGGCCAAGTGATAACTGTTTTCAGAATATGGTATCCCAGTTAGTTTTCTATAACTTGCATAAGAGAATGCTAGAGACCTCAGACCTCAGACCGACAGTATGTATCCATGGTATACAAGGCTTGTCATCTCTTTCCTGAGCAAGTGATGCCTTCCTGTGGTAAAATTCTAGTTGTGAATCTCCTCAGCCAGTCACTGTTACACCAGTATTACGTGTAGATTTGATTGTAAGTTTATGCTTTCAGCTTCTCCTGCTGGTGCTCTCTTACTCAGCCTTGATGCTCAGGCGTTGCAGGATGCTCTGCAGATAGACTTACTGTACTCACTGTTCCTGCTATAGGCTTGTCGTTGAATAATCCCACTCCTCTAGTTTATCCCTTGCATGGACCTGTTTTTATACTAACCTTTGGACTTTTGCTACCAGTCTCATGTGATTCTAGTTTGAAGCCCAAGCCTCACAGAAATCATACGTCTGAAAATGACTTTCTCCTTCTTTAAGAGAAGGAGCCTATCTCTTCTCAACAGAACTTGTTGAAATATGTCTTTGTAGCTGAGAAAGCAAAAGGCTTTCTGACAATTTTATCTCTTCCATCAGCTAAAATAATTGCATACAGCATCAGTTCAGTCCCCGAATCTTTTATTACCACTCTCATATGGGTATTGTCCCACTTTTTCTTGCCTGGGGCTATTCACAGGAGCAAGGAAGGAGATTTAGTGAGAGGAATGGAGCTCAGCAGGCTTTCTGAAAGATGTTTTGCTTGGTGGCTGCTGGTTAACTCATTGATTTAAGGACAAATCACAGCTGCCACCATTTGTTTTCTTTTCAAAGTATCCAAAGAGTTTTTGAGGATACTTCCTCAGTATGAGTTGACACAGCATATAATTCCTGTTCTTCCTTTTTTTAGTCAATTATGACCCTCCTCTGCCTTGCTAACTCTCTTGTATCATCAAATAAATGCAGAATAGCTGAGCCAAAAAATCTGTTTATGTGGGCAGGAATGTATAGCAAGTTTGTAGACCCTAATGTCTTCTCACAATGTATAAAGCACAGACAGGAGTAATTTTTGCAGGGCTTTAAGCAAGCATGGGTGGGTGTACTACTTCCCCCTGAGCAGCCATGTGGCATTGTGCAATTATCAGGCCCTGGGAGGTTAATTTCATCTTGTGAGTTGAAAATCTTGGATGTCTTCCCAGTAGCTTTGTGTGTGTCTATTTTATTGATAAAATAGTGCAATCTCATGTGTGCATGTGTTGGTTCTGTTAATGGGCCCCCTGTGGCCTTTGACAGAAGGTGGACATTATTTAAACGTTATAGCCAATTTTGCTGTGAGTCAGGTTGGGTCCCATTAGTAGTGTCCGTATTGGCACTTGGATATGTGAGCCAATACAAAGGTAAAATGGGGCTTCATCCTCCACTTCTCACAGGTTTTTGCAAAAAATATATGGGAAGCCATTTTAAATGACCTTTGTATCAAAGCGTGATGGGAAGGGGAATATATGAAATAGATGTGATGTTCTCTGTTGAGAGTATTGGAAACTGCTTTATGGAGTACTGTGAAATCTCTTCCAGCATATACGTGAGGTATAGTCTTTGTTGCTGCCTTTCATAGTGATTGGGGATGAAAATCTTGAATTGGTCTTGCATTTCTGATATTAATATTTCAAGTGCCTCATGATTTGTCTCATCCAGGGAACAAACTAATTCTCAATAAGCTCAACTTTCTGCACCCCAGTACCTCTCTGAGCAATGGATCAGTCTGGAGGTGGAAACACGGGAGTCTCCAGCTCCATGGAATTTGTCTCATAATGATACTGAAACTTCTTTCAGAGCAACACACACAACTCTCTTCCATGAATATTTGTTTAAAAGATAATTTTAAAAGGAGACAAAATATTAGGGAAATAGGGAGAGAGATATTTAAAATATTTCAAATCACCAGTGTTAAGAGAAAAAAACTATGCAGAGAGATACAGTTCCACCTGTTCCTTACAGGCCAAACTGTGATTGGGAACCTGCTGGGAATAGGTGAGACTGAATAATTCACAGGCCAATTTAAATTACCCAGCTACACCATTATGAATTTGGGAACACTGGATAAACAAGAAGTTTGGCAATCAGTGACTTCTCCCTCCATAGGGCTTAATATTCAGCAGAAGGAGAACAAAAGAAAGTGAGTGTCTTAATATCTCTTTGAATGAGATGATAAATAAAATGTACAAGGTGGCATTCTGTTGTGCCATAAAGTTGCACCTGGTAGACAATATCAGGTCTGACTGGGGAGATTCCTTCAGTGCTGGGGATGTGGCAAGTGATGATCTGAAAACTGAATGTGGTGCCTGTCAGAGCCCTGACTATATTGACTAGACACTGCTGAATTTATCAAAAAGAATCACAGATAGCACTGGGACTACATGGGAAGGTTTTTTTTGTTTTTTTTTGTTTTTTTGTTTTTTTTTTTTTTTTTGTTTGTTTGTTTTTTGTTTGTTTTGTTTTTTTTTTTAAATAGCCTAGACACACAGAGCCAGAGCTACAAAGGAGGTGCTTCTCTGTTGCCAGGAGAAACTCTCCCCTGGAGTTTGGGCCCAGGCTCCTAGTACAAAATGAGGCAGGCAGCTAAGGGTGGGATTTTTTTTTGGGTTGAGTAGGATGCTGCCAAAGAAATCCAGTGAGATTTGCTGAGAGGAGGGCAAGGCTGGGTTGACGTTCTTCTCAAAGCACAGACACCTTATTCCAGGCAGTCATCCATCTTTTTCTGGGATTCTTTGTGATGAACCATTTTCATAGACTTATAGAACAGCCCAGGTTGGGAAGGATCACGAAAGATCATCTGGTCCAGCCTTTTGTGGGAAAGGGAGCGTACATGTGATTATCTAGCACCCTGTCTAGTCACGTCTTGAAAGCCATCAGTAAGAGGGACTCCATTACATCCCTGGGGAGGGAAGTTCCAATGATTGATTGTTCTCATTGTAATAAATGTCTTTCTGAAGATGAAACCTCTGTCTTTCTGAAGATGAAACCTCTCCTGGTGCAATGTACACCCCTTGTCTCTTGTCCTTTCCCTTATGAAGAGGAGTCATATAAAGAAATCAAGTCAGACCTTTATATGTACGTGCACACATACACATGGAGAAAAAGACAACTCTTCATCTCCTCTTCCTGGCATAATAGGTCACTGAGCTGGGACATTAGAGAGCCCTCAGTGCCCTGAAGGACCCTTGGTCTCTGTATCTTGGGGAGTGGCAGTGCTGCAGGGTTTCAGGCCTAGCTCCCCCTCCATCTGCTCTGCTCAGCTTCACTAGCACACAGACTGGGGGGTTGTATTCTCCTTCATTCCCAGCAAGCGCCCCAGCCCCTGGTCTCAGATTTTTCTGTGCCTCTAGTGGGGACTTAGGCACGTGGGGACTTCAGGGTTGCGTTCAGGTGAGGATATTGCAGTCTGGGTTGGAACTCCTGATGTTGTACAGTGCAATTCTAAGATAGTAGCTGCATACTGCAGATGTGTTTAAATTAAGCAGTGTGTGCTGCTGCACGTCCAAAGGGAGATGCGACTTCAGCCCAGGCCTGTAGGTTTCCTTTCCTTAGGAATTGAGGTATGGGGCTGATGACGAGAGGTGGGTTGGTGTCTACCTCACATCTCATTTTGTTACAAATCAGCAGGCACCCAGAGCTGTCACCTGATTCTCAGCAGCACTCCTGGTCCTGGAATTTAGATGTAACTGTAGTTTTCAGAAGTGTGAGCAACCTCTCCTTTTATCAGCAACAGCTCGAAACTGCACCTCTTGGGTGAAACTCAGCTTTTCTTAGCAAGATGTGAACATTATATTTAACAAGGAAACTAAGCTCTTTTTGCTCCCTCATGGATCCTCATGGTAGAATCGCTGCTTCATTGTATGATGTGAGAGAACACACTGGGGCTAATTTCTCATCATGGCTCATTGGTATCTGAAGAGCATGATGACTGTGGTTCCAGTCCTATGGATACAACACTCAGCTTTCAGATTTATCTTGCACCAGTCGCTTGGCGTTTGAGCATCCTGCAGAGTGAAGCTGGAGGCACATCTACTGCTTTCTTCTCTTCACCCAGAAGGGAAAGAAATGGAGGAAGCTGCCATAATAGCAATTACTCCTACAGGCCTATCATATTGAGCAATGAAATAAAGTGAGTATGTTGCCCAGATATAAAGGAACAAAGTGTTTCATGTTTAATACAAGCCTGATTACAGTAACTGCTCTTAGAAATCCCTACTATACTGACTGGTCCATTGTATTACACATTCATATTAAGAAGCAGTCCCTGCCCCAGAGAGCTTGCAATTAAACGTCAAACTGACAGACAAAGCATTGTCCCTGGAGTATCCATAGTGTATTCAGGCGCAGGTCATTAAAGTATTTCATTGCCTAACTACCAGTGAGGACTATAACAAAGTCAGAAACTGAACCCAGACTGAGTCCTGTTCCCATGACTTAACCACAAATAAGCCTTTCATCTCTTTGCCTTTTGAATGCTCTTCTGAGAACATCAGGTTCTACAAACATATCGTGTGTCCTTTGCTGGACAAGCCACCTGCCAGCAGCTAGCCCAGGCAGGCAGGGCTCCATCAAACAGATAAACTGAAATGTTAGTAAAGTTTAAAAAAACCCAAACCAAACACTGCCCCCCACCTCCCCAAACTCTTGAGATTGGGAATATTTAAAGGTAATTTACAGAAGTCTCTTCTTCAATATGGTAATGAACTGAAGAATCAAAATCACTTAACTTCATTTACAAATCATGAATATGTATCAGTGCCTTTAAATGAAAGGACGACTAAAACAGATATAGTGTTTGTTCAATTCATTAAAAGGAAGACAATTTATCAGGAGGTTTTTTCCACTCTTAAACTAAAGCTATATGCAAATGTAGGGAAATCAAAACCTTGCGCTAATTCTGCTGCATGATGAATATTTTTATAATTCTAATTAGAACCAGTCATTTAGTTCGGCAATTTCACCCAATCTAGCCAATTTGAAATTAAAATAGATGCCTTGATTACAAAACTCATTAGCAAAGAAGCACCCTTTTCGATAACCAGTTCATTTGGAATGCACAAACTGAATGAAGTGAGGAGCACTTGTGTTGTCAATTGCTGTAAGTGAAGTGAGCCTTAATTGTTAGCATTGTGAAGTATTTGTACTGCTGCATGTTTCATTGCAGTATAATATATCATTCATTAAATGTAACAAAAGTAGTTTTTAAATGATTTAATTAAGTGGTGTTGGTGCACCAGGTAATTTTTATAAAGTCAAATGTCGCAATTGTTTGCACTTGAAGTATTGATGGCCATTACTGTCGGAAGGAAGACGTATGACTATGCATTTATCATTCCGATTATGGTAAGCCTGACAGTTTTAATAGAAGATGAGAAATCAAGTTATGCAACCCTGGTTCTACTTCAGAAATGCCCAATGAATTTTGTCTTAGCAAAACAGTGAACTTCTGGCGTTTGATGATTTGTGTTGGCAAAAATAGAGTAACTGCTCGTGAAACTTGATTTAGCTAGAACAGACTTTCCTATTGCTTTTTATTTATGTTATAGATACTTCATGAACAGGTTTCACTTTGAAAAGGAAAATATAGAGATAAATGGAGCGAGACACATTCAGTGCTTAAATGTGCTCTTCTGCTGAAGCAACCTGGTTTATTGTGTAATAGAGCAAGGGTCCTGTGGTTTATTCCTGATCCATGCTAAATCATGGCTCTCTATTGATTTTATCTGGAGCCTAAGTGGGGTGAGGAGTGGGTATAAATGTAGCAAATGAGAATAAACATGAAGGAATGAAGCGTAAGAACATCAGGGGCATGATTTATTTTGCCTGACTGTAGAGATCTAAAATGTAGCAATGTGGACCTATATTAGGTGCCAAGGCTGCATGTAATAGCTGATGGTGATCTACTGAATGGTGTTGACTGATTTCTGGAAGCAAATGTAGGTGACTGTTTTAGGATGAGGTAAATTGTACCTTACTCATTTGACTAGGCCTCTACTGACTGTCAAGGAAGTAATTTCCTTTGCTGAGATGTAAGTATTTGCTGTATTACTTGAGATTAGGGGACTTGAAACCAACCCTGCTGTCTGGATGTGTGCAAAATGGATTACATGGGATATGATTACAATATGATCAAAGCAACAAAAAGCATTACATTTCCGAGTTCCTGGTATCGTGCCTGCAGGTTATATTGACCCACACCCTGGAGGAGAGACTAAACGTGACGTGCAAGCAAAGATGGAATTCCGAATTTTTAGTTTTTCTTGCATTTACATTTGTGTAGATGCAAGTTACCTACCAGGCTGCTTCACTGGAAGGAGAGAAATCCAGAAGGGTTCCTTTCACTTTTTTCCTTTTCCTTTCCTTTCCTTTCCTTTCCTTTCCTTTCCTTTCCTTTCCTTCCTTCCTTCCTTCCTTCCTTCCTTCCTTCCTTCCTTCCTTCCTTCCTTCCTTCCTTCCTTATTTCTTTCTTATTTCTTCCTTTCTTATTTCTTCCTTTCTTATTTCTTCCTTTCTTATTTCTTTTTTTTTTGGTTGTTGTTTGTTTGTTTGGTTTTGTTTTCCTTTGTCTTTCATATTGCTTTTCAAAGCTCTGTCTCATTTGCCTGTCCTGATGGCAACATTGTCTCCTCTGAAATCTGTTGAGCAGAATTATAGATGATATCACTTTCAGTTGAAGAAAGAGCACAATTCAGCTGTTGACTATGCTCAGATGTCTGCTGATGCTGAATATGGAAGGCTTCAGTCTGGTTCCTTTCCCCTCTCATTGAATTGATTCAATGTGGTGCTTGAGTTTAGAAATGTGACTATTCCAAGCCAAAGAACAACAGGATTAATTTTACCCAAAATATCACAGCTGAAGTAACAGAGAGGAGCCTTTGACAATTAATATAAACTTATGGGAATTGTCATTAAATTTTCCTTTTGAATAGCACTACATACAAAATGTAAAACTTAATAGAAAAAAAGGCAATCCTTACCTCATAGCATCCAAATGGTTTAGCCTGGGCCTAATTTTAAGGTTATGCATAAATGCTTTTTTGGATTAAAGACTCTGAGTACATAAGCTTTTACACATTGTGGTGTGAAGTCGTTACACAGACAGGCTTTCACTATTGCAGAGTGTCTGCAAAGACATAAAAGTCATGTATGGGCTTTTAGGGTTGGAATTTAGGTAACTTCACACTCTTGGGTTTTGCTGTTTTCTCATCATTCTTGAACGTTAAAGCCATAAAGCCAGGGAAGATGGGTCTACCAGCACCTAAAAGTATGCCGGTGGACATGTAGAATTCAATACAGAGGGAGACTGTTTAAATTCCTCAGACCAAGAGTGCTTTCTGCAAGATGGGGATTAAGAAGCTGTTATGTTTTGTTAACCAAGAAGGGTCGTGCTTTATACAGAAGTATTTGTAACCCAGCAGCTTTCATTACTGTCGGTGATTCAGGCAGCTGAGATCTGTTGGAAATCTGCTTGACAGGGACTATTCTTTCTCTCTGTGAAATGGTGGCATTAATTAGTGTTTGCACATTGCCTTGATAATACAAGGCCTCACTGATTGGAAGTATTTCACATTATGATGGCAGTGGGCTACTTAAGACGATACTTTCATCTTTAATGTCCTCAAAGATGGATGAATGGGATGGGATAGACTGGTGTCCTTGAGGCAACCAGCTGGATGGATGATGCTGAGGGGTGAAGGTACAGTCATTCCCCCCTATCAAGCACCTGCACATGCCTGTTTATTGCATCAGCAGCAGCCAAGAACTGAGACAGTCTGAGAGGGTGCTTTGCATAATCTGAGAAAAATGTTCGTACTTGGTAAGTGGGCTATGTTGAACCATCCAGGGATGGTTCTTTAGGAAGTGTACAGTCCTGATCCTGACACAATCTTGGTGTAGTTGGCAGTGCTGAGCACCATAGTCTTTGTTGTCTTCTGTTGCGGGAATTGAGGATGTGCAGGTCCCAGTCAGGTCATCAGATCCTACAGGCTAGACCACACAGAGTGTCTGTGACTCTCTTTCAGTGGGGTCTGTTGTTGTGATGGCAATAACTGTATGGTGCTTTCCTGCTGGGCATGTCACATCTGTTTAGCAGGATATTGTTATTAGATCTTATCTCTATCAGTGTATTATCAAAATCTTTTTATACAGCTGAGATGTGTATATGAGAGCCAAAGAAAGAGAAACTCCAGAAAAGGAGCGGGCAGGAGCTGACATTTCCTCTCCACCACTCTTCAGTGAAGCATAACTAGATTTTGTAAATCCCAGGATGCCCTGGTGATTTTTGCATCATGTGGTTCTTAGTAGGTCCCTTCATGCCATGACCAGGAGGAATCATCTGGTTTAGCCATCAGTGCCCGTGTTACCACAGTCTTGTCCTAGTCACTGTCATGCAAAGGGTATTGAAATGGCTCAGAAGTCACAGCTTGATGGTTGCCAATACAGAAGCACAGTCAACACAGCAGTGAGAGAGACTGAAGGGAAATTGAAGCAGAGGTGAAGTAAGCTATGCAAGGTTAGCCAGCCAACCAGTGACAGACCTGCAACGTTACCGAGACTTCTAAGTCATGGTCTGTTTTCCTTTCCACTGGCCCAGATGGCCCTACAGAAATGTTACAGGAGTTCCTCTTCTTGCAACCTTGTCTCTCCCCACAGGCTTCAGTCTGTGGCAGAACTTCCAGTGTGGTTGGTGTGGGGATCCCGTGTGGGAATTTTGCATCGGCAAGTGCTGTAGTTATAGATGTGCCACAGGGTGGAGATGGCCCTTCATTTATATTGTAGCACAGCAGTATACTAAAAAGCTCATACATTTAATTACAAATAATTTAGTGGCTATTGAGTGGAACAGATTTCTGTAATACTGGAAGCTGGTATGTGGCCCTAGGTTTTTTTTTCACATTGCCCTCTGCAAATAGGTGGAGACAGACAGCGAGAAACCTTTTTGTCTCACTGCAAACCATCCCTGCCTCCAGTGCTTGGTTTCAGTGGGGAAATGGACCATGTTCTGATCTAACAGCACACCTCAGCTGATTTACAGAAGATGTGTGCAGTCACAGATGCAGCAGCTGAAATTCAGTGTGGGTCCATTGATTTTAGCAGGGAAATGGTGATTTATATCACTGGAGTGTCTGGCCTGATAACATGTTTGCTATTCTGTTTCCTCAAGAAAACAAGATAGATGTAGTTTACTCCTTCCAGTATACAGGGTTTTCTTCCTTAAAATCTACCTACTGAGAGGTGCAGATTCCCCGGGTTTATCTGCCTGTGTGCAAGCTCTCGCTTGCGTTAAGGCAACTATTTGTTTCCATTGTCCAACCTTGACATACAAAATCTCACCTCTTTTTTTTTTTTAAATTTATTTTTCCTTCTTTTTTTTTTTCTTTTCTTTTTTCCTTCTGAAAGAAACTACATGTAATCAATATTATTCTGTGAAATAAAGGTGTAAGAGGAACAGCTGTAAATCCTTTGTCCCCACAGTAAGAACAGAAGATTCAAATTTCCCGTACAGTCAATGGTAACCCAGTATGTGTTTCAGGTTTTCATGCTCATTACTTCAGTGGTAAAAAAGGAGGCCAGTGCCTGGATTTTCTGGTCTAGTACCTCAGAACTAGCAATCCCAAGCTTTTAGAAGTCATGAATTGGTCCTTTGAAAGTCATGAGTTTGGCAGAGAAAAAAATCAGGAAGGTGTTTGAATAATTTCACTTGTCCTGTCTTATATTTTTCTTGATGCTTCTGTGACTGAGGAGATGTTGCAAATCATGTTTTTTCAAATGCTTCCTCTTAAGTTATTAGAACTAGAAGCTTTACCTTTAAAAGGAAAAAAAAGGCATCAAAAAACCCAAGGTTTTCATAATCTCCTGATTCTAGCACTGTTTTGCTGCAGGGCATTTATACTTCTAAGAGATATCTTTATTCATCATTGCAAATGTGGCACATCTTTAGTTGCATTTTGCTGCTATTTCAAACTAGTGTTCCATACAGGTTGTCTGAGAGAAGGCTGGTGGCCTGTTTGTGTGGGGTGTATACACACTTGTGTTTGAATTTTTGCGGTAGAAGCCCCAGAACAGTTGTGTCAGTTGCAAGGAGTTCTTCCAGTGTAATAAAATTTTTTAGGTTTGTGTTCATTTGATTTTTATAGGACCATGGGTGGCTATAAAATGAAAGTTAGGGCATGATATAGTAGAATTTTGTCACATCTGAAGTATTGTGTATATGATAAAAGGAGAAGCTGACACACCAAAATGAAGGGTGATATTTTTGAGTGAAGGACAATTGATAAAACAAACAACAAAACTTAAAGCTTTGTAGAAAATCCTTAGGATTCTGTAGTGCAAAAGGAAGAAAACCTGATCCTTCTCACAGCCTTCTACTGTGGGCATTTCGTTTCTGCCAGAGGGTCAGTGATCATAAATCATCTGAATGTAGATTTGGTAGTATTTAATACTTGAAGTGTTGAAGAGATAACAGCACGTACAAATAACATGTTAGCAGAATATACTGTACCCAAGGGGGCTTTTCTGCCATATAGTAAGAGAGCAATAATGTCATCAGAAGTTTTGCTGCCAAAACAGGATTCTGGTTTTGTCCTCTGACTAACACAGTACTGGCTTCAGGGCAGTTGATTTCCTCAGAAAATGTGTATGCACACATACCCAACAGCATAAAATGTGACAAACCTGAAAGTTCTGCTGCAAAATTGAGCCTGATGTTCCCTAGCCAGATGATTTGTGTTTTTTCTCTAGTGACAGGATGGAGAAAGCTGCTTTATTCTTCCTCTGCGGCCTTCCCTTATCTTATGAATTATGCTGTACCTTGGCTGTGAACATTGGTTAACTTCAGGAATTAAAATTACAATATATCGTTTGATGACTTGTTGACTATAGCTGTTGCCTTGGGTCAGGTTTACTGATTGTTGTTGAGTTTTTGTGTGTGGTGGTTGGTTTTTTTTTTCCTCACCCTGCTTCATAAGGTGGCTTGAAGGTACCTTGAGTTTGAATTAAATATGATAAATAGCTTAAATATAGACACCACTGAATATATAGAAACCTAGAGAGCTCCTGAGAGAGGTTAGATAAGAGCGTCCTTTTTCCTGCATGATCTGCAATTGCAGATTCATTTATTCCAAATGTACAATTTTCCACTGTTTGATTGCAGGAACCGGATGATGGATGTATCAGAGATGACAGTGTAAATGGTGTCTGCCCGGCAGCCCTAGGGGATCCCTGAAACATGCGAGTTTCTCATTTGGTGATTTTTCTGGCAGTAATGCCTCAGTGCAGGGACAGTTTCTGCCACAACTGTCAAGCTAAATTGTTCCTGATGGTGGCTGACATTTACAATAATGCTGTTCATTTGGGTTCCTCCTGTAAACATCCGGATGCTACTTTTCATGCTGCTGTGTGGATGGTATCATCAGTCTCCCCTGCTCCTTTGGATCAGGATGAACTGAATCCCTGTGAAGTTCAGGGAGGACACAGTCTCCCGCGTTCTATGAGACCACTTGCTCTGCAGGATGAAGGAAAGGATATTCCCCTGGAGCTTTCCAGAGTTGAAACCCCTTCCTACATGTCATCTCTAGCTTGGCTGTGTGTGTCCATAGAGATAGTTGCCTGTGTAAGCAGGATCTGTGCTTTTCCCTTCAATGGTTGCTTGTTGTCACTGCATGGATTGCTGGGGAATCTGGCCAATGAGAAATTTGGCTAGCTAGAGCTGGACTGAATTACCTCACGTGATTTTGAGTGTTATAATTAGAGCGGTGCTGGAGAACATCTGTAAGCTAGCAGAGCCCCTGGTGGAGACCAGAGCTAGCTGAGGAGTAGGAGAGTAAGGGCTGAAAGGAACTGTGCATTTCTGTATTATATGTTCAAGCTCTTGGAAGCAAGTTTGCTTTGGCACTTGAGTCATCCAGTGAATCAAGATGTATGGGCCATTTAATCTTAAATTTTAGATCTCTGGATTTATTATACGACAGGATATGACAAGCATGTGGTAATAAGGATGACCTAAAAGAGTGAATTGTAGATGATGGTATAAGAGCTAGGGTGTTTGAATAGGAAATAATATTTGCTAAAGCTGCATCTTCAACACTATCAAAAGCTGAAGTTTTTTACCTTATTTTGTAATATTTTTACTCATGGAAATTACTTCACAGTCACAGTTGTGCTATGGGCAGCATCTGTATTCTCTTTTGGGGGACATAAGACTCCTGTTAAGTATGATGGGCCTTTCTTTGTGTTGGTTTGGTCCAGTATCTGGCCTTGGTCCCAGGCAGTATAACCCATAGGCTGTGTGTAGGGACCAGAATTGCCCAGAGAGTGATTCCTTCCAGTTTGGAACCTGTGCACTTCCTAAGCAGTGCCTATTCATCCACTATAGCTTCCCAGCAGCCTTTCGGGATGGCATCAGGGGCATATCCATGGCCAAAAGAGCTGGAAGTAGCATGGTGTGTGCATGCCTGCTTTAAGGCCCAAGAAGCAGAATCAGGCTAGAGTAAATCCAGTGAAAGGCCAATTGTGCCATCCTTCCTTACGGATCCTTATGGATCTCCTAACAGGTAGAGCTGAGAATATGGCCCTTTGGCCTCTTTGTAGACTACATTGCCATGAGAGGCAATAGACACAGTGATAAAATGGAGAGGAAATGATTAAAAATTAGTATTTGCAATGTTTGTATTGAACTGTTTTAGGAAATGTATTTAGGAAGGGTCTCTAAGGATTAGAAATGTCTGCCTCTGCCTTCTCATCCCTGCTAGCCTTCAAAGCTTCTCATTTCCATGGTGTTAACCCATTTACATACAGGTAGAGAGTTCTGTGCTTCCTTTTTGCAATCCCTGGAGAAATTCTGCACGTTCAACTCTTGGAAACTCTCTCCTCAGGTCACTTTTTTTTATTACCTTTTCTCAACCTCTGTTCAAGCTATCTGGCGCCTGTGATGCATTTCTTGGTGTGTGCATCTTTGCCTCAGACTCAGTGAAACCTCTGCCATGGAGAGCAAAGTGTTTAGCTGCTCTGAATGCACAGCACTGGCTCATGGACATGCTGGGCTGATGTGCTAATGCCACTGAGCAGAGCAAACCCTTCCAGCTTCACAGCTTTGTTACCGTACGTGCATGCAGAGAGGCTGCAACGGTCTGGCAGCAGAGGAGGATGGGATCAGAGCAGGATTAATTGGAACAGCCTGTATTTATTCAGTGCCCAGCCACAAGCTTCCTCAATCATGAGAATGTATATCTTTTTTACAGCTTAGTCTCTGCTCACCCTGAGTTTGGGTGCTTATAGGAAATGTGCTTGGCACAATGGGCCTGTGCAATGCTGCTTTCTCGCTTTTCCTGAGGATGACTAGAGCTACTTGTCAGCTTTTGAAATCTGTTAATATTCTGGCTGAGTTCCTCTCTTAGGAAAGATGTGAATTAGTGGTCACTAAACATTTGGCAGGAATCTCTTCTTTGTATTGTAAGTCCCTGATGGAACCCATGGCCTCAGGCTGAGGGAGCACCGTGTCCTCGTAGGTGAATGGGGTAGAAGAACGTGGACAATCTGTGAGAGTGCCCTTTGTGAAGAAAGAGTTACACACCACTGTGAAATGGGGTGCAGGTCTTAAACACCTGGGAATTTTGCTGCTTTTCAGCTGGCGAAATGAGAACTGTAATGGGGGAGGGTGGACACCTGCTCTCTGCTGGGGCTGGCCCCAAGTGGGAGCAGCTTTGCTTTACAGGGTTTTCATCTGAGCTACATTAGTTTCAGGTGTGTGTTCAGTGTCTATAGGGTAATGGGTCACATAACTTGTGAACTGTCTGGAATAATCTCCCTTGCCTGTGAAAATGCTATTGAATAAAAAAGTGAAGCTGAATTGGGTGGCAGGTGTGTGTGTTAAATAACATACAATTTAATCTGGAGCAAAATATGTTGCTTTAATTTTGCCAAAATGACATGTTCTGCTTGAGCCCAAATTAATATTTATTTCTTTCAAGACATGTGAAAATTTTTACATGAGCAACAATTACATCTCAGAATAAAATGCTGTTATGAATGCAGTTTCAAACCCTTTTCATTAATATCCACAGATACACTTTCAGAACTGTTGTTTTTACCACATAAAGAAATAACTCAGCAAAATCTTATATGAATTTGGAAGGTGTTTTGGTGATGTGTAATCTATAAAAAAAACTCCTCTTCTATTATATCCTGCTCTGCATAATACAGAGGTTACCCTATAGGTAGTGCCACAGGGTTCATAAAGGAGAAGAAGAGGAAGAGCCAAGCATGTGCTTGTAGCTTTATGTCCCACTCTGCCTAGTATCTGAGCCTCTCCTGCTTTACCAATTGTAGTCTTCTGCTCAATAAACATGAAAGATTGGTCTGTAATAGCAACGGATGTACTCAGACGCTTGCACTGTAATTAAAAGCATATATCACACAATAAAGCACATTTGAATGAAAAATCTACCCATTACACATGTGGTTCCCATTTATTTCCCCTTATTGTTAAACTTTTGGAGTATAAGCATTGATAGAGTGTAAGAAGGGGCTTCTAAAGGGCTGCGGTGTGGATTCCCCAGGAGCAAACAGGATTTTCCTCTTGGGCTGAGAGGGTGCAGAGCTCCTTGGTGCAGGCTGACCTGCATGGCTCCACTGGCTGTGGTTGGTGGATCCAGTTAGCACAGACCTTGTATCAAAAACTGCCTAATGATTTTTAAACTGAGAAGCAGCTGAGTAAAGGGATCAGCCTTGCTTAGAGGGAGAGAAGTCAGCAGCCCTTAGAGCTGATTCAGTCTTTTGTCACTGTTAAAGAGCTGATCCTAGGGAAAAAGGGAGTGAAGCAGCAGCTGGGGACAACAGGAGCAGCCTGCAACCCTCCTCTGCCTCTGGCTGAGCCTATTGGATGCCAGTGGAAGAAATACTGGCAAAGGTACCTCCTGGTGCACCTTGTAGACCCTGGCAGCCCGAGGAAGTTCTGCCACCTCCATCCCATTCTGATCTCTTCACAGTCCCATTACTACCCCTCCCTTCCCCGTTCTGCATCCTTGCCCCTTTCTGTGTCTGGTCTCACTCTCTGCTCTTCCCATTGATGTGGGAAACTGTCCCCCTGCATGGCACATTGCTTGCCTTGTCTGTTATGTCTCAGTCTGTTCTCACACTCTGGAAGTAGGATTTTTTGGTTTCTGGGGTTTTTCCCCTTTTATGTCCTTAGTTTTCAGTAAGGCTTGTTAACAAAACACTCATCAGAAGGGGATCAGTGGCAACTTTAGCCCTCCCCCAGACTCCAGAACTGATTTTGAAGTGGTTAAAATGTCATGAAGAAAGGAATAATCAAGCAATCGAAAAAGTTAGCCTTCTCTCAAAATGGCATTTCTATTTATAGTACCTTTTGCAAGTTGCTAAAGCTAAATTATTTAGAAATGATTGAAATGTGTTTTGACTGACCGAAGTGAACATATTTTTTCCCCAGATTTTCAGTTTAAGAAAAAAAAATCTTAAAGTAATACTTTTCAACTCTGTTCTGAGCCACTCCAGCATTTCTGGAGGTGGGGAGCGAGTAGGAAAAAGAGAGACTGTTCTTCACCCAGGACTGGAACATGCCTTAACTTCTTTAGCGAAGTCTTTATGTCACTGCTCCTGTTCCAGCTGTATCTGGACTTCTTGTTTCGCTACAAACCAGTCAAGCAGTAGAAACAAAAAAGATATGCTGTGATCTCAGCAGAAATGTAATTTTTTTTTTTTTTTTGGGCTGAGTACACTCAATACAAATTAGGCTTAAGAGAAACGGAAATGTGAAGGTTTTTGAGTGGACTTTTTTTCACCAGTTTAATCCACTTTCCTCTTTTTCTTGGACATGAAATGGAGAAGCAGAGAGGAAAGTCTTGCTTTGAGCATCAGGTTTCAGCAAACTGCAGTGCTGTGAGTGGACCTATCAGGTGAAAGCATTTTTTCTAACTGTAAAACCATGAAACATGCTACCAGTGCCTTGTCTTAACCTGCCTGGTTTCTTTAGAAGTCAGGTCTGGGCTGAGCTATACAATTACAAGATAAAAGTCAAACATTTCCAAAGTTTTTGGGCTTTGTGTAGAAGATCCCTGACCAGTTTCTTATAATACTGGAGTGGAGTCTGAGTTTCTTTTGTCTGAAGACCTACTTTTGCCAGCCAGTATGTGAAATATTTCAGTATTAGATTTTAAAGTGCAAAGAGAACTTCCCAGTTTCTGATACTTTTTTTTTTTTTTTTTTTAACTCTGTATGAGACAGATGATGGAAATGTATTTAGTATTTAACTTCCGTCTAGACCAGTTTCTCATCAGAACAGTCTGTTTCCAGTGCCTCTTCTACCATACAACATCTGTAGGGAAATGAGCAGCTCTGGTGAGTCTCAGACATGCAACAGTCTGTGGACACGTTCTCTTTCCATGCCCAAGACAATCTGGCTGTACCAAGCTAGAGAAGAACATTGGGCTGTAATGAGGTCTCTTGATGCAGCCTTTAATCACCTGGAAAGGAAATCAAAGCAGAGAGATAAACCGGCCCATTTGTTTTCATTACAATTACTAGTTTTTACAACTCTCTGTAAACAAAGCCCATAAATATGGTGCTGGTAGACTTCTTTCTCCTAAGCTCAGCTCCACCAGCTGTTACACAAACCTTTTGGCCTGAGAAGCAGGATTTATTTTTAGGTTCTTTATTGTGGAGCTGTCAAGGATGACTTACTTGAATTGTGATTTCCAGCAGCTTGTGGCAAGAGAAGAGCGTGAGAAGCTCTTTTTTCCCTTCTCTAAAGGTCCAGAAGCACCTTCAAGCTTCAGATCTTGGTTCCTCTGGAACCCTAGTAAAGCAAGGTGGCAAGGACAGATACAGATATTTCCCTGGGAGGAGGTGGAAGTAACAACAACAGATGATGTCATTGTTCTTGAGTTGGTCATCAGCTTTAAGGTGACGTTAGCTCTTGTGTCCCCACTGACTTTCACTAAGGCCCAGACTGAGGGGAATGGTCAAAGAGAGGAATCAGAGGAAAGCCCTGAATCTTTCCTTGAGTACGGATTTTCTTAATATGAGTAATAAAGCCCGTTTCATGACAAGGGTTGCCCCTGACCTGGTTTCAGCCAGTCAACTGAAGCATGTTAAACCTGAGTCCTGTCCCTATTACACTGCAAGTAACATGTCCTGACTCACATGAGAACCTGAGAAAGGGGGCTGCATAGCTCCCACAGCTTAAACATTTTACTGGTGTTGTGAAAGTGAGATGTATTCACCTGTCCTCAAAAAAGGAAGGATGGAAGATAGGCAAGGAAGGTAAGATGGAAGGTGTGATACAGAAGTAGGGCGTGTTATTGTAGTAATAACTTCTGTCTTCAGGGCTATACCAAATCTATCCTGTCTGTCTTCTTACCTAATTCTTCTCAATTCTGTCATCTTTCTTTTATTGCTCTGCTCTGATGAGGCTTCTCAGTCTGGTCTGCCCATAAAGACACATCATGCCTGAGGTGCCTGAAGGCAACTAATGGCTGCTGGATTATTGTGGGCGGTCTGCACAAGTGGATTTAGCATGTTGGGCTATGAGAAGGAGGAAAACCACAATTTTATGACATCTCAAATGGAAAAATTAGTAAGAGGAAATGACTTCTGTGTTGTGGGTATTGGTTGGAAATATTTGGGTCAGTCTTGGCTGTTTTGGGAGTTTACTCTCCCAACTTTGATTCCTTGTTGATTTGGGGATCTGATTACTGTTTGTATAAATGAAGAGTTTTAGGTAGATAGTGTCTCAGGGATTCAGATGGAGCTGAAGGAAGAAGACACCATTTTCAAATGATGAAACAGTAAAACAAAAAAAAAAGAAAAGATGCTTTGGCAGCTTGGAATTTCTTGCTAAATTCAACAAGTGGAGAGCATGGTGACTAGATGGATCTGAGTGTCAGGAGCAGTCTTACAGTGGTTGAGTAGGGGTGTTTTATTTTAGAGTTAAAGAAATATAGGAGAACAGGGAGAAATGTAATTGTTACATCCTTTCACTTGCTGAAGCAGTTCTCTCCTGTGATAGACTCCCTTGTTTGGTTGGGGCTTTTTTTGCTAAATAAGGGCAACCTTATTGAATTCCTCCTATGTCTAATTTTAGGTGTGGAAAAAAGATCTTTCTTTGCAGTGGGTGAAGTGAGGGCTATCCATTTATTGTGTACTAAATATTATTTCAAGATGTCCAAATATGTTTCTCCTGCAGTACTCGGCTGCTTAATGTGCCTTTATAGAAAACATTGGTGTTATCATCTCCTGAAATATTTTCACTGCAACTTTAATTTCTTGCGTAATGGCTCTTTTCTTCTATGCGATGGCTCATCTCTGGCAGTTGTCAGACATGACTTCTCTGTGGTGTATTCTCAAGGCTAAGAGGTACTGTGAGTTTTTCCTTCAGTTCATGTTCATTTTCCTTTTAGGAATGAACTTTCTGACATGTTAATTTTGGCATCTTCTTCTCCTTTTGTAATTTCATCTGTAACATACAAGTGTAGAGAAAATACACACCTTGTAATTTTTTGAGTGGTTTACAATTTTTTTTCCAGTTTCTGAGCCTCTAATTTTTTTCCAGTGATCATGGTCACTTGCCCTCTGTAGAGAAAATTTAATACCCTGCAGCAGACTTTTTTTTTCTGAGTTACTCTTTGCAGACTGATTGCATGCAGTCCAATTTCCTACAGAAATGTTGACCTAATTTTATTTTTCTTCTGTCCCAGTTTGATTTTTTTGGCAGGAACCCTCCACACATCTTGTAGATTTTTCCCACCAGCTCTGGCTGAGGCGTTAGTTTGCTTTTGTGCTTTTCTGGGATCAGAGCCATCTTTTCATGTAAGCAATCCAAGCTACCACTTGGGATCATGCTCTTCTGAGGACATGGCAGGCCAGGCTAGTCTGTCCCTTCTCTTCCATCGTGTTGCCATGTGTCAGCTGCTGCCCAGTAATTACCACAAGCTGACTCTCACCCTGCTGGATTAATATGAATACATCTTTCCATCATCAGCTGGATGTATTGTCTGGGGAAAGTATAATTTTGTGTGTAATAAATGAATTGTTCCTTTAAGTACATGTAGTCCAGCTGTTCTTCCTCACTTTATCTGACACAATTATTTGCATTCCCGGGTTGGCTGGCAGACAGGAAACTTTTGAGATTCTCACCAGATGTTTGCTCAGGCCAATAGACCTGATTTCATAGCAACAAAGAGTATTTGATTTTATTTGGATATAAGCTTTTTATGTATGTTCCTGATGCCTGATTCTTCTGTGTTTGAGCATGAAAGTCTATAAACATCAAAGCTCTCTTGAATTTCTTTAGTCTGTGGTCTATGCTTCTCAATCTATCCATGACATCATCAGTGTGCTTCTTGCTGTGGTGAAGTGTAACAAGCATATTGTATGCTTGGTCTTTCTTCAGCTCTCCTTGAATCTTCAGTCTTCTGCCTGCTCCACCCCAAGATGACCAAGCAGGTCAACCTGGAGACAGGGAACCCGACATGAAATCCATCTCAGCTAAATCATCTATCTATGGTGGGGTTATCTCCTTCTGCACTAGTCACTGTGGACTTTCTTTAGTGTCTATGGAGAGAAATGGAGGCTTTTAAGGCATAAAAAATAAGCAATTATAGAAGTGTATCTTAGAATGGGAACTGTGCTCTAGAAGCACCTGTTTTAAGCCTGTTTCTTGCCTGTCTAAAAATAAGCCTTGGTGACTAGCTCGGACATGGATGACTAACATCAGGGGGTTGAGTCTCTTCCTGTGGTTTCCATGTTTTTCCTTCATTGCTTGCTCTTCTCTCCTTAAGTGGAATTTAAGCAGGCCAGTTTATCACACTGCTCCAGTTCTAGGAAGCTTGACTTCTTCAGTAAAATAATCCTGTTGTATTTTTTTGCTAGCTCTCATTGGGAAAAATAAACAAAATACCCAAAACAAATTACCCCAGCCCCAAGATCATCCAAGTAAACGAGCAGGATATGTTACCCTGAGAGTTTGTACTGGAGAATTGCAACATCATGGAGACATTTTTCATATGTGACACTGTGCATGCATGTATGTGTGTGTAACTCCTTCCTTTCCAGCTCTGTACTTTTGATTGTGTTTCTGGCACGTTGCACATGTTCATGGCATAGAATCTAACACCAGGGATAAAAGTCCCTCTTTAAGGGGCTCACTGCTTATCTTGGAAAAAATGCTGGTATTAAATAAAATGTTTCAAATGTCTTAGAGTTTTAAGAAGCAGCATTCTGCCTGTGGTATGTAATAGTCTTGTGAATCAGACTTGTGCTGAGCAAGACAAGCATGAGTTAATATTCCGGCCTATGGTGAAATAAAGTTGTGTATCACTTGAGCTGCCAAGGTCTTTCCTCACACAGATTGTGTGTTCTTGGTAAAACACAGGACTGTGTTGGTGGATGTGATATGTCTGGTGCTACAATCCTTGAGTGTGGAGTATTGTGATGCTGTTTAGATAAACATTTACTGTTTACCTTCTTGATGGTATGGCCTTTTCTTTTTTTGATGGTAGGTCTAACTAGGCTCATGAACATAGACAGATTTTCCCCAGTGCTCAGTACCCATTCTTAAAGACTGTACCTGTATTGCTGAGCTGGGCTGATCTTAAAGCCAGGTGTGAAAGCAGAGCTGCTCTTGGATCCTGCTAGTATGGCTAGGGAATAGTATTTCAGGTAAATACTTCAGGTGCTTCATCAGGTCTGAGAGTGCATTTAAAGGTATATTTATTTGACATACAGTGCTGACCCCTTCATCTTTCTGAATTCCATCTACCCTGTGGCAGTGTTGCATGTGTCTGCAGGCAAGCAGAAATTTTAGAGTCATGCCTAGTAAAAAACTCTGTTGTCTGATGCAAGGGTGGGTGAAATTCATAAGTGTTATTCAGGTGGTCTCAGTAGGGAATTTGAACATCATGTGTTTGTTCTCAAAAGCACCTCAGCTTTCAGGAGGCTGCTCTTGTCCACTCAAATAGGTGCAGAGGTTGCTGGGATTGGACAAGTGCTGTGACTGTGTTTAATGAGATGCCTCTGTGCAGGATTCTGCGTTCGTTTTTTGTTAGAAAATGAATTTTGTCACCCTTGCCTTGAACCAGAATTTTGTCTTTCTGTTTTGGGTCCCACTTCTGAATTGCTCCTTAGTCAAGTCACTCTTTAGATGCATTGAGGCACAAGACCAGCCCATACAGACATAAAGACCCATAACAGTCTTAATTTTTCATTCATCAGAGCAGGTTAAATAACACAGGAGGTTGCAGAAAGGGCATACCCTCACAGTACACCTTCATGGTACACTGAAGTCCATCTCTCTTGAGCCAGTGTGTTGGAGTGCTCTGGGAGGTGGAAGTGCCAGAGATTACTCATCACTAAAGAGCCAGAGCAAAGCTTTAAACAAGGAAAATCTTGGCACCAAACAGACCTGATTTCTTTCCATTGCTTAGTATTCAGCCTTAGGACAAATTAATCTCTATTGAAATCTACTATACTTACTACTAAATTTGTTGTCTCTACTAAAAGCATCTCTTGTCCCATGAAGGGAAATGAACAGAAACTGTGTGTGTATATGTATGTGTGTGTGTATATATATATATATATATATATATTCAATTTTAATGCATACTAGAAAACTCTTTATTGTATGTTTTATTTAGTAATTCAACATTAATCTTTACATTTACATCTGTAAATAATACTGTGAAAGTAAACTGGGTCAGAGAGACCTTTCAGAAATTTATTCTGCCATACAGCTTTAAGACTCAATCATCTGGTTAAAATTCAACGTGGATGCTTAGAATAAGTAGGTGAATAAATAAAAGTTCTTCAGATGAATAATATTCTCCTTATCTCTTTATCTAGATCACCTAAAGGCTACAAGTTCAATTTAATCCTTCTACCACCAGTCAGCCTGAGCTTTAGCAGAAAGAAGGGAGAAACAATACTCAGTAACTGGTCTCAGGTTTTTAACTTGATCAGGGGAAGGATGAGTAGTTAGAGGTTGTGCTTCATTCCACTGAGCTACTACTGATGTGCAGCTCCAAAAGAAAAGGAAATGCTAGGGGCAAAAGATAAAAGAGAATCTAAGGAAATGGATGTATTTTGCTAATCCTTTTCTCTCAAGGTGAGGATGGTTAATCTGTTGAAGAATACAATAAAAATGCTAGTCCCACTTGCTTGTGAACATGAGTTAACTGAGGCTAAGCTGCCTAAAGCTCGTGATTTGTATAGTGCCGTGGCTCAATCTGCAAGTCAGGAAAGGGAAAGAATAGCCAAGTTGTTTGATGAAACTGATGTAACTCAGTCTGCATGCAGAAGTCCTTGTGTCTATAAAACCATGTCAAATGACTCAAGGAATATTTTTGGCAGGCACCATGCTAAAGTCAAGGCAAAGTAGTAGCACTTTTGACTGTTAGAGTGTGGATTTTCAATTATTGTTCCTAAAAATCCAGGTAGTTATCTTAATATCGATGTTGACTTCATAAGCCTATCCTCAAATTTGGAGAAGGAGTTTTCCTGGTTCCTTTAATTTAAAAAAAAAAAAAAAAAAAAAGAATAGATCAATGCTTTATTTTGTATCTGTGGAGAATTCCTTTTGGGGCAGAGTATTCTCTACAGTATTTTTTTAGACTGTGATTGGGATTGGTTTATCAGAAAAGCAGAGGAAGCCCAGATAATGTGGGCTTTTTTAGTGAAGTATCTTACCTAGTAACAGTGCCAAAGAAATACTGCCAAATCGTAATATTCAGATTGTGTCTTATGTCCTGCAGGACACGGGGCAGAAAATCTTTCCTAATATTTCTTACCATGAGCCCAGTGATGTTGGTTGGAGTGAAGTCTACATAACTGGAGCCAATTATGACATGAAGATTGGAGGATGTCTGCTTCCATCTCTTTTCCCCTGATGTTCTCTTCACTGGCAGCTTGAGCTGTCACTGGCAGAAACTGGACTTCCTGTTGGCATAAAAGCAAAGGACTGATTCTTTTGTCTTTGCACATACCAGTTGTATTAGATACTTGATGGGGTCTGAATTTCAGTTTTTGTTTTGCTAGCTATACAGTCGTTTGATTGTGTAGTTGAGTACATATGTAGTAAGAATTAATCATCTGCCTCAGGCTTTGGACACTGCTCGAAGAGCTCTTTGTAAATTGTCCTATGGCCCACCTCTGATGAGGCTGCTGGATCACTGTGGTCAAAGAGACTGCCCCATTGAAGAAACTTTAATTTTTGGTGCGAGCACATATAGTTTATCTTCCCAGTCACACTTTGCCATCTGTCATAGCTGTGCCACAGTACACATCAGTAGCTTGTGAACCTTTCTAATCTGAACACGGACCTACCTCTGATTTGTAATTCCAGTTACTCAAAATCAAATCAAATGCAGAACATTTACTCAAATGATACCATTTTCCCATTAAGGACCTAAACTTGGATATTACAAACATTTAATTTTTTTCACGTTTGCTATTTACTATCTTAGCCTGCAATCAATGCTTATTTTATTAGACAGAATTTATTTTAGATGAAATTTATTTGAAATCCTGTTCATAACACTGCCTGATATTTATTTCTCTATGATCTAGTTGTAAAGCAGAGTAGTTATTTCTCAAAGTGTATTTTTTTCCTGAAAAAAAAAAACCTTGCTCAAAGTTGGAGAAAAGGAGCTTACATATGCTTTGATTGTGAGCGGATTGTGGGTAATAAACTAATTGAATGGAGAACAGTGTTTGTGGTACTAAGCAGAGTATGTATGAAGCAAAGGAATGTCTGAGACTTAGTGTGGAGCTGCATGGAAGTTTGGTTACATTACAGTTGCACCATTTGTTAACCAGAAAGACTCAAAGCAATCATTAGATTGAAAATTTGGCTTTCAAGAAGAGCCACTTCACTATCTTTAATGTTTAACTAATGAGCAGATTGATTTCTAACTTACTTCAAAATTTAGACCTTCTTCTGAACATAGAAGTTGTAAATTAGAAGCAATTTTCTTTCCCACACAGAAGAGCTGTAATCCACATCATAAAAATGAATCGCAGCATGACCTTGAGTATAGAGTCACTACCTACCACATCATAGTCATGTTATCTAATCTAATTTTCCTCTCATTCTGTTTAATGTGAGGAATTTACATATCATCAATCACCTGCTTCCCGTTGGGCTGAAAAAGCCAGGACACTGCCAGCTTTGTCCTATGGCAGTCTAAATGAAGATGTTGACAACTGAAATCAGAAAGCACAAAAATGTTTGAAAAGGTTTTGGAAAAGCCTACCTGCTTTTGAGTCTCAGGAGCTCAGTCTAGGTTAATGTGAGGGGAGGAGATTGCCGCCTTAGCCTTCCCTGGGAGCAAGGCTAATCAGTAATTGTGCAGGACAATCCATGCCTGTTCTTTAATTTTATTACTTCATTTAGCAGCAGTCCTTATTCTTCTTCCTCAAATTTTATACTTCCTCTCTGTCTTTCAGCTGTACAGCTCCATGGATTTTGGAAGAAAATGGCAGCTCATGCAGGAGCGGGTCACTCCGAACAGGTTTTACTGGTGAGTTATGCCCTCAGGCCTTGCTTGCTTTGGGCAGGTCATGATGGGGGAGAAGGGCATCTAACCCGAAGGGATTGATGGCTTTACCTGGACATTAAGTATATGTTTGGTTTTGGTCATCATCAACGTTATATACTTAGTCCATAGCACAGATCTTGCAGCGCTGTTGTCTCCACGTTTCTGTCTCCTTTTTGTCTGATAACAGCCGTGTCTTGTACAGACAAGTACAAGTTTTTTGATAATTGCAAAACTTCTACTTCTTTGTTATATACGTACTTATCACAAACTGCTCGTTGCTTCAGTGACAAAGTTATGATCATTAGACCTCCTATTTTTCAACCCTTCTGAGAGGTACTTTAGACTACAACACAGTCTTTGTGCAGAGCCAGCCACTCTGACCAGTATCGTTATGCAACCACTGGGAGAAAGGATGATTCAGACTCTGCTTTGAATCACTCCTGAGGAGCCAGTTTCTTTCTACTGACTGGTGAGAGCCCAGGATTTGCGAACAGTTTGCTAAAAATCTGCTTTGTGACTATCTTCCCTGCTATTTCCCAAGTGTCAGCCTCCAAAATTGGGAGAGTGTCTTAAAAGCAGATGATTAAACAAATTTAGTTCCTGTCTCCAGGGTCCTCCATTTCATATGCCACTTTTTCAAACTTCTTTCCAACATGTGAAGGCCCAAGAATTTACTTTAGAGAGAAAGAGAAAACCCAGCAATATTCTTCTGTTGTTGAATCTAGGATAAGGGGCTCAAATCAGATTCTCAGCACTGTACTGATGACATGCCAGATGATGGTGTGTGTGTGTGAAGGTATGTGTGTGAATGTGTATAAGTGCTGATTTACAGGATCTGCGAATAGTTAAGTGCCTGGTCCCTAATGCCAAAAAAGATTATAATATTCAGGAACCATAGACTCTTATTTTTGAATGGTTAAAAATAAAAAGGACTTGGCTGACTTAAGAATTGACTCCCAATTGCAAAACATTATGCATATATTTTAGAGTTAAATTCCCATAGAAATTCTTATGCATCATTAAAAGTACATGGAATCCAGACCCCAAACATCGATAGATTGGATTTGCAGTATATCCATACCTTGCAGTGGAGATAGGCACCTCATGGGATTTTCAAATTGTCTAGGTTCTTCTGCAGATGTCACTTAACAGCTTTAGACTTCCACATTTATAACATGGCTTTTTGGGACCAAGTCTGGAAATTTCCCTTAAGTGTCTTGGTTTTTGGACACTGTAAGAAGCTTTTTGGATATCAAGGAAAGGAAGTTGTAAGGCTCTTATGTCACATAGACCTTCAAAATGTATTGAAGATCTAGAACCTTGTCTGACCATGTTACCGTTTCACATTTCCATAGTGAAGGAAAGGTGGTTTTGTTCTCCTGGTGGCAGGTGGTTAATTGACCCGACTATCCAAAATCTTTTGATTTCATGACAAAGATGAGTGTAGATCCTCTCCAGGCATATTGTTCTGTGGAGTAGAATAGCTGGTCCTATGGGATAAGTGTACCCTACCCTTCTAATATCTCAGATGAGCTTAGGGGAGAGGTTTTCTTGGAGGATAAAGTGCAAGGGCTGAATTGAGTTGGGAACAAAGCAGAATCTCTTTTTAAAGGATAGTCTGTGTTGTAGTTTATTTTCTACTTTCATATAATAACGGTTAATGAAACTTGCCTGTTTGTCCATTTGACACCCAAACCTGTATATTCTTTTCCACAATCTACCTCATTTTTCATACAGTCTTTTGGCTGCACAGTTTGAATGCTGTATTTTAACACTGCATTATATAATGCCTCTGTTTCAAGTGTCTCTTCCTCCTAGAAAATTTATGTCTTCTATCATTAAAACATGTATGGAATAGACCTAGAAATCTTTATTCTACTCAGAAACAGTAGAATCCCATTGACGATGAACTTTCCAAGAGAGTGAATTAGTTTTTTCCCAGAGTGAGAGAGATTTGAACAAATTTGTAGTGCAAGGGTCAGAGGTGTTGGAATTTTAGAACATAATAACTCCCCTTAGCTGTCTTATTTCTTTTTTTTCCTTCCTTTCTTTCTTTTTAAAGCTGCAAACTGTGATGGCTCATAAGGTCTGGCTTGTAAGATGTGTACAGAAAGAAATGCAAAGAGAACACTTTAGCCTTGGGAATTCAGTGATTTCTTTTTATTAGGCTGTGAAAGAGGGAGAAAGTGGGTATAGCTGTAAGTTTGAGGGACATGAGCCACTACTCTGTGGAATTTATCAGCCTATCAAATACTAAATTATCCAACCTCTTAATTAACACTTTAAGGAAAGGTGAGATAATGATAGGGAGATGCCAAAATCAGAGATAAGATACTCGTTAGTGTTGCTCTGCATTGTTTATTATTTAGGGGCTCTGGTAAGCATCCTTCATCAAATGGGACAATCTTCATCTGATTTGAATAGAGCTGGCTTTATCTGGGGCAGCCTTTGTCAAATGTTTTTTGCCTTCGAAGCTTGACTTTCATCTCTCAGGCTGCCGTGAATGGGCTTGTGAAGACTATAATCTTCATCTGGTTCATGGGATCAGTCAGCCTGACAGGGAGAGGTCTTATTTTTCTCTCTGAGACCTTTCCAAATAATAATATCTTCCCTGAGAGAGCTCAGATATAGAGAGTTTAAGACCAGGAGAAAATTACGACTGCATCAGAACTCGTGAGGTTGGGATGGGAATTTTCACTAGCAGAGTAAGCAAGACCTCTCTGTTAGTCATGGACACATAAGTCAGTCTGTGCATTTTGCTGGAGCTCCAGCATGAAGCATCTGTGATGGCTTCCCACTGGTCAAAAACAAAGTCCCAAGCTCCAATCCTGATCTGTTGCTTTGTGTCCTGCCTCTTGCCTTCAACAACTCTCCTTAGTCCCAAATGTTAATAATCACTGAGTTGTAGTTTTGTGTTCTTATCCCATATGGATGTCACATGTCCTGCAGTTATAGGACATCTCTCATCAGTTCCTTCAGCCAGCTCAAAGTTTGTGCCTGAGCTGAGATTCACCTCTGGGCCATGCATAGTTATAAAAACTAGGATTTGAGATCTTTGCTTCTGTAGTAGTGATTCACTTGTTAGATACACCCACTGATGGCAGTGGCAGAGCTTGAACAGAATGTGTTACTTGATGTGAGTACAGGCATCCAAATTTGGCTCCCACGTGCCTTGGCCTCAGAGATTTTAATAACTTAGGATCCTGTAAGGCTGGAAATAGGAGCTTACGCTAATGTGATACAGAAATTCCCAGATCACTCATCACTCTGAAATTACTCAAGATAACTGGAAGCAGCATGGGTGCAAAGTTTGTTAAAGACTTACTCAGTGTTCTTTTCTTTTAAAACACATTTCTGCGGCTCCTTTTGAGCCCTGTTTATTTTCTCTCACTGTAACTTAGACACCTGTGCTGTCATGTGGAGGGATATAAAAAAGACAGTCCATATTTTGTACTGTAGAAATGTTGGGGAAGTTTCCTCGTCTGTAAAACACATGGTGTGTACTGTGCTGATTAAATACTGTCTCTGTTCAGATAAGAACTCAAAGTACTTGAATTGTCCTGAAGTTGCTTTACTGCCTGTCTTTTCCTGTGGTGGGACAACAGGACTAAGCAGGTGGGCAGGACAGTTTTGTTAGCAGAGCATTCACCAAGCCTTGTTCAGCACTTTACTGGACCACAACTTTTCCATGTTATCTTGGGTGACTCAAGCTGGCTTTGCCTTGTTACCCCTAGGTAAGATTAGGATAGAAGAGCATTTCTTTTCCTTGTTGGGTGTAGTGGGTGAAGTACCAGGTTCTACAGCAGTCGATTAAGAGCACTGAAGGGCTCTAGAGAGTTAAAAGATGTTTTAGTGGCATATGAAGTCCTTTTATAATCTTATGGTTTAATTCTTTAAAATATGGAGTTCTACAAGGTGACCTACATTTTCTGGCTAATCAGCTAAATGACTGTGAATATCATCCCCCGTCCATCTGTCTTTGGAGACCCTGTCTGTGTTTGCTGAGCGGACACAGGGATCACCATTCTGTGCAGAGGACAGAGCTATATTCCTTGGGACACCCACCCCCTTTCTTAGGGTCTCCCCAGGCAGCACTTTGCTGGAGGACTCATTCATGCTTCTTGCCTCCCATCACCATCATCACTGGGGAACATGAAGTCGTGAATGTGAGACTGTTTTCCTTTTTTTTTTTTTTTTTCCTGGTACATCTAGGCATTTACCCTTCTTTCTCTATCTGGGACTTTGGTGTGATTCTGTCAAAGCCTGGGAGTGGGAAAGTGGGGAAAACCCATTTGTGTGGAAGGAGGAGAAATCTGCACAGCATTTCTGATGGCTACTGGGATATTTGGAGCACTGAAATCAGTGCCCAGGATGAACCTAGTCAGTAAAAGACATTGAAATACACGCTAATGATGAAAGCTGGGCAGAAAATGCCAACAAGGCAGGGGGAGAGAGACAGTAGTAGTAGGAAAATAGGACATACACTAGCCTGGCTTCAAGGAGCAGTGTTTGTATCCACAAATAGGAAAATGTGGTGTAACAAGCAGTTCTCGAATACACTGCCGATTTCCTCACTTAGTCTGTCCAGAATTTTATTTTTTTCTCTTTCTATGATAACTGACTAGATTTCTGGTTGTTGTGGTATCCACGAATGCCAGCCACAATTGTTTTGAACTCCAGGGATTAGAAATCGGGAGAATATAACAGGCCATGCTTTCACTGGGAGAAGGGAAAAGATTGTACATTCATTTAGGCTGTGCTTTGTAGTTATGGGTTTCTGTCTCAGTTGTTTGAGACATGAGCCAGCAAATTTTGCCTCTTGAGAGTAAGGTTTTCAGTCCTTTTTGTCATGATTTTGGATGGGAACAGTGATAAAATTTAGCCAGTGTATTTCTGTTTATTTGCAGCTTGAATTTCATGAAGGCTCTAGCAAAGGCTTGTTTGGATATCTGAGAGTAATGTAGCAGAAGATAAGGGATTTACCTCAATGTTTCTAAAGGTTATGATCTGGGTTTGGATCTGCAGTTGGGCAGAGGTTTGTGTCTGTTTTTATTTCCTCATCTCTGTGACAGCACTGATATTTCCTAATCCCAGTGCCAATTTGAGTCCACACAGACTGTTTCAGCAGCAGTTCCAGAAGTGACCTTTGAATACAGCTAAGGTTACCTTTACTTTTGACTAGTTTGCCAGCAATGAAATGGTTAGTCAAATATGTGCCTGTCTCTCTTGTAAATCCCACTAATCATTAACTACCAGATGGTGTCATTGCATAGTGCTGGGGAAACATCGCCTGATTTTTTACAGCCAAGTTTAGTGTTAAGAAAACAGAGTCTTGTAAATGTCAAATTGACTATTAAGTAATTCTGCATTAGAGTTTTTCAGAATTAAAATCATACCATATATGGAGCTGTGGATAAAAGCAGTAATTCCAGTTTGGCAGCCATGGATAACACCACCTATAGCATCATTGAGGCTATTCATGCAGATCGTGCTTGAAGAACTGAACAGGGACTATTACTGGAGGCTCCCGTGGGCTAATGACTCATTTACCTGTGTTAAGGGACTTGCACCCCATGCCCTGTGGGTGAGAACACCTGGGAAAGATTTTTCTCCCAGGGGGTAATGATAACATAAATCTGGAATGCATTACTGAAGCCACTGTGATTATGAACTGTACTAGGACGAGGACAAAATTTTCAAACTCTAGCCTCCGGCTCTCTAGTAAGAGTTCAGGAGAGATGTGACCTTCTTGGCACTTATTGAAAGATTTCCTTGCAAGGTCACATTAGTTAAAGATCAAAACACCGTGGGAATAAGAAGACCAATTTTATTTTCCTTTTCACTAAAAGATGGGCAAGTGGGGGAACTGTGAGATTAGGGGTTTTATTGTTATTTTGTGTGCCTACAGTTAATGCAATTGACACTATAGATATTTAATGTTTCCAAACATTAGGTTGTAGTTGACCAACTTGTTATTACACAGTAACTCAGTGGCAGAGTTAGAAGTGGAACCTGGATATGTAGAGCTGGATACTTTTTATTGGCTGTATTAGTGTTTATTTTTGTTGAAAAAGTTTCAAGTTAATAAAGATACTTTAAAAATAATGGCAACGTTATCAAAATGTTTCTCTCAAAAAAATAAAGTAACGTTTGACATTTTTTGATGTTTTCTAAAATGATTTTAAAATTTGAGTAAAATATTTAACAATATATGAGCTTTTGAAATTAAAGTAGGGAAGGAGCACAGTCTGAATCAAAGTGTCTGGATAAAGCCAACATAGAGGAATCCTGACTCCTATTCCCATCTTGATTTTTTTGTGATGTAGAACAGATATTGGTCCCTAAAGCCAAGTGAGATGTTCAGTATGCTTATAATCTACTTCATAACTGTGATCAGTAGCTTACAGGAGTGATCAACCAAGTCTGAGAAACCTTTGTAAGTTTTATATTTTGGTTTTGACCATGAGCATGTTTTTTTCCTAAACTTAATTGTATCCTGTTTTTCAACTACAGATTGCTAAGTGTTCTTTCAGGGACATTGTGATACATTTCATGGATATCTAAGAGTGTAAAATCCTAAATTAATCTAAGAACAGGAAAATCCTTGACTTTCTGTCTCTGGGAAACCCTGCAGGATTGTTTATAGAGGCTGCATAGACCCCACCTGTTCTGTTTGTGCCCACAGTTAGTGTAATGTTCAGGCTACCATTCCCATTTCAGATCACAGTCCATGTTTTTTTAAACTAATTTGAAAGATACACAAATAGTTGGATCTGGGAAAGCATCTTTGTAGAAGGTGAAAAGAAAACCCTAGTAAAATACCGGAGGAATATTACAGCATGTTTTCTAGTTTACCTGGAACTAAAAGCAAAGACATTTGGGTTTCTGGTGTGTATTTACAGAGAGACCTGGACAGGCTGGAGCCATGGGCTGAGCCCAACTGGGGGAGTTTCCATAAGGGCAAATGCCGGGGGCTGCCCTTGGGCCACAACAACCCCCAGCAGCGCTACAGGCTTGGGGAGGAGTGGCTGGAGAGCTGCCAGTCAGAGAGGGACCTGGGGGGTGATTGACAGCTGGCTGAACAGGAGCCAGCAGTGTGCCCAGGGGGCCAAGAAGGCCAATGGCATCCTGGCTTGTGTCAGCAATCGCGTGGCCAGCAGGGACAGGGAAGGGATCTCACCCCTGTACTCAGCACTGGTGAGGCTGCCCCTCGATTCCTGTGTTCAGTTTTGGGCCCCTCACTACAAAAAGGACATTGAATGACTCGAGCGTGTCCAGAGAAGGGCAACGGAGCTGGTGCAGGGTCTGGAGCACAAGTCGTACGGGGAGCGGCTGAGGGAACTGGGGGTGTTTAGTCTGGAGAAGAGGAGGCTGAGGGGAGACCTCATCGCCCCCTACAGCTACCTGAAAGGAGGGTGCAGAGAGCTGGGGATGAGTCTCTTTAACCAAGTAACAAGGGATAGGACAAGAGGTAATGGCCTCAAATTACACCAGGGAAGGTTTAGACTGGATATTAGGAAGCATTTCTTTCCAGAAGGGGTTGTTGGGCATTGGAATGGGCTGCCCAGGGAGGTGGTGGAGTCCCCATCCCTGGAGGGGTTTAAGAGTAGAGTCGACATAGCGCTTAGGGATATGGTGTGGTTGGGAACTGTCAATGTTAGGTTAATGGTTGGACTTGGATGATCTTCAAGGTCTTTTCCAACCTAGACAATTCTGTGATTCTGTAATTTATGCTGATTAATGACTTCATTTTACAAAGGAAATCTGACACAACCAGTCTCTTGTACTGTGAATGTAAGGTCTAAATAGTAGCTGATGCATTGGAAGAACTCCTAAAGGCTATTAGTTGCCTGACTTTGCTGTTGTGTGGTGCTCTTCTCCTTACTGTCTGCTTTCCTAGGAAAATAAGTGTGACTTTTTTACAAAGTCTTGTGGATGCCATGTTGTAAAGCTCCCTGGGCTCAAAGCTCTTTTTACAAGAAGAAACCAAAAACATACTGGCTACAAGGATTGTGTGTGATCATGAAGGGAAATATTTTAAAATACTTTAAATTCTCCTTTAAAACAGATGAACTACATAATAAATGAACCACAAGAAAAGAGCCTCATGACAGCAAACTCACAATACATATACCACCTCCGAAATTTTGGCTGCTATCACAGCCAAAATGAGTTCCTTCAATGGCTGGTGTATACCCTCTGTAGGGTAATTTTGGAATAAGTCACCTCTGAGGAACCTTTTTTTTCTAACCTTTTACTTGAGAAACACAACATATCTTGCAAAAGGAAGGATTACCCCTTCTCCACTAATGTAACTGTGGATGTCCTTACATAAATACTATCTAGCTTTTAGAATTTGTGATTTTTTGTGATTTTAGTACAATTTGTGATGTTAGCCATATTTATGACTTTAATGTACTGTGGTTGACAGCGATTATTTTTTTTAAGACTGGAAAAGTAAGAGCTGAAATACTTCTGTTCATTAGTTTTAAATTTAATGCTTACCACTAAATGTCACATATTGTACTGCAGTTAGGGCTTTCAGCCATCAGAAAGCCTCTTCCTTTTGATCTGTCATCTGTCAAGTTTCCTTATGTCCCAGGGGACGGTCTTCTCTTATTTCCCCCATTACTTTGTAATCCCCCTACTCTCTTGTGACTAAGTGTCTGAGACTAGTAAAACGGTCTAAGGACAAATTTGTTGAATATTTCTCCCAGTTAAGTTTGATCCTTGGACTGGATCCCAATGCCAAGTCTGTCTGGACACTGCATGGTGGAGGATCTGTTATCTTCTCATGCAACAAGCTACCAGATAAATTGTTCAGGCTTCACCGCAGTGTTTCACAGGTCACCGTTGGAAGCTTAAATGCTGTACGGCAGACTCATGCAGCCTGACCGGGCTGTCTCTCTCTGATGCACGTGAACTCAAACACAAATTAATTTCAGCCTGTCATTAATAGTCCCAGAGTAATTCTCTGTGATACTTTGTAGGAAGCAGTGATGAAAGCCAGCCCTCTAATTAATATATTGAATAATGCATCTCTCTGAGGCATATGGGGATGTCCCATACTGTCATAGCTGGGCAAAGCTAATCAAAAGCTGGGCTGACAGTAGTATTGTATTTTGCACTCTGGCTAGCAAGGAATATTGCCCCATTTTTCTTGTGTGCGTTTTGTCTTAGGTTTTGGCCTTTGTTCTATACCACTCTAATCTTTCTGTTTCTGGGCAAACAGGTGAATTTTCAGTGTGGGAGAGAACCCGTCTTGCTTTCAGGTGACTGGAAAAGAAACATTTTGGGAGTTGTTTTAAAAATCACCACTGCTCTGAGAACTTTAGGATGTTTTCACAGGCACTGATTATGCACATAATTTTCCAGCCATTTGGAAAACAGAGGCAGGCCACCTTCTGGCATCAGGGAGTGAGCATCTTTCCTGGACCCAGCCTCCCCTCTGCCCCAGATGGCCCACTTGGATTTGAAGAGGTGTACTTTATGGGGGTTCTTGCAGTGCTCTCTTCTTTACAGCAGCTGGGGCTGGAAGCATTCTTGCATTGGAGAAAGTTTCAATCTAATGGAGAATTTATCCTCAGTAAAGTACATCAGTATTATCAGGGACCATTTTTGCTTGAAACTAGATTTTCAGTCATACCTCAAAGCTCTTCAGGTAGATTTTCTCAGTAAGAATCAGGAAGGACCCAGATAAATTTTGGTTCATCTCTCTGAACTGACTTTAGCCTCTGAACCTTTGGAAGTTTGCCTGCCATTAAGTTGAACAAAAACAGTTGTTTTATTTAACAGAAGGAGCTGAACCCATGCTGTGCAGAAAGAACAGTCTTATCATGGCAAAACAGACAAGATGTTTCTGCATTCATTTAAACATGAGCCATTTGTGTCGCTCAATAACATCCATTAAAGATAAGGAGGTCCCTCTTTATGCCTTCTGCCTGTTGGAAATTAACAAACTCTTAAAACGACAATTCATCAGCAGTTATATGAGGCAGAATTCATTCTCGGTAAGAGAAGAAATTGAAACTCCCATCCTTTCGTTCTCTGGCATTCCCCTGAGCCTCCTCTGTAGAATGAGATGAGTTTAATTTTGCTATTGTTAAGCATAGTGAGCACGAAGCTACATCGGAATGTAAGAGCGGGAAGGAGTATCTTATTAGCTGCACTACAGGTTCTTTTAAATAATGTTGATTCAGTAACTTGTCTCTTGCTGATCATATACAGAACAAGGATGAGAAGCCAGTGAGTGAGGCTCTTTCACTTGCATATTTGTAGTGAGCTAATAGGAATAGGAGATAGAGGTGGTTATCATAGCTCTGTAATTATCTCACAGATAATTGTCCTCCATTGGGCAGAAGGCGATAAAAATGGGATGTAGATACATTTCCTTGTTTAGTGAAATAGCAGAAGTTCTGCAGCTGAGTTTGAGAAGCATACTGACCTGTGACTGCCAGCAAGGACTGAGGAAATAATAAATAATGCCTGTAGACTTCAGAGCTGATTTCAGTAGATCTGGGTTTTCTCCCAGAGGAGAAAGTCTGCTTTTTCATTGGAAAAAATAAAGAAAACCCAACCAAAAACGCTGGTGGGTTTTTGGCCAAAGGGTACAGAAAGATTCTTAGGTTTTGCTCACAATATTTTTGGTTTTCAGGTTTTGATTGAAAATCTTTGAGGGAATGAGACATGTTCTATTATAATATTGATTTTAGGGACAATCTGTAATAGTGACTCCCTAAAGCTATTTCTGGTTCTGCTGTAGTTTCTTCAGAATTTTTTTTTTTTTTTTTTCTACAAATCATTAGATTGTGTTACTTTGTGTAACTCTGCGTTACTTTTCATTTGGCCTTTTACTTTTCTTTCCTTTTATTGCTCATCTATAACAACAGATTAAGAACCCAACAAAGAGTAGCTCTTGATTTACCTACAGCTTGTCCATACATCTTTACTTCTTGACATGACGGTATCACAAACTGCATCGCAGCATTCTGCCTTGAGCATTCTTACTTGAAAAAGGTAATGCTTTGGTGATGGGAAAGCTTTGTGACTCTGCCATTGTGAAGAGCTGGGAGTGCATCTAGTGCTCAGCCCCCTGGGCAGTCTTGTCTCTTTACTATTTGTGCATCCATCTAGCTTGAAGCAAAGGACCCGTAAAAACTCCATGTTTCCTCTGGTCTCTACTGCTACAGTGTCACTCTTCCACTGATAGAGAGACCTGCAAGTGGCTGCAGCCATTTTATTCAACTGCTTCCATTCTCTCTGCGAGGATGTGTCTTTTTTGAATGCAAACCTGTCATGAGACACATCTGCAGACCTCCTGTCACCATTGCTTTTACCCATCATAGCCAAGCAGACTTGGTGTTTCTACAGACAGAGTCTGTCTTTGAAGATCTGTCTGCTGCCAGAAGCCTTTTTGTTCCCTGCTCCTTTGTCTTTTCCTCTTGTGGATGTTGGGACAAATGAGCATCTCACTCTCAGTGGCTAATTGAGTGTGATTTTTTGGGACAAGGAGACATGTTGATACATTTATGCTAGCTGGTCCAGAACAGAGTATTTTATTCTCTTTGTCTTTCTACTCCTCCCCTGCTTCTTCTTTCTTTCCTGTCTGATGGTTAAAAGTCAAAGAATGAAATAAGCCATTTGTTCTCTTCAGGTTAGCATCTGAAATACAGAGAAACAACTGTCACAAAAGGTTTGTGACAGTAATCTAGTTTTTCACATTGCTTTTCTCCAAAATGCATAAACTAAATCACAAATTTATTTCCAGAATATTAAATGTTATCCCAGGATGATTCTTCACAATACCCTGCAACAGGGAGTGTGGAAGCTCATCTTTCCTTAATTAATACTATGTACAATGCCCATATGGGGCTCATCAGCATATCCTTGTACATTTTGCCTGTGCCAAGTTTCATACTGGCATCCACTCTTTGGACAATTTAAGTTTTATTTTTATTCATCTACTGCTGCATTCATTTATTAAATGATGTTCTCACTCTGAGGCTTTTCAGAGACACTGTATTCTGTCTAGGACTCTGTTAATAGCTGAATCACTGAGTCTTAGTATTTCAGGCATGTTATATTTGCAGCCAAAAAATGTTAATACAAATGAGGGCAATTAAACACACAATGTACTGAGAATCCTTATTTTGGGGTAAAGCATTGCTTGAACAGGTCATGTTTAAGATACTTTGCTAGGAGACAAACTCCAGAGGAATGTTAGGAGTCTTCTAAATGTTCCCTTCCAGGGAGGGAAACAGTAAGTCCAGTGAAGTCCTTGGCTGCAGGACTGATGGGCTGAGCTGATGGCTTCTTTGAGCATGTACTTTGCTTTTCTAAAGTCATCAGAAGCAGGGCTGATTCATGTTTCCAGAAAAATCAAAGCAATAATCTGTATCAATTCCCCATCTACATGACTTTAAAAGGAGGGTAGCCAAGCACTGGGCAAACATTAATTAACTGGGCTTCATAATATAGTAGGCACTAAACTAATTTTAAACCAAATGCAGGGAAAGAGATGAAAGTCACTCAATATGTCAGTGATCAGTCTTGGAAAAGAAACAAAAATTCTGTGCTTGAGTTTCACAGATCTGCACAAAGCATAGCTGGCTAGTAAATGTCATTTCCCCAATTTATTTTTTTTTCCCAAAAAACTGAAAAAAGCCACACACTACACTACACCCACCCCCCACCCCCCCTGCAAACTGTTCTACTCCCAAATTTTCCATTGGGAAACAAAGAGGTTTGGTTAAGTAGAATGAACTATTTCTCTGGAGAGGAATCACCCACCCCACCCTCACCCCCAATATTTTGGCTTAGATTTTGGTCACGAAGACGACTTGTATATAATTATTTCTGCATTTTGGGTTTCCACTTCTTTTTTTCTTTTTTTTCCCTCTCCTAATCCAAAAAAAAAGAGGGATGGTGGGTGAAGGAAAGGACGAGAAAAGAAACAAAGCTAAAAATGTGTCATTTTTTTAGTGTTTCCAAAAATATGCTTTGATTCTTTTTTCCTCAAAGGGCCTGAAATTTAGCGTACTAAAAATAATTTTGAAAGAGCATCCTACAAAAAGTGTCTCTTCCTTCAGAAGGCAAAACAGAACCAAAACCTTCTGTTGGAATTGGTTTCAAACTTGTCCATCATAAAGTTTGCAGACCTCTAATCCCAGGTAGATTCCCTCTGCTCTCTAGAAATGCCTTCCTCAAAGCATCACGATGTTGGATGCATGTGCAACAGAGTTGATGATATATTGTGCACTGAAGCTTTGAGATGTCTTCACGACAATAACATCTTAACTCGATGAGCTGATGTTTCATTACGTCTGCCATATCCCAGTGCTGGTGCTGCTAGGACTTGGCAAAAAAAAAAGCTTCTTATTCAATTAGGATAAGCCCCCAGGGCTGATTTTATATAGCCGGGATAAGCTGTACCCTGATGAGTCAGGAACAGCTTATTTAGTTTGTAAGTAAGCAGCAGGACTGTGACTGCACCTGGGAGCACACCCGCTAGGAGTGCTGGCTTGACATAGCTGACAGATCTTCTCCCTGTTTGAGTCTCAGTCCCCATGAGAAGTTATTTCAGTCACCCCTGGGAAATTAAGATGCCACCTCCAGCACATGGCCTGCCTGTGCTACTGGCTCTTTCGAACCTTGACAGGGCTGTGAGTAAGGATCTTCACCCTTCTGCCCACACAATTTTTTGAGTTTATGTCACAAAAATTTGATTATGTTTATTGGGGTTTATAGTGTAGGTTGGGGAAGAAATGCCAGAGGACTGTGAAGGACTAAGACCTATTAACTGGATGGGAACTAGAAACAGAATTATTTGTACTTTCTTAGTTTTTGGTATTGGCATACAGGGGAAGTAAAAAACGTGAATCAACAGTAGTTTTGTTCTGTTGATAAATAGACTTTAAAGGTGTTCTCAGGTTCAGTGGCATTTCTCTTCCACTGCTCTTAATTTATGTGATATGAAGAGTTACCTTCTTTTAGGTACTGCAAAGAGAAAAAAAAGTTTATGTGCTGCAGAGCCTGCTGTCTTGTGTGGATTCTCGAGTGACTGGTGACATGGTTGAGCCTTTCCCTCACCTTTTCCCTCAAGGGGAGGATTGATTTGGACCTCTTTCCTCTACCTGCCCTGCTGTATCCATGAAACAAGGGTGTGTAGCAATTTTGTACTTCTGGGACTTGTAATCCACTACGTTTACAGGTAATTTACTGCTTTGGATATTCAGCAGGTAGTGTGGATGAGATGTGGGTAGGCAGATGTATGTATGCACATATGGAAACACATGCAGATGCTGTGAACACTTTATGTTTTGTTTCTTTTGAGATACCAGGCAGAACATTTCCTTAAAATTAATTGGGACCTTTATAAAAAGAATTGGCTTTGCTGAAAAGAAATTAGCTGAGAATAAACACTTGGCATTTTTTTTTGCCTTATCTTGCAAGCTAAGTCTCACAACAATTACTTCTGCTGATGTCCAGAATTGTGTCATCATAGAAATTAGCACTGTAAAAGACATAGAAATCTCCAGGGACCTGGCTAAGACACTTTTTTACAGTATCTTCCTGCACAACTTTTTTTTCCAAGCTTCATTTGAGATATGCTGTGCAAAGAGGTTTTGTCCATAACTCTTCAGAGACCTCATCGCATCCTACTCCATCCAGCATCATCTCCTCCTGTTCAGCCACAGAGAAAGATACCATATTATGTGTTTAATAAATACTTTCTTTCTCCCAACAGTTCAACACTTGTTTCTGTTCTTAACTAGAGTAGTTTATGGTGTGTTGTTGGCCTGGGGTATATGCAGTTTCTGTGCACATTGGCTGTTACATGTGCAGAGTTAATGCCTGATGGATCCAGTTTTAGATTTGACTGCAGTAAATAACAGATGAGTACACAGAATCCCCTTGACCATATGAAGATAACTGCAGTTACTGATACCAAGACAAACATGATGCCATATCAGATGGAGAAGATAGCCTGTTGGCTGTTGGCCCGTGTTGGAAAGGCATGTATAATTCAGCAGTGGTGCTATGTGAAAAGATCCAGATCAGTTGAGCAGGAATTGTATGGATCAGTTTGTGCTCCCATCTGCCCATACAGACATGGCCCTTTTGTTGCTTGGATGAGTTAGCCCCATGCGTTCCTTCCCTGGCACTACACAGAAGTGTTCACTTTTGGGGCAGAACACAATTAAAATTGCAGCAGACTAATTGGCAACATCCACTAATTTGACTGCAGTTGCCTGCAGGAAGAGGATGTGTTTTTCCCCCTTTACATATTATTGCACAATAAATGTGCCTTGTTCCTTCACATTTCTGGCCCTCATCTACTGCACAACATCCTGCTAAGTAGTCTCCATCTGTTTCCTCCATCTCTTTACATGAGCAGTGACAATTGCTTTCAGTCTGACATCCCAACCTGCAAAAATGAGTTTCCAAGTCGGCATCTTGGGAAAGTTTCAATCCATGATAAACGTTTTGATTTTGTTTTCAGAGCCAGAGCTGGTGAATGCCATCTTGACTGGTCAGAAACCAGACAAACCACCGGCAAAAAACTCAATCCAGCAGATTCTAGACCAAGTTTGAAAGGCTGATCCCTGTGGCCTGTTTTTTTTTTACTTTGTTGTAAATCCTTAACACAAATGTCCAGTGATACCCACTCCTACCTCCCAAGCTAATGGGTCCAGGAGAATGGAGGAATAGCATAAGAGATGCTCTCTATCGATGGTTTAGGGAGCAGGGATCAACAGCAGGCAGTCTGAATTGCTCAGCATTTTTGATCTAAGATGCTAGAAAAGCCAAATCTTAATGCTGCCCTTCATCATTAAATGCTTGATGTCTGGAAAATGGGTAGAAAAAAGTGCAAAAATTATTTATTCCATGAAAAAGCAGTAGAGTTGGTAGAAATGTGAGCTGAGGTGGGCAGTAGGCAAGTAAACCAGAGAGTCTATATTTCTTTCTTCCTTTCTCTGCATATGCTAGCATTTTTAATTTTGAACTATGTAATGTCTTATATGGAAACATTTCAAGAATAGCTACTTACAGTGCAGCATAATGTGTTTTCCTTGCTTGCTTTCCCTCCCAGTCAGAGGTGGAGTATTAGCAGATCAAGCATGGACGGATAGGATCCTGGCAAGATCCTTATCTCTATCACAATAAATCTTGTGAAAACCAAGAACTACCATAAGAACAAAAAAAGAAAAGCAATGACAGAAGATAGAGGAAAAAGTAACTATTTCTTCCCTCCTCATGAGATTCATTGGCCAGTGATCCTGCACCAGCTGCAGTACTGGCTGCAGGCTCCATGTTTCAAATAGTGCCTTTGCAGCGGTTGGGGAATGTGGCAGCAGGAAAAAAAATTACCTTTCCTGACACTTATGCCTGCATCCTTCCAGCATTTTCTCATCCGAGTGCTGATAAATGAATAGGAATGGTGGAGGATGTTGATTTAGCGTGGTTTAATGCAGTAAGAACACCCTTTTTTCCTTGCCATGGCTGTCCAAGGCAGCAGGACACACAGCTACATTTTGTGGACCTTGGTTTAATTTTTGCTGTCTGGAGTTTGTGCACATACAAAACACAGAGCTGAGCTGTCCGTGGAGCCTGAGGTGTGACCATGTGGCAGGAAAACTGTCTTCAAGCTGATCTTAGGCTTCTGAGTGTTGTTAAATATTCTTGTCTTTGTAAGCCTCTGACATAGAGCTGTTTGTCACACAGAGAGCCATGAAGCCCCTTCCCAGCCATCCCACTCTGTGGGTTCTACTTGGTTGTAGAGAACACGCAAGGGAAATGGTAAGTCAGGGGATGCTGATACCTCTCCTTATCATACTTTAGTAGCTCAAATAGTTTTGAGCACTCTATCCTCCAAATGTTCTTCAGAGAGATAATGTATGAGAAAATATAAGGCTGTGAAGGTGTCTCTGTTTTGTTGCTACTCTTGTATTGTCAGACCTGAGAGGTTATTGTAGTGAGTTCTCAAGGCCAGAGAACCTACTTCCTGGGATAAAGGAATAGCTTTACAGTCTCTATGTGCATTTTTGCATCTGTGCTCCGGTACCTGCATTCACATCTTGCTCTTTCCACTGAGTGACTTTTTTGCATTCTTCGTGTAAAGCTTCTCCAGGCAAATGATGAGAGACCATTTACTGAAAATACCCATATTCAGGAGTCAGAGCACTGCAAAGCAAAGCTGTTCTTTGCCAGTGGGAACAGACATGAGGTGAGGCATGAAGAAACAGCATTGACTGGGGATTTGTTTTGCAATCAGAGTCTTTGATATAAGAGAGCAGCTTGGTTTGGGAGAAGGAAGGATGGCCGATGCATTACTTTACAGGCTTGTTATCTGCCTGCAGATAACAGGAGCTTGTCTTGGGTTGCAGGAGACTGCTTTGTAAGCTTTTCCACTTGAAGTATGGTATTCTGCAAGCAGAGGAGCACCGGGGGGGTGCTATATGCTGGTCCTTTTTCATTGTCATTGTTTTTTTGAAAAGAACCATCAGGCTTGTCAAAACTAATTAAGGAAACAAGTAGGTGGCACTGGAAAGGAACTTCAAGCTAGAATGACATGTTTCATGAGACTCCTGTCGTCCCCTGGTGCTCACTTAATAGGCATTATGAGGAGATCCACAGAGCTTGTGTATGCAAATACACAACGTTAATGAGTATTTAGGATTTTTTTTGGAAGTACTTAGGTTCTTCTAATTACAATCCCTTTTAAAATGAATAGTATTGTGGCACATTGATGTTTCTTATTACCTGGGCCAGGAGTAGGCACAGTGCCCCCCCATCAGGAGGGGAGGGACCCAGGAGATGTCGTGGGAAGCAGGTGAGGCAGCCTGGCACTGTGGTGTCGGAACCCAGCAAATGGCTCTGGGTACAAGGCTGGTGTCTTGGCATCCAGAAGGAAGCCTGGAAAGTACAGCCTTCAGGGTGAAGTCTGGATTTAAGTTAAAAGCCTGTTGGGAGGGGCTGAGGGGCAGGTCCCTGACATGTTCCCAACCTCTGCTGATATTATTGTTCCCTTTAGTAAAGTTGTGATGGATAGATACATTGGTAGGCACATACTTCTGTCCCTATTGGCATGTCACGGGTGAGGGTCATGACTGCTGAGCAGCTGAAATTACAGCATTTAGGGCTACTTATGAGGAAAAGGCAGCAAACTTCTGCTATGGACTAGGAAGATCTGTGCCCTTTCTATATATATTGGGAAATAATGTTGCTGCACACCATAATGTTTTTCACTAACATTTTAAATAATTTCTATTTGTTCTACTGTCACTTTTAACTGTGTCCAGATACTTGGAAGATTTGACCCTGATAATTACACAGTCACAGGGACTCAGTCCTGTTCTGGCATCCTTACTGATAACAGACAGCTCTTTCTTCCATGTGGGATCATCCTGAAACTGATGGTAGCGATTAAAGAGCAGACTATTTCTCACTGGGAGTAGAATGATGAAAGCTCTGCCTGTATGGCTTTGTTTTGTTGTGTTGGGTTTTTTTTGGCCACAATTCACAGTGTGTTGTGAATGGACTTGCTATTGATGTGGTGCCTCTAGTTACCAAGCAGTTCCCATTTCAGTTACCTACTGTGGGTCATAATGTAGTTGTTTTGGCATTTGCAGCGCTGGCTGATCTTAGCTGGACTCTGACACATTTGTATGTTTGTCATTGCTTCCATAGCTATGTTTTTTGTGAGATCCACAAAAATATATCCGCGTCTGTATTTTGTTCTTTTTATCTTCTGTCTCATTTTTTTTTTTTTAAAATGTTTTAGCTGTTGATGCCCTAAGGATGAAAGCAGCAAAAGACTGTGGTAAAAATGTTTCAGAGCATTAGGGAATTGTGGACATTTGCTGGCTCAGAGGGAATCTATTATTTACAATCTACTGTATCAAATTCAGCTTCCACCAAATTAGAAACTGATTTTTGTCGTTGTCCCCTTTTAATCTAACCCTTTGCTTAACTCAGGAGAAGCCACTCCATAAATCACGTGGACATCTATGGATTTTTTTTTTTCCCCTGCCAGCCATTGCTAGGACTAAATGTTCATCTCCCAGTGATTCTTATCAGCCAGGACACTAATAACATTTCTGTTTTGAGCTTGACTTTTCTTCTGCCAGGAGGAAAACTCTTTGTAATGTGCCTTGCAAAATATTTTTAGGGAATAAAATAATAACGCATAGGAAGATTTGACTTCAGGTGCTTGGGTTTCAACTAGTGAGGTTAAAGAAACTCATCACACCTTATTTCATGATTATCAAGGACCATGGCATGGATTCATGGGGTAAATAATGAATACTTCCTTCTTTTTTTTTTTTTTTAATCAGAACTTCACCATGCATAAGTGCATCATTGCTTTTCTTTTGAAATGGAGAAACTGAGGTAAACAATAGCAAGATTGCCCAGAAAACCAGGGGCAGATCAAGAAACTCAGGTTCTCATGTTACTATTGAGCCAAGTAAAGCCTCTTTTTAATTTGGTGTCTATAAGCATGAGGCTGCTGTGCCCTCATCTGTCCTTCAGCATTAAAACAGAGCTCTGATTTTACTGGATCTTGAAACCAACTAAACCACCACAAGAATGATCATTGTAGTCTTGATCTTATAGACAAGGGATAGGCAGGTTCACTCACCAGCACTTGGGAAGGTGTCTATCTTAAAGGTTAGTATATGGCCCTTGGGAGTGGGCTGTGTAGAATCACAGAGGAGACGAGTTGGTAGGAGTCAGGGACCTACATGCCAGGTGTCACAAGGTAGACTTGATCTGGTTTCTCTTTCCTTCACCTTCTCTCTGACTGCAGCCTTTTATCTAACTGGCTTCCTTCCTTCTCTCTCTCTCCCCCCTCAGGTCAGTGACTGGTTTGGATAAAGAACCTGACCTCGTGCACATGGAAGCCCGGACAGCTGACGGACGTGAGTGCCTGCAGCCAATGCAGAAAAAGTGGGCTTTGAGTCAAGAATGGAGTGGGAATGGAAATTCAGTTTACTAATTTTGTCTCCCTATTTACATTTTAATTGATGGGAAAGATGTGGGCCATGGGGTTTGATGTGAGGAATATTCTTATCCTTAGCCCCTGGGCAGAAATTCAAAGGCTGCAGGGCATGTGTCTGCGGAGAGGCTGGGCAGAAGCACAGTCTGTTGGACTAAGGAGCTGCCTATTGTGTTCCCTATTTAGCTGTTTCAGTATCATGTGTTTCACATGAGTCGTAAGAGCTGGTCTATCAGCACTGTGCAGTACATTTCCAGAGGTGTTCAGAACAGCTGGGTTGTACCTGGGAATTTGAGAAATTGCCTACAGTCAGACTTCTCCACTGGCCAGAATGTTCCTATGCCCCAGGTATGCTTTGTCTCATATTGAAAGGATTTTTCAGTTTCACTTATGATGTATGAATAGGTGCTGCGTACCAAAACATTACAGGCCTGAAAAGGTGCCTGGATCTGAAGTAAGAAATAGAAAAAAAAAAGTAATTCTTAACACTTTCTCCAAAGTGTTTCAGGTATTTCTCACAGGAACTACAGCTTGGTAATGCATCAGTGTGTGGGGTGGAGCCGTGCCACACAGCAATGGGACATGTGTCCCTTTTACACTACAGGGACAGTGTAGAAAAGCAGCATAGGACTGAGGTAGAGTATTTCTGTTAGGAGAAGGCCTCGTTTTTGCTGGTTACAAACTTTTCTCTGTTTCAGTCAAGTGCTGCATAGGCCAGATGCTGTGTGAACAAGCTCCTGTCTATCAGAGTGGCTTGTCTGAGGCTGTGGATCTTCTAAAATCACTCATTGGCCTCCCACTGCTATTTAGTGATGGCAGCTGAATAAATAACAAGGCAATAAAAGCTCAGAGGTGACAGCTGTTTGTTGAATATATGGAAAAAGCAAAACAGGCTGGCAGGTGGGTGGGCAAGGTAGGGAGGCTTCTTCAGTGCCTTTGCTGCTGTGTGTGCTGTTGCAGTGATGCTGGGAGAAGTGTCCAAAAACAAGTAAAAAAAGCAAGAAAGTAAGCAAACAAACTGCTGATGGAGTCTGTTTTCAAACTAAGTTTAAACTTGCTCACCCAGCTATTTGAATATTGGATGTGTCAAGGATGTGGATGCTTCATTTGAAAGATGTATCCCCTGTTTGCAGACAACTCTCTTCCTTCAGGTCCTGTTTGCTCAGGGGTTTGCTGTTCTTGTTTTAATGTATAAATTCAGCATTTTGAAGTTGGCAGTTGATGGTATTGGGGGCTTCACTGAAAGTCAGACTTAACCAGTGTTGTCAGCAAGACATGCCTATTGCAAGCCATCATCCCAGCAGACAGCAGGCACAGGCGAGACCCGCTGGGCTGTGCTGGCCCTGCTGGCATGTCCTGCTGGGGGACAGTACCAGAATGACTCCTCTCCCAGCCAAACACAGCACAAAAGAGGCATGTTGCTCCAGTTAGAGTTTTTAAGCCTTAAAATGATATTAGTCTGTGTTACAAAACATTGACTGCCTCCAAGCTATAGCCTCACCTGGTGTGAAATGGAACAGCTCTGTGTACTTAGGAACGAGAGGTTTGAACTGTTCTCTTAGTTGGCTCTGTAACCAAAATGAGCCTTCATACTCTCAGTGAAATGGCTGAGGCACTTACACCTGCTGGAAATTGGGTCCCTGCAGTTATTTCCTCTTGATCAGAAAGTTTCTGGTGAAAGTTTTCCTCAGTAGTGGGGAGAAAGAAGGGGAGGCTTTTTAAATGCCACTTATGTCAGTCTGGTGCCTCAGTCACGTATGTAATGCATTAACAGACATAGATTTGAGTATTCCCATTGCTCAGCTCAATTTAGGGACAAGAATCCATGCCTTCGATATCCCTGACCACTTGAAAACTACATGATTTTTCTTCAGAGGGCATTTATCTTTCCTCTTCTTGTTTTCCTCCATACTTTCTATTTAAAAAGAAAATTAAGAAGGGGGTGGGGAGGGAAGTGTTATTTAGGATTAGAATCCTGAACTTGATTTTGTTTGTTTGTTTTTATTTTAACAGTAATGGGATTCAGGAACCTATGTAGCACTGATTCAGGCACTGGAATCTAAAATATGCTTTGTGGATGGGAACAGGTGTGGGACATGCTAGAGTCTTGTTCATCCATAAATGAGTCAGGATATCTTGGAGCTGGGAGGTGGAAGTCCTGTTCACCGCTCTGGTGTCTGTCCTCCAAGATACCTTGCCCCATGGTTTTGTTTGTCCAGTCATTAGCAATGGTAGAGTCTCTGAAAAAGTCTGCCCCAGTGTTTGGTCTCCTTAAATATTTGAAAGATGCTGCTAATTCCAGTGCCTAGCTGATCTCAAGCTGTTCCTGTCTTTCGTAGCAGATGAAGTTTTTCACGTTTTTTCAACATCTTGGCAGAGCTATTGTAGCGGAATAATAATCTAGGCTTGCATTTTTAAATTATAAAAACATGTAGGAGCCTTGGGCACTGTACCTTCTGCCTGGGTGTAATAGGCGAGGACAGGGTTGGATGCAAGGGAACTATTACGAATACACTGACACAAACACCCACCAGCACTCCTGGGAAAGATATATTAAACTTTCTGATGTTCACTGAGATAATCTTCTCCCCACTCACAGATACAATGCAGTTTTAATTAAATGAAAAAGAGGGGGAAAAACCTAACCAAAAAGATGAAGTAGGGTAACTAATTACTGGGGAATAATTTACAGTCCTGTCTACATTTCTAGATCCTCTTTTTCTTTGGGGGAAAAACTGTCAAGGCCAGCTGGCTCTTTCTCCCTCTCATGGTCACTTTCATTGGCAGTTTATGATTTTAAGTCTTGCCTGGCACCAGGACCTGACTTAAGCTGAGCCAGTCTGCCAATGGAACTTGTTTCCATCAGCTGCCCTTCTCCTTGTTAGCCATGTGGGGTAGCCATGGCTGCTTTTAGTTGCCTTGTTAACGCTGCCAGGAAGAAGCAGACGTTGCTGTCCTGTGTCTCTGTAAGTCACAGTAAACTGCACATAGGTCTGCCCTTTGCAGCCTTCAGCACAGTGACAGGTTTGACTGTTTCAGTGTCTCCCTTCAGGGACCCACATCTTTCGGTGTTACCCACCAGAGAGGGCCTCTTGCGCTCCTGCTTCCTGCTAAAACTGTAATGGCTGGTGGGCAAAGGAGAGACTTTGTAGCTTGGCTTATTTCACCAGTTTATCACTGCAAATTTCAAAAAATTGCTTCAGTTTTATCACTTCAAAAAGGGGTAAAAATACAGTCAAGATTCTCAAGATCAGAGACAATCTTAATTAGCAATGGGGAGGTGTTTCGAACTTGAGTGGAAAGTGGCTGCACATCTGAGAAAGCCATTCTCTAATCCTAAGTGAGATAAGTTGGTGGGAAGGGTTTGTGCTGAGGTATGGATGCTGAGATTTGAGCTGCAACAAACCCTCCAGGCTGCTCGATGTCCATATTCACATATGGCTGAGAAAGTAGCTGGATGTTGGGGTTATAAGCATGAGAAGTTTTTGAGGCTGTCTAGGAAATGTCTTTTTAACTCATTTGGCAGTGGAACATAATAAAAAAAAACCCCAAAACAACAAAACAAAAAACAAATCAAAACACCCAAACCCTCTTAATTCTGCTATTGCATGGGATGATATATAAATTGAAAATAATTCCCAGATAGAAGCTGATCTCTCTTAAGGCATACATCTCCCAGTGAGCAAGCCTTTAAAGGCATAGCTTGGGCACATGCTACCTTCTCCTCTGGGCAGCTGTCCTTTTTCCTTGTGGCTGTGCAAAACAGGGCTGAAAAATTAACTCCTTTCAGAGAAGAAGGAGATAACAGCTTGGAAGTTAGAATGCCCCCTTCTCTCCTAATTGACATTTTTCCTGAAGGGCTCTGTACTTTCTATATAGGCGAAGATGTGCTCTGTGAATGGGACCATAGCTCATGAAGGAATCATACCCTTCAAGAAGCTTGAGCAGGAACTTAGAGTTGTTTCTTGCTTCCACTCACACACAAATGTGAACTGAGTACTGCCATATTTTCTACCTGATTTTTAAATATATTTTAAAAGGAATTATTTTTAATTTTCTGTGGGGCAGCAGGAAAAAAAAAACCAACCCAAAACTTGAACTTACTTTGGTGTCCAAAGTCAGACATTTTTTTTTTTTTTTTTTTTTATAGGCCTTGTCTTGTAAAATATATGAAAATAAATAAACAAGAAACTAAATGGAAAATAGGTAGTGAACTACCCCCCCTCCTCCACCAACATGCCATGAATATTAATCAGGTGCCATTCTTTGAGTATGTTTTATTGCTGGTGTAACACACTCAAAATGACACATTTCCCAATAGGCAGGAAGCTAGTTGTCATGTCAACACTTGTGATTTATTTGCATTTATTTGTGACAGGTTTTTATTCCTCTTCCCATTCTGTCACTCAGCAGCAGCAAATTATCCCCTTTTTGGAGGGATAAGAATATCCAGACGACTGTGTGGGAGAACATACTGGAGGGAATGAGCTTCTAAAAATATGGCTCCTGACCTCTCCTCCTTGTTCTGCCTAATTTTAGTGCTACCTCAAAGAACAAGTCAAGGCTGCTGAGCTCTTTGGGTGGCATGGCAGTATATAAGACCTTCCTGTTTTCTGAAAAGTTGCTTTTATCCACTGCAAAGATGTCTTAGATTCCACATTGAGGAGGTAGATAGCAGCTTCGGACCAAGTGCGTATGTGTCAGATGATGAAGAACCTTAATTTATCCCAGCTGAGAGTCCGACCTCTTTACTGCTGCTGGTATTTTATGCTGTGAGAAAGCACAAATCTGATACTCCAGTTATTTGGCACTGTCTCTAGGATAGATATTTTTCACCATGCACTTTAATTACCTCCAAATACTCTGAGCTGGCACCAGCAACAATTTCTGCTGCTTTAGCATTATCAGTGGGACTACATTTTCATTACCACAGCAGACCTATGCAACTGCTCTGAATCAGCCATGTAGCCCTTATTAACCTGGAAATCCCAGTGCCTCAACCCAGAACCAGGTCTGTAGCCTCTAAACATGGACTTTCAGTCATGCGACTGGGCATGAACCTTTATTAGATTAAAGGTTGGTTGTAGTTTGTGACTTCTTTTAGACAGTATCTTTTTTGAAATTACTCTTGTTATCATTGCCTCTGACTTGTATTCTTTTTGTCTGTTGGTGGGACAAGGCAAGGGAAGGCAGTTAGCTGAGTGTCAGAGGATTTCAGTTGTGCCCCCTAGTGCTTTCCACTGAACCACGTTTTACTGTCATAAAAGGTTTTGTGGGATGGAGAATCTTGTAAGCAGCTTGACTAGGCTAGTTACTGTAATTTAAGATTCCCTTTTATTCTTTTTGGTTCAGTTTGACAAGATTCTAGTTAAAAGATGCAGTTGTGAACTAAGATCATTGCACCAGGCTCACCCCAGCCCTTATAAATTCATTGTTATCTTCATTGATTGTCTTCACCTTTTGTAGAAAAGCAAAATCTAAGAAGCTGGTAGAATCACAGAATCATCTAGGTTGGAAAAGACCTTGAAGATCATCCAGGTCTCCAACCATTAACCTAAACAGTTCCTAACTACACCATATCCGTAAGCACTATGTCAACTCTACTCTTAACCACCTTCAGCGATGGGGACTCCACCACCTCCCTGGGCAGCCCATTCCAACACCCAACAACCCCTTCTGGAAAGAAATGCTTCCTAATATCTAGTCTGAACCTTCCCTGGTGCAACTTGAGGCCATTACCTCTTGTCCTATTGCTTACTACTTGGTTAAATAGACTCATCCCCAGCTCTCTGCACCCTCATTTCAGGGAGCTGTAGAGGGCGATGAGGTCTCCCCTCAGCCTCCTCTTCTCCAGACTAAACACCCCCAGTTCCCTCAGCCGCTCCCCGTACGACCTGTGCTCCAGACCCTGCATCAGCTCCGTTGCCCTTCTCTGGACACGCTCGAGTCATTCAATGTCCTTTTTGTAGTGAGGGGCCCAAAACTGAACACAGGAATTGAGGTGTTACCTCACCAGTGCTGAGTACAGGGGTAAGATCACTTCCAGAAGTGCCCCATTATAAATTATATGACCCTTTTATCACTGTGGTTTTCATCTTAGTTGTATTTTCATTTTCTTCCTAATTTGCAGTTTTCAGAAAAGCAGTTGAAACTCAGAGATGGCATATTTAGATTACATACATCCAGAGACACGGTGCCTTGACTGTTTTGTTTCATGAGTTTCTTTCTTAGCCTGAGTGAAGTAATGCTTAATCCCCTACAACCATTGCCAACTTGCTGGAGGTGATCATGTTTCTTCTTGTCATTCTGAGCAACTTTCCAAATTTTTGCCTTTGCCTTATATCTTCTTTATGTTCTTCTCCCAGTGCTGTTCTTTCTCTCAAGCAATGCAAGGACTGACAAGGCCTCCCATTAGCATGCTGGTTTGGGGTTTTTCTTCTTGTGTGTTACTTCCACAATTAAAACAAGTCAACAAGGCCTAGGGTATTTCAGGGAGAGGATGGGAATATAATTCCCAGCAGGGCAATGGAATTGATAAATTCTACCTGAGTGGCTTTTGAAATCTTCTTCAGCATATGGTCTCATCATCGATTTTCTGATGCATTTATGATTTGAACTCCATTTATGGGTTGAGCTCCCATATCCTGAAGGAAGTCTGCACAATGGGGAAGGGAAGGGTGGGTGTGGAAGTGTGATGAATTCCTGACTCCATAGAGCAGTTAAAGTTTTGAAGGATGGAGGTAGATCATGCAAAAATGTCTATCTAGTTGGAGGTGAGGTTAAGACTTCCCTTCAAAGACCTTCTTTTGAGCTGTCGCTGATGTTTGCAGACAACAGGCTGCAACCTGGGCATTTCTCATGTGTACATATTCTCCCATTACAGACACTCACTATTTGACCTGTCGGATCCAAGAGTGCTCGGAGACCAAAAGAAGTGGGCCATTTTCGCGCTCCATTGACATCAGCTCCCTTGTTGTTCAGGATGAATATATCTTCATCCAGGTACGTTGGCTTGATGTGACACGAATTCTGTCTGCACGAGATATTTGTTCTGTGCAAGAGAGGAGGCATATTTTTAGGACTAGTGCATGGGATCGCAAGTCCTAAGAGCTGGGAGTCTGTACCTGCCTGTTATGGACTGACTGTGCAGTCTGAGACAGAACAGTTGATCTCTGCTCATCACTTGTCTCATGGTGAATCTGGAATATTTTGAAAGTTCAGTCATCAGTAATCATAAGGGTTCATGGGTTTCACAGAAGCTCTAACTTGCTATTGTTGTGGCTACTTGGAAAATACAAAGAAGCTAGTGATGAATTGGAGAGAACAAAGAAGAACAAAGGAAAAGTGTGAGTAATCATTTTAACAAATGGAAAGGTTTATGCTGATTTGACAGTCAAGTAATGCTAATGGAGCGAACAAAGATCTGCAGTAGGAGGTAAAATAGAGAGACTGGAAAAAGATGTTATAGGGCAACTTCAAAATGGAAGATGACTGTAAATTTGTCAGCTAGTTGGTGATGATTTTGGAGATGAGGAGAAAGTGACAGAAATTGGATGAGAAACTACTCATTTTTGAGATTTTCTGAGAATACATGGGCTGGATGGAACAAGGCCATCTTTCCTAATTTCATACCTGTGGAAGTGTGAGAATGAATAGCACAGTATGGAGGAACACTTCCTGAAGATGTGCCATTTCTGTGAAAACTGGGAGCCAGGCTGCAGTGATTCCAGGGTGTAGAAAGCTCAGGAGACAAGAGATTACAGACATGATGATGTTAACTGCTTGTCACCAATGTTGAAGAGGGGAAATGAGATGAAATGAGATGGAGCTTGGAACCAGGTGGTACAGAAAAGACATATGCTCCCTTTTCGAGAAAGACTGGGTTACGTTAATCTCCTATGTTACTTCCTTGTGGGAACATTTTTTGTGAATGTATCCAAATTACAAGAAAGTTCTCTGTTTATTGTGAAATTTTCTTAGAAATGGGAGTTTAAGTGAGAAGGCTGATAATTCTGTGCTGAATTAGGTGGAGGACTGGATCCATATGACTTGGGAGAACTGCAATATGGAACCTGCATGCACTTGAGTAACATTAGCAGACTTCTCTTGGAGATTACCAATTGCTATGGGAGCCACAGCTCCCCTCATTCCCCCATGAAACCCAGCCTGCTATTGCTTCCTTTGGCATCATGGGGAGATCGGTTGCTAGAAAACACTGAGAATGTAGCTTTTGAAACTTAGTAATTCATGATTTGGCTAGAGGCAGTGGCTTTCCAATCGGCGAATGCTCTACTCTCCAAGGAGTATTTTAGAGACACTCTTTTAATACGATGGTTTATGGCTGTGGCTGAGGGTATTGTGGAACATCCAAGTCTTTAAGGCTGGCGTGAGGCCTTACAGACGTTTCTCATTCCACAGCTCCCACCTATGTGAAAACAAGGCTGTTCTGTTTAGAAACTTAGGCTTGCTGTGAGGACATCTGCCTGGTGTGTGCGTTCCTCTGCAAATGAGCAGCTAAAGCTAATAGCTGCTAATTGCTTCAAGTTAAAAAAAACTCAGTGTGTGTTTGTGTGTATACAAACACGTGCATATATGTATATGTAATACTTCAAGTGCCTTGACTATCCTTAGCAATGTTTTATTACAGCTTGATGGGAGTTTAAAGTGAAAATCATATACCCACCCTGTTAAAAAATGTTAAATACACAGACAATATTTCTGCTGCTTTGGACAGGAGACTCTCCCTTTCACAGGTTGTCTATCATGTTCCCTATTTTTTGTGTCACTCTTGCAGGATTTCTGACTGTCCAGCAGCCTTTTGTAAGTGGCTGCAGAAACAGGGCATGGATTGAGTCCATGTAGTACTTAACACACAGACACTTGAGATTCACAGCACACACCTCTCTGAGCTGCAGGTGTGTTAAATCCACTGTGTCCAGCATATGGTTGATGGGTTATGCAGAGTGTTTGCTCGGTACATATGTAGGAGTGCTGATATGTCCTGGGTGTATTAGTCTCACAAGCCATGTGGTATAGATGCCTATTATGGGATGTGTCAAATTGATAGTGTGTGCAATGTCTCATGCATATCATTCTGTCTGGATAATCTTGGACAGGAATACAGGAGCCGGCTCTTTTGAATTTCAAGTATTAGACAGAGATGAATAAATAAATATCAAATTAAATGTTAAGAACCTGGTGAGCTTTAATAGCTGCATAAAGGATGGGTGCATGAGTTCTGATCTGTCAGTGCTGGAACAAATAATGTCTTGATGTAAGAGAGGGGAACCAGTTTCCTCTAACTTTTGTCATGAAAACAGACTTTTAGTCTAAACCAGTAGTTTGTGCTCCTCTAAAGTGAGTGGAGAGATCAAAATGTTTGGGGGCAATTTATCTTCTCCTATTGCACCTATTGCAGGATGAGATAGGTCTCTCTCTGAAATACGCCTTTCTCCTTAATATTAGAAGGAACCTAAGTATAGCTGATAGAACTAACTTTTTGATAGCTAAAATTAGGGAAGATGAATCCCAGCTATTGATATCAACGTTTTAGATTATCTGCATACAGTTATTTACTAGTGAATATCCATTTTAATCAATGATGAACAGGCCTGGAGTGTAAAATTCTTGGGAAGCATTAACCTGTGTAACTGTGCACTAAAAGGAAATGTGATACTATGGTGCATAATGGATAGGGGAAAGTAAAATACAGAAAATGTTATAGGGCTATTATAAATCAATGATTCCATATCATGTGGAATACTGTTGTGCAGCACTTCTGAAAGGGTCTTGCAAAAATGTAGTGCAAAGAAAGAAAATGAGAATGATCTTATGCTTGAAAAAAATTTGCCTCTGAAGAGAGTTTGAAAAGACTGGGATTGGTTACCAGGCAAAGGAGATAAATAACATAGCACATGATGAAAAATGTAAAAGGTAATGAAGAAGGAAGGAAGAAATAGCTACTGAGAGTGCAGGAAGAATTCTTATGAATAAAACAGTAGGTGATCACTCTGAATTTATTGATTGACTTTCTATTTGATTGATCAATAGTTATTTAAGGATGCCTAGCACATCACTAAGATTGGATAATTCTGCATAAATTGATACATTAAGAGAAAATCCTGCCCTCTGTTGTGTGTGTAAGTTTTCATTCAGCTCAGAGGATTGCTCTGATGTATCCAGGAGTCGGTATCATCATCATCTTCCATGGTTAATACTTAAAATTCATACAGCTTTCAGAGCAGGTCATTTATTTATGAGAAAACCTTGGAATATATCTGAATTTATTTACTGTACCAAAAAGGAGCTAATTTGATGAGCAACTTTGCCATTAAGGTCAGTGTCAGTTGTATTCACTTATACAGCTGTGCAGTAGTGGAGCCTGTACTTTCTCTACAGCTGTAAGGTGCCATTCCCTATAACTGCACCAGAACTTTCCTTATTGGTGCCTCTGAGTACTTGCTGCTGAGATAGTATCACTTTCTAAACTTAGGTGCAGAGATAATGCATAACTGCCTATAAGATTTGACTTCCTGACAATTACCTGAACTGCTACAGTATTTTCGTGTGCAGAGCCTACACTGTAAGACCCCGGGGGTCAGGGATAGTCTTTTGTTTTATGTGTGAATCTAGTGTATTGATACTTTGGAGAATTTCTATGGTAAAAATAAATCACGGTGAATTCTGGGAAAAATACTTTTCAAGCAAATCTTGTATCAGGATTTCTAATGGAATTGCTCAGGTTGCTGAAAAGAGTCTAAAATGCAATAGGACTTAATGAAAATAGGGATTACTTTTCAGGAGATTCTGTTTTGAGTGAGAAAGCATTAGTTAGAGAAAATCTTATTTTCCTATAAGTAAACAAATAACATCAGTGCTATTTATTCTTTAAAGACTAAAGAGAAGAGCACGAATGATCTGTGTATGTTTCCTTGCCAAATGATGAAAACTTTCCACTGAAAATGCAAGAAGGCATGAGCAAATGTCATCTCTTATTGCAGGGAGTGAGGAGAGTCTGGGCCATAAACAGTCTTAGTACAATGTTGCTGATGTGTGGTGGTCTGAGAACTCCTAAGGGGGTATGAATACAGCAGCGCATTCACTGGAAATCAGCTTTGCTCTGGGACAGTGGTTGCTGCAGAAAGCAGCGTTGATGTGGACACACCTACAGCTGCCATAGGGAGCTAATTATTGCTGAGTTAAAGTTGTTGTTAAGTATTCTTAAGTTAAGTAGTTGTTCCCAGTTACCCAAAGGTTATGTGCAAGCCACCTCAGGAACAATAGCTGGGTGGCTGGGGTCCTGTGTTGGACAAGTCTGTCTGCTAGTGAGGACTGGTGGCATTCCCAATGCACTGGTGCAGACCCATGTAGGGGCTGTATTTTCACACAGAACCCAAGGTATCAGGAGAGGGACAAACATAGTGATGAAACTCTTCAGAATGTGTGGCGTGAAGACTGCTGGCAGTACTGCTGTTATGGCGCTGCTGGCATAAGGTTGTAAGTGAGACAAAGTTTATGGAGAGAGGTAATATTTTTTATGAGGTTGGAATTGATAGATTTAGAAAGGGACAGATAAGCTTTTGGGCATACTCATGAGATCCTAAGGGACTTGGGGAAGGATTTTTTTTTTTTTTTTTTTTTTTTCCCCTAGCTATAGATGTATGTCACATAAAATAGGTTTTCTCCCCCTATTAATCTTGTTGTGTTTTCCTGTGTAAACCCTTCAGTGTGTGGCTTTCCTCCCAGAGGTCATACCAGTCTAGTTCAACGTCTAGTTAACACTGTCCCCATTCCTCCCCTAAGCTTCTGTCTTTGTCAGTGCCTGGAGACCCTCAGGGTAACTTTAGCCTTTTTGATTTGAACTGGCTGTAAGTCAGTGCAGAGATGTGTGGATGGGCGATCAATACCTATCTCGATTGTTTTATATGTCTTTATTTTTCTCTGGGATGGTGCAGACTCTACTATCCCAACAGAGTGCAGCTGAAGTCGATCTGAAATGTAGCTTGGACTTTCAGCACTTTCTGTGGCTGTGACAAAGCTACTAGCCATAGAAGACTCCTCAGAGATTTAGAAGCTGATACCTGGTTTGAATTTGGGGGTGATTCCTGTTTTCTCTAGCAGGCCAAACAAATGTCTGTGGAGATAAACACTCTCAGATCTGCCTTTGGCTGATGCTCTCACCGCATAAGGACAAGGAAGGACACCTGCAAGGTCTGATTGAAAAGGGCTGGCTGTTTGCTTCAGACCTTGCTCCATTTCCACTTTAAATGGGAAGTTTTTTTCACCATTAACCAGAGAGGCATGCTGGAAGGCAGTACATTATCACTTTCCAAGGCCTTTAAAAAGTGGGAACATGGGTGGCCCTTCCCTTTTCCACTCCCATAGCATAATTTAATCAAGGTGTTTAATTGCAGACTGAAATTCATAAGACTGTCTTGTCTCTCACCTGACCTTTCCTGACATTTCACCTCTTGGGAAGCTTTCTTGGCAGCTTTCTATGCCATTTGGGAATCAGTCTCCTGGGGACCCTGGGAACTGCACAGCTCTCTCTTGATGCTAGATACCTTCAGGTCAGGTTGTCCTGGGACATATGATGGTCCCATGTCCAAAAAGCCAAGCTGTTCTCGTGGTTGCTCTTTTTTTTGAGGTTGATGTGATGAAGGAAGAAACGAGTGTGAGGGATGGTGAGAAGGGAGAGAGAGTCTTGGCTGTGGTTATTAATCCTCCTGAATGTGGGGGGGTCTGTAGTGTTGCCATTTAGGAGCAGCGTGTGGTGGTTTTGTGTAGCTTGTACATGCAGCAGTGTGGGAGCAGCTGCGGTTCTTATAGATGGCAGGAATTCCATGTGGAAAGTGAAAAGTTTAAATCAAAATGCTCATCGGTACCGATCATGTGTCTGGCTCTTCTTCATCCTCTGAAGTAATTTTGCGCATAGAAGACTTTTCCTTAATTCAGAGAATTGCACAGCAGGGCAGCATCTCAGCCTGCTCACTAGCATGAGTGAGAATGAGTAAACCTAGAGTTCCTCCAGATGTTGTTGTGGGTGCAGCTAAGTGGGACTCTGACAATACACATCTGAATAATTCTTCTGGCTCAGAGGAGCAAACACTTCTGCCAAAAGCTGTTGAACTAATTCACTCTTCTTCTGCATCAGAAGGTCTCCTTAAAACATACACAGATGTCAGTATTCACCCACAATCACTGATAGCTTCTTATAGAACCTATGGATATTATTGCCTTATTTGGATGCCTGGAGTCTCATCAGAGTGTGTCCAAAAATTTCTGAAGTAATTTGATGGAAAATGGCTTTTGTAGAAAAAGCCTTTTTATTTATTTGTTTGTTTTTATCTGAATCAAATTCTGGTTTTACCACAGTGGATATATTTATGAGATACTTTTTTTTTCAGGCTCAGTAAAAAGAAAAATATTATTTATAGTCTTAGAACTGGGGTTGGGGGACATTTTTCTAAGGTTTTATAGAGGGGAAGAGAAAAAATTCTTAGTTTTATGAGCTAAATATGTCTAAGCTTAGCTCAGAGAAGTAGTTTATTACTGTTACTGGTTCTAAGTGTGTTTAGGAAAACTTGGAAGTGCTTATGTTTTGAAGGACATGAGTGTATGTTTCAAGTTTATTTGGTATATAGAACTAGGCTAAATGAGCATATCTGCTGAGTTGAAGTCAGTTATCAGGTGAGAGACTTCAACCAGCAGCCTCAGCTGTGATTATGCCAGTTCATATGGATTCTTGACCTCAGTTCTCAATCTGTCAATTTAATAACTTAAATAAGTAGCAAATTTCCCCAGGAATAAAGAAAGGATTTTTTTTTTTTTTTTTTTTTTTTTTTTGTGTGAAACTTCTCAGCAGTGAAACAAGATAGGAGGGGAGAAATTAAACTTTGATTTCCTGGTCTAGAGCTTTCTCTTTATTTTCATAGAAGCTAAATACACCATGTTCAAATATATATTTCTTTTCTCCATTTTTTAACTAGGACTCAAAGGTCTTAACAGAAATCAATCCATGCAATTTATTTTTAACTTCACCCTGCTTAGCTACGATTGATTTTTATCTTTGCGATCAATGGTAGATAAAACGGCTTGGCGGGACAATGGAGCACTCTCCAACTTGTAGGGTTTGGTCTTTGAGTCTTTTATTGAAGAAATCATTAAAAGCTTATTATGAAACTAATAGGATGAAGACGTTTAAATGATGAACATGATTACACCTGTTTTACTGGTGAATAATGTGTGCTACAGCTGATCTTCTCTTGCCCCTATTTAAAATGCTGGACAGCACTCCAGTGGGGGAAATTAATCCATACAGATGAAAGAAAGTGCATCCTAGGTACTAGGTAAAAGATCTTCTTAAAACAAGGCAGGCAGCAAGTAGTTAGCTACTTTCCTAATCACTGCTGGGTGCTTTTCATCTGTTTCTAGTACTGTTTCATCTTTGCTGTGCCAAATACCAGATTTGGAACTTGAACCTAAATATCTGTTGATAAAAACTTATTAACATTTCCTTTGTTTATTTCTATTTATTTTATTTCTAGGGCTCTCTGTGCTGTACTTTCTTTCATCACTCTCTCCCCTCCCCTCATGTTGTCTGATTTATCAGCAGTGTCTGCAGCTGAAGATGTAAAGGATTACCTTGGCATGTTCCCTCTGAAATCCTTCAAAAAGAGATTTAATGTGTCCAATTATGCTCCTCTCTTAAGTTTGTTTCTATGTGGGTAATGTGCATTTGCAGCTCTAATGTGGTTCATGTTTTGGTGTAACTGTGCACATTTTCTCCAGTACTTGCTTTTAAAACAAATCCAATATTTTCACTAAAGATTACTCTGTCCTATAGCTGTGCCATCATAGCTCTGAGGGGAGAGAGAAGTGAACAGAGACTGGGCCAGTATAATAAATGCTCCTTTATCTTAGCAGATTTTCAGTGATGGGTCTGACACTCTAGAAAGTGGCATGTTTTCAAAGCCTGCTGAATTTACCAGGCAGCTTGAGGGTGGTTGGCACACACACTAATCTGTATGTCTCTGCAGCACACTCAGGTAATTGCCTGTTGCTTTAATGGTTGTCCAGAAGGTATGATATTAATGAAAACAACAGGGAGATAATTCAAACTATATAGTGCGTGTTGTGCTGTGATTTATTCTGGGGAAGTAGAGAACCTCAGTACACGAAATATCTGGAAGATATTTTGTCCTGGCCATGCTGAATAATCATGAAGGAGGATTATACCAGGCTCATCCAGATGTGTTCTTCTGAATCTCTTGTAACTGGCATTGGGGTTAGGCTTGGAAGAGGAAGCACAACTTTTCAATCCTCATGCTGACAAAACTGTGCAAGACCTAGACAGTAGCTAGCTCCGAAGAACACCAAAATCCCTTGCTAAAGGTGTGAGCATAGCAGCCTGCCTGCTTAACTTGTCATCGCTCCTTGTGTTAATGTGATTTAGGAGAGTTTATGCCCACAGGGAGAAAGGGTAACTAAAGTTAAAGCAGCAAAGAGGGATGCCAGGGTGCCCTATGGAGGTGGAAAACACAGATCCAGGATGCCACTATAATACTGATACAGTGGTTTTCAACTTTTGACTTTTACTGACTCATTTTATGTCACTGGGAAGGAGGGAACTCTACAAGCAGAGGAAGTCATCTCAGAAAAAAAATGAGGGGTTTATTGAAAATAACACCGACTGTGTCCTATCAACTACTTACTATCAACAAGGAAGTTTAAAATTTGGTTCTGTAATGGTCTGAGTTGCTATGTACTCTACCTGAAGTGTGAGACAAATTACAGGAATCACAAACCTCTAAACATGTCTGGTTATTGTGGGTTGACTTGTGCTATTACTAATTCTCTTTTGCTTTGAATGTTATCAACAGTGTAAAAAGTAGGTGACCTGTTCCAATAACTGTTCAGGGCAAGCGACTGTTACCGTAAACCACCCAGGCTGATAAACTGTGTGGAAAAGACCCCTCCATTCTCTTACAGCCATTCACTTAGGAAGCGTTTGCTATCTACACACTGTCACTTTTCTCCACCAAGGCTGTGCCTCTAATATATGGTGTTTCATTGTCAGCATCAGTGCATGTTCCTTTAGGCTTTCTGCAAGTTCTTTGTGCAGCAGGAGGCAGATGGAATCTTGCTTACCCCAGGGTCATGTCAGGGATTTAGTAGTTCTACGTTTGTTAAATCAATACCTGCCTTACATTGGAAATAACAGGTCCCAGCTAGCCAGGAAGATGAGAATGAAGCCTGGGACACTGTGATCTACAGTTCCTGACGTCATCTAGGGTGTCTCTACATTCTGGGACCTCATAACTCATTCTGCTTGCTTTCCAAACTCATTTAGATGACATGTGGGGGTTTTTTTGTTAAGATGAACATCTCGCTAAGAAAAAATAGAAACAAAACCTGCCTTTAAAGAATCACATTCAGTCATTACCATGAGAAATGGCTTAGTGTGTTTCTAGACATGTCACAGAAATTATGGAGATTGATAGATTTTCTATAATTCTACGCAGCCTTGCGAACATATTTGTTGTCTTCTATGTTTGATGTGCTGTGTCCCATTGCGGGTCAGGAGTGGGGATGAGTCAGCATACTGAAACTTTCAGGGCTTTAAAAGAGAAACTTCTTGTGTTTCTGTTCTTAAGTGTCAACTGATGTGAGACCAGACTTTGGTCTTGAGGCAAAATGTGGAAATATTAAAGAAAAGTAGTAGATCATCAGTGGAGGAGGAAGAAAGAATACAGGTTAGGAAAGACAGATGTGTTTAATGACAAATACACTTGTCCAAAGGAATAATTTCCACTGGCCAGAAGCCCAATTAAACACATAAAATAGAAATCCAGAAAAACAGATTAACGAACCAGTCATTAGCAAAGGAGGAAGAAAAAGACAAACCCAGCTAATTCTGTACTGAGCATGACAGATGAGCTTACAGCAAATAATTGGGTGACATTCATCAAATGTGAACTAAAAGGAGGCATTAGAGGGCAAAACACTATCATAATCTCTGGGATTTGCAGTGCTGGAGAGTTTGCTCATAGGAGAAGGAAAAGTTCATCAAAATAAATGAAGTTGGGCCTTCCAAAATTCATTCTCTACCGCAGTCCTTGCCAAAACTTTATTGAAGGCTTGATCATTTTTTGGAACTGTTATAACCATGCCTGTAAATCATGCAAAGATGAGGGCTTGGCTGGGAAAAGCTTCACACAACTCCTGCCGACAGAATTGTGGGTGGCTTCATATTAACTGTCTCAGAAAGACCATGGGCCACAAAGATTTCTATTTCTAAACCTTTGTCAAGGTGACCTAGTCCAGGTAGAGGACTGAAAGGGAGTTTAGCTAATGCATAGTGAATGTAAACAGTATTTGAATCCCTCCTTCCTGCCTTAAAAAACAGACAAACAAACAAACAATCCAAACAAAAAGCCTTCAAGTACCTTGTCCTGGTTCAGCCAGGATAAAGTTTTCCCCAGCAGAGAGAGAGGGGGAAGGGATCTCCAGCCAGGTTATTCATACCATGCTGACGTTAGGTCCAGGGGCGGAACCCTTTTCCTTGCTCCTTGGTGGGTATGGGAGGGAATTTTGCTTTCCGTGACCAGCTAGTGGTATTTCTCTGTATATCGTTTGTCTTGTTCACTGATATTGCTGTTTATTGTTGTTACCATTGATACAGTTGTTGTTCAGATTGTTCTATCACTCTGTTGTATTAAATTTCTTGTTATTTTAGCCGGGGTCTGTGTCTAACTTCCAGCCCAACCAGCGTGGGTGGGGAAGGGGCAATGGCCACGTGGTCCCTGATCCCGGCAACGATTAAAACTTGCACATACTTGTTTGCAGTGGCATAAAGCAAAAAAGCCCTATCTTTTGAGTGTGGCAGACTTGGAGTAGATCTTGTCTTGACACAGAGGGGGGAATTGAATCACCCCTTGATATTTCTGCTACTGTATGTTCTTTTGATTAACTTGAAGATTATTGCCCTGTTCCCAGTGTTAGACATCACAGCATTTACAAAGTAGGTAAATATTCATGTCTGCATCTTAAAGATGAGTTGATGACTGTGTCTCAGCCCGTCAGGAACCCAGAGTCCTTACTGAGTAGTCACTGGACACATTCGGTCCGTTCTGGACTCTGCTGCAAATAATGATCTGGTGCTGCAATCATGGGTGGTGTAAAGTGAGTTCATGTGGCAGAGTTATATCATTTGAGAACTGGGATCTTCCACTGGAGGTCAGAAATATCACTAAGAGGGGATATTTAAATATTCCCTGTGCAATTTAGGTAATATGACCTAGAAGTGTGGGATACTTTGGGCAGTCCTTCTACAACTGATACGTACAGTTACTACAAACATGAAGTTTTGCCTTTGAGTTGGACTGAGCATGAATCAACTGCATAGTCTGTTCTCTCCTGTGAAAACTTTATTTTGGTGTGGTAGATGTCCTTCAGAAATAACACTCTCAGCCCTTTCACCATCCTCACAGCTGGAGAGCAGGACCCTGAAATGCTACTGTACCAGTCCACAGTGCACTTTACATGAAATGAGAGTCAAGTGACTCCTGTTCATTCCCTGTCTCTGCCACTGGCTTGTTTTGAGACTGAAGGCAAATCAATTAGGTTTTCATGTCTGCATTTCCATTTGACTTTAGATATAGGTTGTCTGTATAAAGTTTGTTTTCTGTCTTACAGGTCACTCTTCTGCCTTCTTACGCAATGTGTGATATAATGATTTTTTTTTTTTCTTTTGGGAGCGCTTAAAGGCAGCTATGATAACATTACAAGTAAAAATGAGAAACAAGCAGAAGGGGAAGTCTTAGTGTAGAAGCCTGTCCTATTTTTAAACCTTCCTTTCTTTCCAGTTCTTCAAACTGTCAATAGAAAGCCTTATCTTGACTTGATTAGGTATCAAAATTCACGACCAGTAATATAGTGTCCTTCGAATGACAGCTTCTCTAGGGAAAAAAGCCACTATCTAGAGGTGATATCATTGCTGAGAATATAATTGATGCTATAGCAATATTCCATGTAAGCTCATTCTGAAATATCACTGTCAGATAAAAGGAAGTGTATCTAGGAGAGAATCTAGGACCTTTCTGTTAGCTTTATTGGAAACTTTAGAAGCCAACAAATGACACTCCATATAATACAGAAGTGCTTTGTGTATTGTTTTATCTTAAAACCTGAAAGACTACCAAAACAGCAGAATATAGGAAATTCACGGATGTAAGCCTTGTTGTAGCCAGGCCTGAAATGGTGCCAGAAGGAACACCCACAGCAAGAGTAAGTGACTAGTGACAGGTTAAAACCCCCATATTTTACAAATTATCAGGGCTAGATCTCATTGATGCATGGCATTTATGTGTAGCCTTTACAGCTCATTCAGTCCATAAAACAACAGATTTGGATGTCTATCAGATCCTCCCCACATCTTCATTCAGAGAGTATGATTTCAGAGAAACCAGTTTTATAGTGATAAAGAACATCTAAGAGCTTAGCTCCAGCTTTCCAAGAGCGCATTCATTGCATTTACTGTTTGCATTAAATGGTGCTAGTGTGGATCTCTGCTGTTAGTCACTGTAAAAGGTTGTTGGAAGACAAGCCTGTCCCTAAGGTACTTGCCGTGCAAACTGACAGGGCTGAGAAGCAGCAGAGAAAAGTGGTATTATCTCCTTCTTACAGGAAAGGAAAAGAAGCACAAAGATTTTAAATGACTTGCTCAAAGTAGTTGTGCTGGAACCGTCTGATGAAACCAGATCGTCTTCTTTCTTCCACTCGAGACCTTGAACTTTATACCCACTTTTCCCTTTTTCCTAAGATGTTAAAATCATGCTGGATTTAAAGCATGAGAGACAAAATGGAAAGTTCAATAGCACAGCTTAAATAAATAATGCTCCAGCCCTCTCAAGTCTGGGTTTTCTTTGGAGTTATATGGCTGCTTTTAGGGACAGCTGTGCAAGTCATAGAAAAGATACCTGAAAGAAAGGTTGTCAAAACCTCTTAAAGGTGTCAGCATAGGGTTTCTTGGAAGGGTCATCATTCACTTTCTTTTGGTGTTCCCACAGGTGACAGCTGGTGGAAGAGCAAATTACTATGTGTCATACAGACGGGAGCCTTTCGCACAGATTAAATTGCCGAAATACTCTCTTCCTAAGGTGAGTGCACCATTTATGATGAACACAGACATATATCATCTTGAATAGCACAGCCTGCCCAGCGGTGAAGCACCTCCGTGGGGCTCCTCTCTGAGGAGCTCCATTTATTGTGCTACTTGAATGATCTTTCTTAAATACAGATTTGGGATCTTTACCTCTCTCTGCCTTTGATTAGCAAGCATTTCAGGAAGAACAGTTTTTTTTCCTCTGTAAAGAGCAAATTGGAATGAACAGGCACCTCAGAAAACAGAGCTCAAACCATCTTCTCCTTGACCAGTCTTCTATGAACAGTTTTCCCCAGTCCGACTCTGTTCTCTGTTAAAGATTTATCTGTAAGCCTGACTGTGACACTGAGGGTCCTCAAGATCGGTTAGGATGCTGAGCACTACTGCAGTCTCCATGCAGTGAAAGAAGCACTCTACTGTCCCCATCCTATGGCTGGGTGTTGCCAAGAAGTCATAGAGATGGAGTTATCTTCATAAAAGTTGGGCCTTATAGATGCTTTGGACACACAGAGCTACTGTGTGATGCTGCTTAGGAGATGACTGAGATGGGCTGAGATTAACACCAACTGGCAAAGCTGGGAGGGAGGGAGGAAAGTTAGTACATTCCATACAACTGTGCCTGGATTTACCTTCTTAGGCCCTAGCTTTCTGTGAGATCAAATTGTGCAAGTCTTAGAAAGGAGAATATGTGCCTGGAATTATATTCCATAGTGTTGGAGTTGCTTGGGATTGTGTAGAACAGAAAGGACCAACCTTCCCAGTGCCTTGGCTGGATACAAGTTTCTGGGTAGCCTAATGGGCAGCTGAGACTGTCACTGTTCTGTGGAGCCTCAGAATGGCTGTTGAGGTTACTGTCATAGAGGGCTGATAATCAACAGTAGTAGCCTTCCCCTTCCTTCCACAAGTGAAAATTTCTTGGGATAATTGTAAGATAGCTGACTAGATTTTTCTTGTAGGATGGATCTACCCTTCTGATTGCCTATGGGATATCTGCAGTTTAGCAGATAAAGCATGTTTTCTTTAATTTGTATCTGAAAACTTAAAAGTTTTGAGAAATTTGCATCTCAAACTCCCAGTGTTGCACCTCAGCTTCTTCCCATTTGGGTTGATCACAGTCCACGGTGTATTGACACCTGCATAGCACAGATAAAGTTTCTTTTGTTTGTCATTCCATGCTGGTGGTGTGGGATTCAGAATGTCTGACCACATACCAACTTTTGGAAACCCTGTTGCCATTTTTCAGGAGAAGATCATTATTTATGCTCCCACCTTATGGATTGGACTTGAAAGCTGCCCCTCATTAAAAAGACAAGTGGATAGAGAGAATGACTGCCCTGTGATTGTTGTGCTTTATTGACTGATGCTGTCACAGGTTGCTAGCCTGTTATAAGACAGATTTGTTGGTGGTCCTGGTTTGGAATTGGTGCACAGTATAAAATCAGGATACTTTTCTCATTTAAAAATCAAAAGTACTTTTAATCTAGGTGTCATGGCAAAGTCTTCTAGCCATGTAAAGGAGGCTTGTTTATGCTGCCCTTAGTCACTAGAACATTTTTGCTGTACAGTAATAACTATACTGTCAGGAGTAGATTAATGACCTCTGCTGGAGTTTTACATGTATGAGGCTGGCAATAGGGTAATGCAATATTTCCACTGTAACTAGTCAAAACAGATTGAAGTCATTGGGTGTTTTGCTTTATTTTCACACTGCTGGAATAGGTCAGATATGTACTTAATCTTTAAGGAATTAGAGCTGTTGAGCAAGAACAAACTTCCTGGTTTGGTGGTCTTTCACTGAGGAAAATGGCAAATCACTCACTGATTGTGCTCACTGGGGCAGAATTAGGACCTCAAATGTATTTTCTCTCCATCCCATGATGATAGGCTATGTAAGCTCTGTTAGAAATAACCCCATCTACTTAACCTCAACTTTTTATCTAGGTACCTCCCACTTTTCATCTAGTTCCTCCTAGGCAAGATGGGGATACTGAGCCTATCTTCCCCCATATATTCTTCCCAAAAATCAGGTCACTCACTCATTTGGGAGACTAGAAGTATGGTTTCTTAATGCAGAAACAGTGCAAGAAATTATTCAAGGCTCCTTGCCACCCTGGGGAAACTTTAAATAGATACCAATAGATAAATGAAGTCCTACATAACCGCAGTAATTTTGCTTTTAGCTGAACCGGTGTTAGTTTGTTCAACAACAGTGCAAGGATGAAGTGTTTCAATACTCATCACCACCCTGGAAATCATTTCCATGAAACTGCTTAAAAAGTATACTGAGAAAATGCACTGTCACATCTCTTGATATTAAAACTACATGGGGAAACCCTTGCTGGAACTTCGTATCTTGGTCAGCAGCAGAAATCCAACAAAGGTTAGTGGGTAGATTATTTGGATAGCCTGCATAAGGTGGGATAATAGATCTCACAAATACTCAATAAAAAAGTATGTTATTAAAAATCAATACCAGCATTAGATGAAAACGATCCCTATACCTCAGCTTTGAATAAATGTGAACTCCTAGTTTTTTACAAGTTGGAAATACAAGCTTGTTAGTTCAGCATGTGGATGGAAATTGTCACTGCTTTTAGCCTGGTCCTACACCATGCTTAGTGACTATGGGGACCTCAGGCTCCAAGGTTTTGAATCTTCCATGAATGATAAAACTGACTTTCAAATTTATAAATAAAAAATGAAACGGAATGAAATTCCTTTAAGCTACCAAAAATGAAGAACGCAAAACCCCTTCGCCCAGCTGGTGATCATTAAAAAAATGAAATGCAGAAAAGTCACAATGGTGGTAATTTATTGGCTTGCTCTAACAGAAAATTGTTTAACATACCTATAATTCATGCTCCATCTCCATTCTTCCATAAGTCATGGTAATTACTACATGTCCCAAAGGGCAAAGAAATAGAGAGATCCTCAGTAATAGGCCTTTTGTCTTCTTTTAACAGGACATGCATATTATCAGCACAGATGAGAATCAGGTGTTTGCAGCTGTTCAAGAGTGGAACCAGAATGATACATACAACCTGTATATCTCGGACACCCGAGGGGTGTACTTCACCCTGGCCTTGGAAAATGTGAAAAGCAGTAGAGGATTGGAGGGGAATATCATCATTGACCTTTATGAGGTATGTAGTAAAGGTCACCCTACAAAGAACAGCACTTGCTTGCTAGTTCAAGCAAGTGTAAATCTCTCACCAGCCTTTCAGGATCTTCATTTGTTTTGGGATCAGACCAGAGGCATTACTGGATTTGATGCTGAGCCAACTCATGTGGGAATAGATGCAGTGTGTTCCGCTGTAGGTGTGACAACAAGGTGGTTGCTTTCAAGTCAATGACTGGTTAGCTATGTGGCATTACTGAGAGGGAAAACCATGATCCTTCTGTTTTTCACCTTGGACAGCTAGAGACACGAGTTTGCAGTTCGGGAATGTGGATTACATCTTTGTGAGCACTGAACAGTTTTTGAATTATATGAATTTTCCCAGATATAACAGCTACCCTGAATCATCTTCCATTCTCGTTTTTCTGCCAGGCCTTTCAGCCTTGGCCAGCAGCAGTCCATTCAGGGCAGTCGGTCCAGTTCCTGGTTTCTTCAGATCATTCTGGTCTGGGTGTGTCATAACTCATTGGATGGAAGGTCTGCTGAGATTCAGGGCTCAGTGCTTTGCCTGTTACAAACATCTAATAATAATACTAATAGTAATGTCTGCAGGCTGACTTCCACTGCTACGTGGAAAAATGTTTTTGCAGTTACATGTAGAAGTTAGGATTATACATTTATTGATTTCAACCAGAATAAAACCCATTTAACATCATCATCATCATCAATTTGTTTATAAAAATCCAGGTAGTTTAAGACAGTAAGAGAAAACTCACAAATAACGCATGGATCAGTATGAAGGATAGGGTTTACATTTTATTTTCACCTATTTAGATATATTTTCCTGCCTCTGAAAGAAAGATCTATTTCTGTGTTGTGATGAACCAGCTAAAATAAACCTGCCTCGTCTCCCATTCCTGGGAAAACTCTGTGTATCATAGATTCTTTACTATTAAATGCTGATAGAGATTTTCACAGGGTCATTAAAAGGGTAGTGTGACTCAGTGGGCTTTAGAGTAGAAGGATTTGGGTCCTGACTGTTGCCAGGAAGTTGCAGATTTGCAGCAAGTTCCTTCTTCCTGTGTCACTTTTACAGCTGTGCAAGAGACCAGACCCAACATGAAATCTTCTTGGGGACATTTAGACAGAACCATACTCTGCAGGAATGGGTTCTGATGACAAAAATCAAAACATTTGGAACAACTGGGTTGATTTTGACAGAAATTGGGAGTGGAAAGAAAGCGAGGAAATCAAGTTTGTGAAATACCAGAGTTTCAACATATTCAGGATTTTAATCTTTTATATAAAAGAAAAATAAAACCAACACAAAAAGATCCCACACTGCTTCTGATGTGACCTGTTGTCTCCCATGTCATGGCAATTTGGAGAGGGAGTGGAGCGGATCACATCCTCAGGCTCACAGAGCTCATGTGTGACGTGGTGCGTGGTCTGCCTTCAAGCCCATTGTCAGCCTGTCTGCAAGCACTGAAGGAAATCCACAAGTGGCCTGTTTCCTAGGGATTTGCTCTGTGATCATCCTTGTCTTTTTCTTCCAGAGAGGGTGACTGTGCAAGGCCTTTCAGCTGTGCAGGCATCATCAAGATGTGCTTGTAATACCATTCACAGTCTTCAGAGGCTGGATTGAGATTACTTTATTGCTTTTTCAGAAACCTTCCGCTCCTGAGGGTGATCAGATGAGCCTCAATTTTGGCCTGTTCTTCCGATGTATTTTTTCATCTCTCTCCATTTTTCCTAGGTAGCAGGGATCAAAGGCATATTCCTGGCTAACAGGAAGATAGATGACCAAATCAAGACTTTCATTACCTACAACAAGGGCAGAGACTGGCGTTTGCTGCAGGCACCAGACACTGATCTAAGAGGGAATCCTGTAGTTTGCCAGCTGGTGAGTGGCAGACCTTTTCCAAAGCACAGTTGACTCCTTTAGAGCTGTTTATTTTAGTCACTGGATTAACAAAACTCTGCCCGTGTTTTTTCCTTGATCTGCTGGGGGTTAAGTGAATTAGGTAGATTTGTTTTTCTATAGCTTTGTAGATTTTAAGGGATAATTCTGACCATCTTTTTTGACCTTTTTTTATGGCAGATAAGTCAGAATAAGAAAGTTTCGGGGGAAAAAAGTGCTCTAGATCAGATTGTTGTTAAAAACAAGTGAAGACATTCTTGTTTGTAATGCAGCGTTCCTGCTTCTCTTCCTCTCAGCTACTTATATGATGTTTATTCAGAAAATGAACATATGCTGCTATTTGTAACAGTGCTAAGAGCAGAGGGGTCATTTTCAGAAGGATCAGAACATCTGTGTGCAGTCACCAAGGGTTCCTCTGATATTTAACTTGTTGCATATTAAAGCTTCTGCCTTTTGTTTGTTTCCTGTCAACAGCCCTTTTGCTCATTGCACTTACATCTGCAACTCTCAGAGAATCCGTATACTTCAGGAAGCATTTCCAGCAAAGAGACAGCCCCTGGGCTGCTAGTGGCAACAGGTAAGAACATAAATGCTTCTCACCACTCACCCATGCCTCACTGGGAGCCTGAGAATATAGAGGGTGTTTTCTGTTGGTGCAAAAGCTTTCAGTTCTATTTCAGCATATGTTGAGATAATTCACATTTGCTATGGGCTAGGAGAAGGCATGAGGCCCCTGACTTCAAAAAAGGTAATGCCTGTCAAATATTTGTTGCTCTACAGTAATCCATAGGCAGGTCTAAGCCCACACCTGAAAAGGATCATTACCAATTGGCATTACTATCTCTGCTTACTTGACATCATTACAACCATTGATGTAGGTGTCTACCTGCTTGCTGGAATTACCATGAATGAGAATAGGGTCTGTAATCATGGCTACACTCCTAGCAGGTCTGAACACCTTCCACCTTTTGAGGAGCAAGCACAGAGTTGTCACGCAGCCTGTCAGGTGAAGCCTGGACTTCACGATTGCCTGTCTTGTGCATGGCACCTACTTTCAACACTGTATTGCTCTAAGACTAGCAACACTTCATCAACACTGCATGGGTCATTGTTATTGCGGGTTGTTCTGCAAAACAGTGCTCTGGTAGATTGTGATGTTTTAATGGCAGCCTGCTACAGTGCTTCACAGTGGCAATGAGTGACCCACTGTAATTAATCTGACAACTGTCACAGGCCCCGTGTGCACACAGCATGCAGCTTAATCAGTGTGGTTGGGGCTACCAACCACGCTCAGAACTCCCACAGCTCTATGGGAGCTACTGGGCTAACAAAGTGCATTCTGAATGGCTGGTGCTATTGAAAGCTGGCCTCTGAAGCATGCAGGCTGTCCTGCCTTTTCACAGGGAGGCTTCTACATATGCTCAAATATGTCCAAATATCTTAACCGTTCTTTCTGAGGCTTAATTTATCTACTTTGTTCTGTTCAGCCTAGCAATGGCTTGCAAGTGTGTCATGTTAGCATATTGCCTATATGAATTTACAGTCTTTCTTCCAACCATTTCCATTCTCATGTCCTTCTGTTCTTCCATGTGTCTGCCAGACTAAGCCAGAACCTGAGACAGGTTCCCTTCACGACATTTATATCTCAACAAGGGAAACACCATGTGATTTCTAGTTCACTGATCCAGGACAAATGGAGCAAGATAATTTTGTTTAAACCTCCAGATCTTCCTATGCATAGCCAAGTGGAGTCATCACTTCTGGCAGGTCACCCTTGCTAGATGGATGCTTAGAAGCAAGCCCTACTCATGATGCTGTGCTTGCAGAGTCTTTTTTCCTTTAACCTTTTAGGAAGCAAATAGACAGCAGAACAGTGAGATTCTAGGCATTGATCTAAATTGTTAGTAAATTAGGTTCTTTTCAAGCTGCCAGTGCATGGGATGCATGCTTTCCCTGTCTAACAATTAACCTTTAAAAGGCAGAATATAATTTATTGTCTTACTACTTTGTACAATAAAAAGCTTAACCTGTTGGGAATATACACATCTGTTTTCATGACAACAGGAACATCTCACCATGTTGGTGAATGTGTTCCAGCATGAGCATTGCAACTTATTCTCACAGGCACTGGCTGTTCAAACCTTCTGTGTCTTACTCTTTGATTTACAGTGGTACGTTTCCAATGATGGTTGGAAACTTGGACTCTTGATATGGAGACAGAGGTTAGATTCTTGCGAAGGGAAGAATTATGTTTTAGTATCTAATTGTACAGCTGCCAAATGCTTTTGACTTCTTTGGGACATAGTTATGTTTGGTGGGGTCTGAATCCATGGAGCTGAAAGAAAGTAGATGAAGAGAATGAAGAAAATAATGGCATAAGTTTGCACAGGAAAACAGAAAGAAGTGATAGCAACTGAATCTCGCCTTTTTACTCTCTTTCCTTGCCACAGTCTGGAAATCCCTGTTTGGAAAGTTTTTTTTCCAGATTTTATATTTAAAAGAAGATGATACAAAACTTAACGCTTTGGCCTCTAAGTCAGTTTCTAGTTCTTGGGGGCTTCCACTCATGATGAGACACTGGGCCAAACAGGCCTTTGGACTGACACACTAGATTTGGGCTTGTCAACCTGGATGTCCCTATAGACTGTCCTGTATGGTTGCCCATGGCAGGTTTTCCTTGTAGCTTCAACTAAAGCAGTTGGTCACTCTTGCTGGTATCAAGGAAGAAGGTTAGGTAGGTGGGCAGTGTGACATTTTCTACATCCTGAGCACTTATGGAAAAGCCTTTCTTGAATTGTCCTGCTTCCCTGAGCCAGAGGGTTTTTTTGTTTTTTTTTTTTTTTGTAACAATGCTGTTACAACAATGTGGCTAGTTGGATTCCATGATGGTGATAGGAGAGTGTCAACCTGCATCTGGGTTTTAATTTATCATTTTCCAGCATTAAATGTCAGAAATCTAATTAACATTTTCATTAGTGTGTTTTTATTATGCTCTTGTTGATGCTACAGATGTGTAAGAGTGCCACTTCTCCCTTTGCTATTTTTGAAGAAAAAATATTAGTTCTTCCTTCCTTCCATGGAAGTTACACCTGCTGTAAAAAGTCTCATTTGGAAGGTATAAGAGTGGCTCACTGGGTAAAGAATTCATGGACTTTGAACAAAGTCATGGGTTTGACCACAATATGGTGGCTGTGGGCCATTATCACTGGGAGGCCTTCTGATTTGTCTGTGTTACATCTGCCTGCTTCCTATGGGGCAGAGGTTCATGCCACCAGAATCCCACCTAGCACTGACTGAAGGTACTGTTGGCAGACCAGCCAAAAAAACTGTTCCTGGGTGACTGTGGTAGCTTTACCCTGAACCTCTGGATGCTTTGGGATGTGGGGAGGTGAAAACATACTCATTTACAGCAGACCTGAATTGTTCAGTGAGCCTGGTGTTTGTGGCAATTTTAACTCTGGAAGCAGAAGCAAGATGCTGACCTTGGGACAGTGTGGAGAATAAAGTAGTAAGATCTATTAATTGCTTGTGCAATTTTTTCAGATACTGGGCAACTTTCTCTTCAATTGGTGGATGCTTAGAGGTTGCAGAAGGCTGGGGATTTAGTCCAAGTTCATTATTTACTCTGTATTAAGGTTTATCACTGTAACATTTGAGGTTCTCTCTGCCATCTCAGGTGAAGGACCATGGAAAATGTCCTGTTTCAAGATATGAAGTAGTGTCTCCAAGTGGTGTTCTGCTTTGCTTTCTCTATGTATGGTTGAGGTTGATGTTTGAGCTTTTCATTGCATCATTCTGATGTGTGGCATATCCATTCCCTAATACATGGTGAAGGCAAAGTAGTTCATCCTATAAGGCTGTCAGCAGAATAGTTCCCATCATAATGGAAGTTACAAGATGAAAATTAAGAACTGTACCAAATAACCAGTAAATTTAAACTCACAATTTGGGACAGCTAGGTCAATGAGAACAATCAACATAGACTAGAATGCTGTTCAGTCTGGTCTCTCCCTCTCTGCTGCAAAATCATTTAACCCACCTTAATTCTCTGAACTGTTTCTGCCCCCAGGTGAGGTTCAAACCTAAACAAACAAGGTTTCCTTCAAGTGGAACTTAGATTTCATTACATCATAGTTCTCATTAATTGAAAACTATTCGTAAACCCAGGAAGAAGCTTTGTGTATTTGACTGCAGGCTCTGAGATCAGTTACGTATTTGAGAATTTTAACAAAATCTTGAGTAGACTTTCTAGCGCTGTAATAACAGGCTTCAGTGGGGCCTGGGTTTCACTTTTAAACTCAGCTGTATGAGTAACTTCCCTTTGAATGCTCTCTTTTACACAAAAATTAGAAAAGGTAATTACCTTACCCTTGACAAAGACTGGCAGATCACAGAAATGCAACTCACCAGCCAGAGCGCAAACACTACAAGTTCAGAGAAAAATGTATATGGAATGAAATAGCTGGTAGCTGGGGACAGTGGCCACTATTCTGCTGCCAGTCTGATGATTTTTATGCACAAAATGGGCATGGGGTTTCGTACGCAGTTTTTCAAGTATGTAGGTCCTTGACTAGAATAAGCTTGCCTTTAGTGACTTGCAGTTATGGGCAATTCTATCTGTTGGGAAAATAAGCCAACAATACTTTTTCTCCCCAGTGTCAGTTTGCAAATGGCACAGCTTTTGTAAGTGAATGTTTCCACCTGACCATGATGTTGTTTTCAGATGAAAATAGAATCAGGAACAGCAAAAAAGCACTGGGTGGGCCAAGTAATTGTGGTTTCTTGGAAAACTGCAGTTCTGTGTTCATTCTTACAAGAATGTCTGACACTTATGTTGCAGGCAATATTGGCTCTGAGCTCTCCTACACTGATGTTGGCGTGTTCATCTCTCCTGATGGTGGAAATTCCTGGAGACAGGTATGTTTTGCAGAGCGAAGAAAAGCATGGAGCCTTTTGCTATTCTTCTTCTTCCTTTCCCAGTATAGTGGAGCACTTATGCAGTACCTAATTTGTTTGCAGATCTTTGAGGAGGAATACAACGTGTGGTTTCTGGACTGGGGAGGGACACTAGTTGCCATGAAACACACGTCAGTGCCCATCCGGCACATGTGGTAAGGAAACTTGTTACTTTGAGAAGATTTCCTGTTGTGGATAAGCTGACAGTTGTGCTAATATCTTTTGCATCACCTGGTCAACATCTGCTAGTGTTGACAAAATAAGTAAATGAGATCATTCTTATCTATGTTTTACCATCATTTTGGTTCTGTTGATAAATATTATGATTATTGTACTATTTTATAAATGGCTCTGTACATAATCACAGCCATATATGAATTATTCTTTGCACTAGTAATGTACTATGAGACTTCAGGTGACGTTTCTTTCCCACAGACATGTATATACTGAGTGGGAAGTCATCCTTTGTGCTTCAGATATTTCTGAGATGATGTGTGTCTCATTTCTGCTTTTTGTTTACAGAAACAAAACAATGTGTTTTGTTTAACAATGTGTTTTGTTTAACAATTGTGTTTAACAATGTGTTAAACAGGTAAGACAGGTGGAGGAAGAGGAGAGGGCAGTAGGTGTTGATAAGAACAATAAAGATATGTTGCTAGTGTCACTGTCTCCTATAGAATTTCACTGTCAGTTTCCAGAGTTACAGTGATGGCAACGGAATAGAGTTGGGAGCAGAATAGGGCAAAATGATACTGAAGATACTATTTTGCTATAAATGGGTTATAATACTCTAAGCACTAAAGATCCCACTCAAAATTATCCTCTCAGACTTTGCCCTTCTTGCTCCTGCACCAGCTAAGCATTGGAGAAAGGCATTGTGAAATTCAGAACTAACCTTGTTTACAGAAAATGTGTGTATTAGCATCACCTTCAGTCTCTGGTCTTGAGTGGAAGAGGGACATGGCTAATGGACTGACCTACCCAACTTCTAATGTTGTTTAGAAGTGAATCAGTTAGAAATAGCCTTCAGAGACAAGATTTGTGCTCCTGTCTGCAAGATTGAGTCGTCTCTCAGCTTGATGGTGCTAAGCACATGTCTATCTCATGCTTTTCAGGCGGAAGAGGAAATGTGGCCTTCAGTCAAATAGAAAAAGAAAGCAATGGTGTTTGGCAGCAGTGTTAAGGTCTCCTCTACTTGAGTCATTATTGTACAAAATCCTTCAATTCAATTACAGTCATTCAGAAGCTGGAGACCTCAAGACAGGCTGTCTTTACCCATCACAGGCTTAATGTTCCAGAGATGTACCTTAAGAACATTAATGACTACTTTTTCAATATGAAAAGATTCTGGACTTAATATTCCTGACCTGACAGATGACTCTGGGATGACTGCAACATAGATTTCTGTTAAAGTCTGAGTATGTTGCATTTGAGCACATTTCTTTACCACCTGAGCTAAAGAAATTATTATTTTAGTTTTGGTGTGATAGTGGATGGTTAACCACAGGATGTATTGGCTCATATTCTTAAGGCTTTGTAATTTTTCTAGGATAGGGGCACCACATGTTCTCTGTGAGGTCTGTGCCTCTGTGTGGGATTGCAAGCAAGTCATTATATGCAAAGTGAGGGTTGCAATCTTTGTCTTGCTTTTTAGTTTCAGGAAACAGGTTGTTTGTTTTATCATAAGGAAGCCTGTTACAGTCATCACTTAATATACATAGCCATACTGAGACAGGGCCAGAGGTTAGTCTAGGCAAGCATCCTCTGGCCAACAGCCTCCATAACTGGACATAGAGGAGAGTAGTAACATGGCAGACCACAATGATGCTTCCAGCAGACTTCAGCTTTCTGTCTGTGGTTAGAATGTGTTGTTGTGTCACTAGAAACATTTGCCTCTGATAGGTAACTCAGTCATGACTATACTTGAAGTGCCCTCAGGAAAGAGGACATCAAGACCATGTTGAAGTCTTTATACCAAACCAGGTATGAGCCAAGGCAGGAGAAGTGTGTGTTAGCCAAGGGTAGCTGTCACCAGCAATAAGTAGTACACCAAGGCTGTGGCAAGTTTTGCTCTGAAGAGTGAAAGGTGAACCACTTACTAAAAGAGCTGTAGATCATGTATTAACCATTTATTACTGTATTATTCAACCTAGGTGTAACTGTCTTAATTGTGTCTTACCTTGTGAAGGCTCTTTGGACATAAAAAGCACACTACATACAAGTGCCTGTGCTTAGACGCTGGCAAAGATTTGGTTCCAGGCTGACTTTCCATAGCAGCTGAGCACCCAGTTCACCTTTGTTTGGTTTCCAGAGGCTCCTTTCAGATGTTCTCCCTTCCACTGAGTCTCATGAAATGACATGTGCAGTGCTATGAGTGCCCCTCCCACTCTATTAAATGAGTAATGAATTAGAGCTGTTATCAAGAAGGTCCAACAGGTTTCCTCCAAAATTGTACCCTTAGGGGCTTTAGAATTTGCTTCATACTGCCTCAGTAGGCACCTGTTTTATGGGCAGGAGTGGAATAGATTAAAGGGTACATGTATATCTATTAGTTCTCAGGCTGAGACATTGTACAATAAGTTTCATCCTGGAGAAAAGAGGGGCGGATAATTGAAAATCCAAGAGAACTTTAGCTAAGCTAATGAAGCATGCTGTTCCCCAGAAATTGAAATGCTATTTAGATAAATCAGCATGCAAGCAGAACAGCATACAAATGCACAGGTATATGGGAAGATACATACATTTAAATAAATAGATTTAGGGCAGATAAGCTTTTTGTATGCTGTTGTACTCCCAGCTTTCTGTCTTTGGTCTGTAGTCAGTTTCCTAATCTGGCAGATGTGCATTGTGAGACAGTTGAAGGTATTTTGTTAGGTTCTGTGAGAAGCAGATTATTTAGGGAGTGGTGACTGCAAGCCTTGGCACACTAGACACCTGAGGTTGGTGTAAGCTGTTGTTTATAATGCATATTACACTGGCCTCCTGGTCTTTTGGTGGCATCTCAGATAGTGTCCCCAATGCTGCCTACTTGGAGTGGGGAGGATTCGGTTCCCAGCAAGGCGCGCTCAGACAGATCCAGGTGCTCAGATGCATGTACACATACACACACGTGCATGCATCCCACCCAAACTCTCCTCTCCTAGAAAACAGGGAAAGCTGCTTTTTTACTCTTACTTTAAAATGAGAAGTATTTCCTGCTATTCGGAGAAGTAGTTTGTGCCATGATTGTCTCTTTGGTAATGTCCATCGAGGGTAATCTGTCAGCCTTCACAGCCCAGGTACCTCACAGAATTACAGAGAACTCTAAACAACTGTGCTGGGAGAGGATCAAATAATTTTATAGCCAGTAAACCTTTGCGCTTCTCTGTTTGTTCTTGCTTTGCTGGTATAATTTGCAGCTGAAATTCCAGGCAGAAATTTTGTGGAGAGTCTGGGGGCAGAGAGAAACTTGGTTGGTTTTAGAACTGTTCATGGGCAGCAGGTGTGGGAGCTGGATGCTGACAACCTGCAGGTTGCTGGGTGTGCATACCCTCCTCTGGCTGCTTTCTGTGGTGTTGTCAGCACAGGCTGTTGAGGTGACATGAGGACTGGTAGATCACTGAGAACTGGGAAGCTGGGCATCCACTGAGGTCCCTGGGGCAGCAGAGCAGGATCTTGCAGCCAGGGCCCATCCCACCACCCCAGCTAGGAGCAGGGCAGCCCCAGCCCTGGGTGTCAGACAGCTCACGGGGGACAGGGACAGGCCGAGGCCAGGCGGGGACATCAGCCTGGGTGTCAGGCCCATGGCCAGGCAAGGCTGTGTCAGAGCTGGTGTCAAAGAGGCTCCTGAGCCAGGCATGGGGTGGGAGGCTGGTAAGTGGCACTAAGGCAGAGGCCACCAGAGTCCTGACCCCGTTTGCCTGCTGGTGTAGTCCATTAGCCTGTTCATTGTCTTATTCCTTTGCCGTTGTCAAGAGATAGAGAGGTTGCTGGGGTGTAGCTGAGAGCAGGGCTGGCTAACCCTCCTCTGCTAATCTAAAAGCCTGCTGTACTGACTCTAATTCAACCAAGACCTTGCCAGCTAGGTTAGGATACATGTGCTCTTTGAAAAAAACAGAAGGTAAGGTGCACAGTGGTTGTGGCTGGGGACAGATGATCAAAAACCACTGAATTATCATGGCTTGTCACTGACAGTATGAACACTATCAGCCTCTAAGAAGGAAAATGCCTTAATTTTAGCCAGCATACAACTTTGCTCAGAACTGTAACAGGCAAAGAACCCCCAGACTGTGGCTCGGTTTGGCCTCTTTCCTCTACCTCTCTGTAAAATGGAGACTACCTCTGAGATAGCATGCAAAAAAATATTAATAGGGCTAGAGAGATTGTAACTAATGCCATATGGCATTGATACATGCATGCGTGAAAATGTCCCATGGTGTTGACAGCAATTTTCATGCGTTCAGGCCAGGACTGCTTATGCTCAGTGATGCCTCATGTCCTCATGTGAGGTGCTATTGGAGATCCAGAAGCAGGACTTGGCAATGCCCCTTGATCCCTTGAGGTCTGATGTACAGCTGGAGCAAGTCTATCCATGTCTTTATTGCCAGTGTTTATTTTTAAGACTTTGATCTTTCAGAGTACACCAAGAGCATGAATTAGTGGGCTGAGAAATGGCAAAGATTGGTGCTTGTCTATAAATCTAGCTGCTGGAGCTTGCGGACCTTAGCCAACATTTAATTGCTGCAGTTGCTCTGGAGTAAGTCTTCTTATGTGTATAAATCTTGTCTGCTTCTATCCCAGGGTGAGTTTTGATGAGGGAAGATCCTGGAGTAAATACAGTTTCACATCAACACCACTTTTTGTGGATGGATCCCTTGTAGACCCTGGCATAGAGACCCAGATAATGACGTAAGTATGGCAGCTCTTAACTTTTTTAAAATGTGATGTCAGAAGGGTGCATGGAGATCCCCAAGTGCATGGTGAGCCTCATGGTGTGTAGCACAGCATTGTGTAGCTACACATGTGGTATTTCATGAAGGCATGGTGCTGTTTTGTGGTTTTCGCAGATGGTCTCCACAGGTGGAGAGTCCATGCATCATGTGGCAAACAGATGCCCTGATCTATAGTTGGCAACAGTCTGTCTTGGAGTAAGAGCTTGGACTAGTGACATCCAGAGGTCCCTTCTCATAAATTGCTGAGATTGAGTTCCTTGGATCTGATGGCCCATAGACTGCAGTGCTCCTCAGAAGCCCAGAGATCTTTATGGTTGCACCTAACGTCAGTTCTGCCCTTGCTCCGGTTGTGCAGCTTGACTGTCTTTTGAGACTGCTGCTGTTTAGGGGTATATGAATATCCCCAAACCTTGTTGGTTGACATCTGCATTGTGGGCTTTATGTCTGGTTTTAGTTCAAGCTAAAGGTGTTCTCACTGTGCATATGTAGAGCTGAGCTCAGAACAACCTTCCTGATCTGGGATGTAGTATGCTATGATTCATCCATGCCATGGAAAGAAGAGACTGAATTAGCACGGAAGGTGCTTGGACCTTTTCCTCCCAAGAGTACTGAAGCACCGGGTAAGGCTGGTGGAATTGGTGGAGTAATGTTGGTCCAAGAACAGGTCAGGATCTGAGTTTAACCACCAGAGGAGAGAGGGAACTTTTTAAGTTCAAAGGAATCTTCAAAGAGTCATCTGACCTCTTGCACAAAGCTGATCAGGGCACTCTGCTCTGAAATTCTGAACAAAGCAAGGACTAGATGCACTGCCTTTGTTGCTTGAAAAAGATCAAAAAGCAAGGTGGCTAAGATGCCTTAGACTGTGGCATGCCCGAGAAGCGTATCTGCACTGGCATGAAGGAGTGCTGGAGTGCTTCTGGTTAATCACATCAGACACTGTTGCAGCACTTCAACTCGGGCAGGAGATATACTGTGAATGTCACCTTGCAGTCAGTTTGCGTTTCCTGCACCTACACCTGAAGTTCCTGCATATTTTCACTGCTTGCAAGAGAAAAGAGATTCAGGCCCAGTATATTTTCTTCTAGGCTTCAGTCCATCTGCTTACTTGTGTGGCAGAAATGTGTAGGTGGATCTCATTGCTGGTGTCACAGGTAGTGACAGACTGAGAGTAGACTGCTGGGTATGCTTGTCATCAGTTTCTGAGGAAGCTTGGATCAGATGACAGTTGTGTATCTTGTGCATTTCTGCTAGTGATTTGAATTTATTCCAAGTGGATTGTGTGATTTGTGTTGGTATACCTTTGAAAAACCAGACCGACATCAGCCTTACACAAACATGGCTGTGTGGTGAGGAGTGGTCTGTACTTGCAGTTGAGCTCACCTTAGTTGTACAAAAGGAGCTGGGGAGAAATCCTCTTCTGGCAAAGGGTCATTTGAGTTGGCTTCTTTGCGATCTACTCCATGACAAAAGAAGAGTGTTGGTGCTGTAGTTGTGGGAGGATCAGCAAGGTGTAGCCAATTCCTGTATAGCCCATCTATATATCACCTGTGCTAGTGTCCTAGGAAGGCCAGGCTAAATAATTATCGTTGTCCTGTATGTCTATAAAGCATAGGAGTGGCACTCTTGTTTCCCAAACAGTGCTGTGGCAGGATGAGGCAGCCTCTGTGTCTATGTCACAGACATTTGTTGAGATTTTATTGCAGTAGAGGTGGTATTAATTCTGGTAGGGTTGGTAGTTTTTTTCTTTACTCCAAAACCGTGCCTTGGCTTTGGCTTTTTCCTCATGAAAGTAAGTGCTTGTTTGTGGAGAAGAATGTATCTGTTCATCTGCTACCTTTCTATCTGCAAATAATGCCCCTGTTTTTGCAAAGAGCAAAACACAACAGCATATGATATACCTGTGAACCTTTTCATAAGACTGCTGTGAGAATCCTGTTTGGGGAAATACATGCCAATCCTCAGCTAAAGATTAGAGCCTCATTCTGTTCAGTCTACACATACTTCTACAAATGCAGCAATAATGTGTCACTTTTGGTGTTGGTTAATTCAGTATTTTTCTGTGAAATTCTTTGTGCAGTGCACAATGTGTAACGCTTTCCAACCACACACACATGCAGACACACACACATACACGTGAAGAGAGAGGGATCTGAGCTCAAGGAAATCTACACATCAGCACCTTCACTGAAATCAGTGAAGCTAATCAGTTGCAACTAGCTATGGATTTACCCCATTTACTTTAGAAATCAATGCAGTTTTCTTTTGAAATGAAACATGCATTTTAAATCTAAGGTTATTGTTACTTACATTTTTGTAGTCTTCTGATGGATAATGTAGGAAGTGAGTTACCTTGCTGAATATTGTGTGTCAGCTTTGTTGAGAGCTAACTCTTTTTCTTCTGAAATTTTGGCAGGTGTATTATTATTGCTATTGTTATTGTTTTTATTATTATGGTCATCATTAGCAATTTTGAAAACTATTCTTAATAGTCTGTAAAAGCCATACAAAGAAATTTCACATGATACTTGCCATAAATGTTTTGAGAAATTCCTATTCACAGCGTTAAAGGAACTGAGGAGGAAAGAGCCCCATTTATAAAGCCTGCATGCAAACCACTTCTATGCAGACCACTTAGGTATTTCTTGCAATGAGAATTTTAGTGAACTCATCTGCAAGGGCAGTGTAGGATCATGCTGAGCTTGTGGAAAGCTTTGGCTGAGAAGAAATCAATGCCTTTCTATTGCTACTGGCCATCCTCTGAACAAAGATAACACATGGTGGTGGGAGGTACATGGAATTCGTGTTTGCAGATAGAAATCCCAATGATTTCAAGAAGCTGATGAGACGAGCACAACAGTTTGGGATTAACATCCCCCAGCTGATGATGGGATCAGTGGGAGCTCGTAGAGAAGAAGCAGAGCTGAGGCAGAGCGACTAAGACTGTGTTTATGTTTGTGTATCACCAAACTGGGTAGCTTAGTGTCTTTTAAAGATTTGTCTTTCATCCTGGAAAGTGCAAGATAGTTCATCTAGTGGTCTCGTCTAATTCCTGTTAGGGAAAATTTCATCCATTAATTTGTATCAAAGTGCTCTGTGTTAAACTACTTCCAAAAAATAATATTCTGAGGGAAATGTGTATTAAATAGTCATTACACTCCAACTATTATTAATGTATTGCATTATTAACAGTATTATCATAATACTATCTTATTAAAATCAGTATATCAGTAGAATGACTATTATTCCCAGCCTTCATTTTGTGGCACATCCTGTGAGGGGCTCCCTGGGCTGTAGGAAGCAGAACAGTTTTAGCACATGATTTTACACCACTTCATGGCTATTATGTGAACAGTTGCAGTATCTGTACTGTACAAGCATCCTGGGCGTTCTGGATCTTCTGTGTTTTGTGTTTTGTATACATGTCTTAAGACAGTCCTAAAGAACTTACCAATATGGTAAAATCTGTAGATTTGCATGTAGGGGCATTATATGATTCTCAATACCTTAGTGTACTTTGAATGGGGAACAGCTTTTAGTGGGGAATTGGACAAGATGTCTTGCAGATGTCCGTTCCAACCTAAAGTATTCTATGTTTGGTTTTGTTGTTTGTTTTTTTTTTATTTCATGCTGCTGTAAGGATGTGAGAATGAGTTATTTCCTTACAAGCATAGCTGAGTGGGCTCTACTAAGAATGTAGTTTTGTGACACACAGGGAAGTACCATGAGACTGTGTGAGCTGGTCTAACTTAGAGCTACTGCCTAACCCAGGTGAATCCACTCTCTCTTCCTCCATTCCTGGCTGATCATCCACTTCTGCAGTTCCTTTCACTGTTGTTTTGACACTCATCTCATCTGGCAAGATGGTCAGCTCAGCCCCCTTAGTGTCACAGCACTTCAAGAGGTGTGTACCAAAGCACATCGCAGTGTTTGGTGGTGAGGAAAGCAGCTGTAGAAAAACAAAAGGTCCTTTAGAAGAATAACGCAAATACATAAGGGTGATGCGTTAGGCAGGCTCTTAGGTGACCTAATGAATGCCTAGAAAGCACTAGTCTTTTTCAAATCTGCAGTTTTCTAAACTTCTGTCCTGTAGCCCTCACTGGCGACTAGTATATCTTTTAATGATTTCATGTTCTAATGGGTCAGATCTAACATTTCTTTGTTGACAGGCTGTAGGCACAGCATGTTACTTGCCTGAGGTTGTCCACCAGGGAAAAGGAATCAGATTGTATTCTCCTTCTAGTCGGTTGTGATACATCCAAACAGAAGCAGTATTTGCTCTAGAGAGTTGCTATTCTGTACCATTCAAATCAGAGACAAGATGTTTTGTGGGTCCAGAGAAGGGCTTTGTGTTGTTCCAGCTCTGACTCATAGTTACTATGACTGCCACTTCATCTCCTGTGCTAAGCACCTCTCCAAACCTACCTATTAAGAGAAATAACCTTTTTACTTCACAGCCCTGCAGAGCTTTGCTATCATTTTAGTAGACTCATTATACATGTGTGTGTGCAGACACTCATTTATAGATGGGGATCATTAAATTTGTCTGTGCTGATAAATATATATTTATGTAGACACACCCACATGTGTGTATATAAATATGTATGTGTTTCTATGTACATATACTTAATGATCCATATATAACTGTGTATGCATCACTGAACATTAACATTTTCAGTGAGAGGATTTAATACAAGCTAGTCTCCAAAATTGTTATGACTGCTGCCCTTGTCTATGTGTATGTTAGAAAATGTTCCTGATTGTAAATGAATAGGTTATGAGCCCTGGCCCTCATTTACCTGGTCATGCAGCTTTACCAAAGATGAAGTGGGAGCATTTATCTTCTAGGAGACCCACAAAATTACTGGCAATCCATCACTGAGTGGCAGAAGAGTGGGGCAGAATGAATAAATAATTGAGAAATGCTGGATGTAAGATGGATGCCCAGAAAGGTTTGAGGTGAGAAAGAGAACATTAAGAGCACAGACCCTATTGGGTTAGACCAGAGATCCCTCTAGCTCAGTTCCATGCTCCAACAGTAGCAAGCAGAGGATGCTAAAAATACATATTTAAAAAAAAATAATTATGATTCTCTTGTTCACTTTTCTCATTTACAGAGCTTTACAAAAAAGGGACTGTCTTGGCCAAATATCATATTCTTTGTATTTCTAAGACATACATTATTCTTTTCTATTTTTTGAGTTTTTTTTCCTTAAATCCCTTTAAAATTTCAGCAGCCACATTATCATGTGGCCAGGAGTTCCGTGAGTTATTTCTTATTCTGAAGAACTGACTGATTTGTGGAAGACATCATCAAAGTACAGGTATGAAGGCAACATGAACAGATTCCGATTAGCACTCAGCAGATATTCAGGAGACTGAGTATGAGAGAGGGGCAACAGCTCCCAGGTCCAAGCTCCCACTGAGTTCAAAATTACATGGGAGCCAAGAGTCATTTTCCTGTCACTTTCTGATAAGGTGATTATCATCTGTCGTCTTTAAGCCAGGCAACATTCACTGCCTTCTGCTCAAGTCTTGCTGTCACATTTAAAAGCTGATACAGGAAAGAAAATTACAAGCTGACACAATGTCCTTGAAAGTTTCTGCCCCTTTGCTTAGGGGTAGGGAGCTGTGGATCTGCCACCTCTGCGTGGTTGTGCTGAGAAAAGTAAGGTGAAAACAAAGGGGTGATAGAAAATAATGCCTTTGCTGGGATGTGGTCAGGGAAATTGGCCGCTCTGCCAGGGAATATGCTGGGCCACCCTTCACCCTCCATAGCTGGCACCCCTATGAGAGAGAAGAGAGAGCTGGCACCCCTAAGAGAAAGAAGCTGTCTGAATATTTTCTTCTGCAACTTCTGCTGCTGCAAAGCTCAACAGAGGATTTGGTGAAGAGGGAATCTGGAGGAAAGATTTCACCAGATGTCTGTAGAAAGCTAAATCCAACTTGCAGTTTCCAGCAGAAGAGCTCGTGTGTGGGGGTGGCTGTGGTGAAGGATTCTGAACTCTATCATTATTTATCGTTATATCTTTTGGGACCCAGGCCAGCCTGTGCATTCTCTCAGGCCTGCCAAAACTGTGGGACTCTTGAAAGATTGGAGGGCAGATTTCAAAACTTGGCTTATCCAAGTTGTGTAGGTACCATTAGATATCTACAAAGGACTAGGAGGTTTTACTTCTTGTCCCCATTGTAGTTTTATCTCACACTTTAGTTTTCCTCTCTTTTTATGTTTATTGCAATATCTGTTTGTGGTACAACTGGCCTTATTATTGGCTATGGATTTTACTGCCAGGCTCTGATATATCCTTGTGAGTTCATTGCATTGTCCTCATTCATGGGGCTGTGCAAACTGCAGTGTGTAAACCTACATAAGGACTCTTTATGAGGATCCATGAAATTAAAATGAATCTGTGAAAATAATGACTTCACACAGAAAGAAAAGTAAAATTCAGAACTTATCTGAGAACGAAAATTGCAAATACAATAATTAAGTTAGGAAACCAAAATGATTGAGACGATATCGGCATTTGATGTAGTGAACTGCATTCCTGTATCATCTAATCTAATTTCAAAACCTTCTGGAAGTAATGAATGGCTGGGACTTTGCGAGAAAAATTATCATTCTGCTAATGCCATCAAGTGACTTTACAATGGGCAAGAAAATGTGTGTTATAGGAATTCCCATTTTATCCCAGCAGATGATCAGTTTATACCCTGGAGCAAGACAGTTGATTACCCATATCATTATCTTTGTTTGCAAGACTTTAAAACATTATTAATGATCACAGATTAATCAATGTCACTTCCTCCTCCCATCTCCCTCCCTACCAGAGGAGTATTCTATTTGTTCATCTTTGGATTGCTGCATGAATTCACCTAAACATTCCACAGAGGCACAATATTGATTATGTGGCTGATACCTGCAGTATGAGCCGAGGTATTTCTGTGGCACTTGAATAGACAAATCAGATGATGAGAACAACTGCTTAGAGTAATCTTTCTCAGACAGTATTGTGTGATTTATTGGGCCTTAAAAGAGGATGTCTGTGACCTGAGATCAGTTCCCAGAAGTTGTGCCATGTACTTGAAGATTCCTGGCAGAGGCCATAACACATGAAGAAGGCACTGGGCTTTGTGGCAAGTATTGTCTGTCTTTGGCTTTCTGGGACAAACATTACTCTCATTGGAGTTGAGTGCTATTTATGGACAGTAGATCCAATATTATCCTAAAGAAATCGGCATTGTTAGTTGTATTCTGCAGGTAGGGAAACTGAGGCAGAATGAGGGACATGCCTGTGGTCAGCCACTCAGCAGACTGTCATGTGGAGATCTTGGCATTAAATCAGGTCTCCTGAGTCCCAGATAAGTACCCACTGTGCAGATTTTTCCCATTCCTCAGGGGGAAGGAGGTGCTGAGTCATGTCTGTAATGCTCAGACAAGGTGGATGGAAAAGTAAGCATGTGCAGGGAAGAGGACTAGAAAAAGGTGTGCTGGATGAAGGTTTTATTCACTGAAGTGAATAAAAAAAACCCTTACAGAAGGATCCAGGATGAGCAGCAGGCTGATACATGATTTCTTTTCCTTAAGTAAACGGACAAGGTTTGCCTGATGACAATACAACCTAGATATTCTCATCTAGAGGCTAAAATGCTTTGTTTCTTGTGCTTTTAAGTAAGGACAGATGGATTATAGGTCCTGTGCTGTCATCCTGCTAGCAGCTGGGCTGGGTTACAGAAAGCACTCAGGCCTGTGTGGGGTGCACAGCTGGGGTAGGGTGCTGTGCACACATACATTCCTCGGAGTTTTTCACCTTTCCATTAGAGCAAGCCATGAAATATTCTGGTGCCCTGATACCACCAGCCCTCAGGGGACTGAGAAACCATATGGCCTCAGCACCCTTTCAGCTCAGCCTGGCCCTGGTCCTGCGCAGGGCAGAGGGTGGTCCAGCACACCAGCTTTTGTGGGCACTGGGAAGGCTCAGTGCTGGGTTGGCTGCAGACTGCATTCCAACAGATTTTTCATCATTGGTCTGTAAAGAGTGGTGGAGAGCAGCTCTCCAGAGGAGCCGTACTATAGTTTGAGGCATCTCGCATAGTTCAGGTAGTGCTACAAACCTTTATTCCTAAGGTGAGTTTGTCCTTATTTGATCATTGTACATAGTTTCCTTGTTTCATGCTCTCTTTTACCAAAACCTGTGAAAATTCCCCTACTATAACTGGTCAACCACTTCACGCTGTTGCCCAGCCAGGTACAGAACTCATCCCCTCTCTGAGCCGCCTTCTCTCTGATACCCCATGGCAGGCAAAGCTTGTCACCCTGCTCCACCACAGACTGTCCTGTCATGTGCGTTTGGAGCTTACCTGTTCTGAGCAATGGCTTCCACATTTCTGTTGGACACCTCTGGCTGGAAATCTGCTGATTCATAGGATGAAAGATTGAAATGACTGAACATGCTGTGTTATCCAGCTTCTGGCAAAGGGGCAGCACCTGCCTCTCAGTGGAAGAAACACTCAGATTGCTGATACCTGCCAGTATCTTCTCCAGAAGAGGGAGGCAGCATGTTCAGGTTTCATAGCTGTCAGTAACTGGCTGTCTTTCATGAGTGCTTCGAAGAAGAGAGAGAACACTTCTGAAAAACAGCATTAAAAATTAACATGCTTTCTCATCCCCCTTCCCAGGTGTCTCTCATTCCCTTTCATGTTGCTGAGATTTCTTTTCAAGCAATTGTCATGTAAAGTGGTTGGGGAATATTGGCAATAAATTTTTTAGAGACCAGATTTCAAAAGGTTTGGTTTGTCATTTAGTAAGTTCTTATTTTGATAGCAGTTTTTATTAAAAAAAAAAAAAAAGAAAGAAAAATATCCCTGTCTCCCCCATTGCTTTGTGCAGTATTTGTGTGGCTAATGGAGAAATTGAGCCCAAACTGTAGGGCTGCTTTGTAATTATACATTCTGGAGATTACTTAATAATTGCACTTGGCATTACTTGCTATCTAAAAGATCATGCTGTACCGTGTCATTTGCAGTGGTATTCCTCTTCTGCTGGCACTTTAAAGGAAGTGCCCATTGAGCTGATGAATAATCTAGGATTGTTTTCCAAGCTGAGAGTAGGGTCTGCCATGATTGTACTGCAGGATTTTTATTGCAAGATCTTGTTTTTATTCTGTATTCACAGAAACTCTCTTCCCCTGCCCCATCTCCTCTTTCCCTCCTGACCTGGAATCTGGCAGTGGTACAGCTTTCCATGACCAGTTCAGTGTGAATGGCTAGTCAGTGAGCTCTGGCCAGTTGAATTTCTCTTCGGTGTAAAAACTCCATATCATGACATTCAGTTTCACTCGGAAATGGGAATAAACCACTTCTTTCATATTTCATCTGCATGAGAAATGCTGTGAAATTCTCGTTTGACCCTTTCCCTTGGGAAAAAGAATACAGATCAAGATTTTTTTTTGAACAAATTTGTCATCATACAAGCTGCTGTCTGCTGTTGGTATATTCTTGAGAGTTTCACTGCTGGTTTTAGACCCCCTGAATCATAGCAGTAGAACAAGGCCTTGTGTCTGAGATGGTCTATGGGAATTAGGCTAATTTGCACCAGGCAGAATTACAGCAGCCCTGAATCATCACCCAGTTGCCCTCAGGCTACTGTTCCTAGTTAACAGGTCAGCCAAAGGCAACTGAATTAAAAGCTCCACAGCGGCTCTTAAAGACCACTTGTTGGCAATTGCCCGCTTTTCCAGTGTCATCTTTCATCTTTTATCTTTCCTTTGTTTCCAGTCTCTTGCTCCTTGCATCATCTTGCCAGTCATAAGACAGTGTAACTCTCCCTCTCCCTCTTCCACTCTCCCTAATTGCTGATCTGTGTCTCTTTCAATTAGGTTCTACCTCCTTGTCTCAGTCCCTTTCCATCCAATTTCCATGTAACTGGTGACCTTCTTTAACGCTAATTCCATCTAAACCCTAATAAAAAACGATCAGGACGTTACACAGCCTATTTGGTTTTCTCTAAAGTCATGATTTATGTTTAATTCATGGGGAAGTAGCTCATCTCTCAGTTCCCATTCATAAAACCTAACCCTGCCAGCACAATTTGCAACTGCTTGTGTGGTTTTGACCCTAACAGCTCAGCCTGCACATAAGAGCTAGTCTTGCTTTGCTGATACTTTCTTACACACAGATGGCTTCAGATCCAGATTTCATAACAGACCCTCTTTTTTGTGTGAAATTTTCAACATTTTATTGTCTCAAAAGCTATAAATGTCAACATGTGATGGAAGTACATTAATGTACCAAATCCTTCTGTAAATGTGTGTGCTGAGCCAGGATCTCTACCGTAGGCTCACCATTTTCTCAGGTAGTGCAGGCCCAGGGTAGCCTGGCTAGTGGGGAGAAAAGTCCAGACCAAACCAATTATGGAAATGAGAGAACCTTGTACAGGGACACAGACAGTTCTGAGTTAGAGCTACCGTGTTTGTCTGGATCTTAACTTTCTGCGAGGCCATCGCCTCCACCTCTGATCTATGTTAGCCAGGACTCTGGATCAGAGGAAATGGCAGCAACCAGTTTGGTGTCCATAGATTCATGCCATGCTGATGCTGAACAAATAAATTCTCCTGGAGCATGAAACACTGGGGTATAAAGTACAATAACCAACAATAAACCCTAACTCAGATCTGGCTAGGCTTTTTAGCTCCATCTCAGTGCTGGTTGTATAAGTACCAGATTAGGTCTTGCAGAAGAGCTTTATTCTACAAGCTTGCCAAGAGCCACAGGAATGGAAATGCAGAGCTTAGACATATGTAGGCTTTACCTGACAGCTGCTCAGATCCACATCTACACAGCATGCCCAAAAGTGAAATGACTGATTTAGAGTTCATGAGGACAGACCAGCCAAATTTGAATAGTTCTGGTCCTTGACTGTTGCACCGATGGCTCCAAGCTGATGCTGCATGGACCTACCCTGGGTGGCTAGAGAGTTCCATCTGATACATATCCAAGCAGTTTGTAGAGGAACACTATGTTGAGGGTAGCATTGACCAAGCTCTGCTCATAAAGCCACATTGGTGATATTCACTGGGAAGGGAGGTTTGCCTTGGATACCTGATCAGCTGTTAAAATTGCAGCAGTAGCAACATGTGCTTCTCTGCTGGCCATCAAAAGGAGACTGAGCACCTTCAACGGTGATGGATTAACCACTCAGTGCTCCTGTAGCTTTGATTGCCCAGATCTGGGGATCCCTCTGCTTTTTGGTGAGAGAACTCCAAGATCCCCTCCAGGGGACTAGGAGAAAAAACAACACAGACTTGCTTCCCTGCCAGGAGGTGGTTCTTCCAGATTGTGCTTCGTAGCACCTCTTGGGTTTGCCCATTAAATAACTACTTCTGGCACTACCTGTTAGAGGCACAGATTTAAATAAAGAGGGATTTTAACTGAAATCAGACAGCAATCTTGCTTGACTTTCTCCCTCTCTACATTCCCACAACAGAAGCAGAAGCACAGATTCAGGTCAGCTGAAGCATTTACTGATATGGGTGATTTTACTACTGGGGATTTTTTGCTTACTAAGACACTTCGTCTACAAGAATTTTTCTGTTACAGTAAAAGGGGGAGAAAAAGCAAGGTTGGTTTCAGGCTTTACTAAATGAAACAGCATTTGATGACACTGCAGTTAGCTTTTCTTTCAGTATTAATCAATCAAAGTATATATTTGGCTCTCTATCTGGTTTTCTGTTGATCCATCTGTCTGCTTGTGTAGTCATCTCAAAAGGTGCTGTATATTAAGTATATTATTTTAATTTATTTTTTTAGTTTAGGTATTCAAAATGCTTAAAACCCAGTCTATTCTGTAGGGCTTAATCTTGTTAAAAACTGACTTCAGAGGCCCGCAGGTTACTTTGTGAGAAGCAAAATGAGAGATACCTTTTCATCTCACCTTGTTGATATCCAGTGAAGAAAAAATGCTTTAGAAAGGACATTTGATGTTTTGTATTGTGAAGATGACCTTATGAGCTGTTTCCTTTCTTTGTATCTCTGGTCATCTGTCTCATTGATGGGCACAGCTGAGGACAGGAGGTGTTACCAGAGACTTTGACCCTTATCTCCCATTACTGGAGAAGGAGCTAGGCTGACTAGTGAAGATAAAAGTCCTCTATCTGTCCAGACCAGACCAGCCAAGTACAGAGAGCTTCAGTGCATGCTTGCTTCATATAATGTCCTGCCAGTTCACTTCAGAAATGATGGAAGGGGTCTTGGTTTAGGTGTGTTTCCATGCTTGAGCAACTCGTCTGAAACTGCCAGCAGGGATAGATCCAGCTGATGCCTTTCCTGTGAGCAATACAGGAGCTATTACTTGAGAAGATCTGTTTCTCATACACCAGGCAGGGACAGGGGTTGAATCTATGTACCAGAGGTGGATGAGATGTTATCTTGTGACCCTCGAGTCATTCTGTTGACCTGTCAGTAATGAGCAGTATTGAATTACATAAAAAACACAACTACCAACAGTGCAAGCCAAAGCAATGCAATGCAATTTGACGAGAGCACTGTATAAATGTAAAAAGCCTTTAAAATATTTTCTATACAAGGTTATCCAGTGAGTATATACTGCATTTGTAAGTTACTGTGTATTTAAAAAATTAATGAAAGATATAATTATAGCAGCATTGCCAATGACCTTTTCCAAAATGACTCCGTCATGAATCTGTAAGCATTTTGAAATTGTTTTCCAGGTTTCTAACAATTTTTCTGCAAATAAATGACAACCACCCTGGCAATAAAAGCCTGTCCTTGTTTCTCCAAAGAAGGGACTGAGAAGCCTTTTCTGGTTTCCTAGCAATGATTTCACTGTGAGTTATGCATAGAGCCATTTGAGAAGATGCTGTACTTTTAGCTAAGATTTTATGTGGAGTTTTAACTGCTTACTCTGAGGGACAGAACAAAATCTCTCCTGTCTAAAGCCTGTAAATTACCATTCCATGGCTTAGGTTGGAGAACTTTTGTTAAATTGAGCTTAGTCAGAAAACTGACTCTGTCTAAATGCCATCTGGGCTCTTGTATTTATTGCTTCTCAAGGACTTCCAGATCAGAATGCTTAGATGGAAAAAATCAAAATGTACTTCCCAGAGTTGGACCTTGAAAACCCAGTTCTCTTCTTTTGTCTTCTATCCTTGCAACAAGCAGTTAAGAGCTTTCAGTTAGACCATCGTAAACAAAGTTATTGACGGAAAATTCATAGTACTTTGTCCCTTTTTTCCATGTATCAACTTGATAGTCTGCCTAGCAATATTTATTAAAAAAAAAATCCACTTCCCTAATTTAGTGAGCAGTCAAATTAAATGAGAAACAAAGGCACATAGGAATCATATAAGGCAAATGCGATGGTATCTTCAAAGCAACATGAGGACTCACCAGTTGAGCAGGGAAAAATAAACTCCCACCAATTCCATCTCTTTCCTTGGGACTTCTTTTGTCCAGCGACACTGGATACAGAAATTCAGATGTAGGTACTGGAGCACTTAATGCTAAGCACTTATTGATAGCCGAACACTAACAGTTTTAACGTGTTGCAGTTCTTTGCTGTCTGCCCAACTCTTTTTGTTGGGCCTGGCCACCCCAAAACGGATATGGTGGGGAAAAGTCATGTGCATGTACCTTATGGAAAAATATCCAATGATGTAGTTCACAAAAATGATGAAAGCAGGGTTCAGCTGCAACACCTGATTTTGCTCAGTCAGGGTTTGTTCCCTGTGATCGTTTGTTTAGCCCATTTTAAATTCCACAAAAGTTGAGGGTTTTCTTCACCTCTCAAGGAAGGCTGTTTGAGAATCCAGTGGAGCCCCACAGAAGACATAACACACTTCCATTCCTTATGTTTGCTTACTCTCATAGAAGTTTCAAATGCACAAGAGTCATCTTGAAATGTAACGTAACCTTCATCATGTTGACTGGTCAATCAAAATGTGCTGTAGGTGTCCAGGTTGGATTTATTATTGGTGAGCAGTGCTCACAGGGTGCGGTTGCTTGCCATCTTCTCTGCATATGAGTAGCTCTTATCTCTGAAGGCTACACTGTAATGGTTGATCAGGCTTAAGAAGCTTTTTATGAGCAAGGAGGGGGTGTGTGTGGGGTGTGGAAGTTACTGCTTTAGAAATCAGGTGACCCAGAACCATCTCTGCAGCCTGCAGGAGAACGTCCCTCTCTGTTCACACTCCTCTAATTACATTTAGTGTAGTATTGTTTCCATCTAAATTATAGCAATTATATACAAAGATCTTCTTTGAAATCATTTAATTAAAGAGTAGCTAATGCTCTGTGCTTTTGGAATGCTAATATATTGCCTTCCACTTAGGAAACTTTGTTTTTTTCCATTAATTATCATTATCATGGAAGAATTTCAATGGCAAAGGGGTTTTATAGCTTATTTTAATAGATTTAAAAAGCAAGCATTTCTGGCTTGTAAAGCACAAAGCCTTCTTGCCGGACAGATAGCTAAGGGTCAGTCTGAGGAACAACAATTTCTTTGAGATGGCATTGGTTGCTGAAATGTTGGATTTCTCCAGCCCTGTTATCTTATGGGTTCAGGCAAGTGTCTGTGTTTCATTACGTTCTCCCCTCTTCTTGCTATGTTTTCTGTGTAATAAACATCCAGGTCAAATCCTGAACTGGTATAAATCTGCCGGACTAAATGACTTCTGCTTACTGAGCTGCTGCTTTGAAGGAATGATATTTCAGTCATGCATCACCTCCAGGATAAACAAAATTCATGGGAGAACTGCCCAGCTGTGCAATAGTACCATGAGCAGACACACTCTGTAAGAGTATGTGCTGAAAACAGTTGTGGCGTAAGAGCTGGTGGGATTTACCCAGTGCCAAGGGAAAGTGGGGAGGGGAACTGGAGTTAGAATTCGTACTTGAGTACAGTTTCAGAGCCTTCTGCATCCTGCCTCTGTGCTATTTCCCATTCCTTCCTTCTCCCTGCTTCTCCCAGCGGGTGCCCTGGCACCCCATACTGCTGTGGTTTCCATAGGTCGATCTTGGTTCAGGATGTGCCTTTTGTGTTGAGGAACAGGAATTGCAGTTTATTCTGTAGCTTTGCCTGAATGCGGTGGCATTTCCTATTGCTAATACTGCACATTTATGACTACACTAAGAAATGTTCTGAAGAGCCTGCAACAACCTACCTTCTAAATCCATGTCACTGCACCAGTCCTCCCCCACCTATTAATTTCTAACGTGTGTATGCATTTGTCACAGGTGGGTCTTACAGCCTTTCCCTTCCTGTCAGTTTGTTGGAGCTGGCCTCTGTGAGGCAGAATTTGCATACAGAAAAGTGCCCACAACAAGCCTACAACTCCAGGCTCCCAGATCTCCCCCACCCCACTTTCTCTCCCTGATACCCATGAGCTGAGACAGGTCTGAATGGGAGCACATGGCTGACTCCTGGATGGTCTCTGTTTCACCAAAACCAGGGTAATTTTGGTGCAGGCTGTTGTCCACAGGAGGAGGTGTTTGGACAGTGAGGGGAGAGCAAAGCCAACAACCCTGTGTAATTACAGCGTAAATTAAGATGAACTGAAGTAAAGAATGGCATACTGAGGGCACAGCAGGATCTGGATTGCAGTCAGTGTTTGGAAACTCAATAGAAGTTTTCTCTTTTGTTTCTCTTTTGCTTTCATAGGGAAATTTGTAAATCATCTGTCTCTCTCCCTCTCTTTTTTAGTCTAGAGTAATTAAAACAACAAAAACTTTAATCTCATAAGTGGCTTGGGTAAAAATGCAGGTTAGTGAAAGATTCGATATAAAGAAAAAGAGCATTATTTCTCTGCTGTCTAAATCTTGCAATAGCGGTGATACAATGGCATTTCATAAGTTTCAGAAAAGATTTGGGTTTCAGTACATGCAGAATTTTTAAAATCTGGAATGTGTATTTTAGATTAAGTTTTAGGTTCTTTTATATATTTGAGATAGCCAAGAAATTGGCATGTTATAATGACAAATCAACCTGATTGTTTTATTTTTTTTGTTCTTTATGTGTACTGAGATGTTCCTGCTGCTGATGAGAAGCTGTAGTTTTGTTCATGGCTTTTAAAGTCTGGTCATCCATCCTGATATGCTCCTATTACACACCTCTTTGGAAATACAGCTGCAGTTGATTGAAAAGCTGCGCCTTACTGAGAAAATCAGAGCTGGCCAAGGGAATAGGAAGCTGCTGCTTGATCAAAAACTGGGCACCCTGCAGCATTCATGCAATGTTTCTGGATAGATGGAATCTTTTGTCTGGGCATCTGGTGTTATTTATTAATTAAAGCATGTTTTTACTATGATTTTACTTTCTTTGGTGAAGGTATGAGCTTCCAACATGTAGACGTCCTTAATATTTGTGGTGGTGGTACTTTGGTGATGTATACCATCAGTGATCATTGCTGGTTGGTCCTTCCCTTCCAGATGCTTAAGCAAGCAGGTAGTTTTCCCTGCATGTGAAGGAGGGCCATATAGTTGGAATGGCATTTAGAGACCTGTGTTCAGCACCCAGTCCTGCCTCTGACATTCTGGTCCAAGCTTGTGTAGAAGCTTCTAGTGCTATTAGATTTTATATGATCTCTTTCATCATCCTATTTGTAACAGATCTGGGCCTCAGTTTTACAGTCTGAATCTTTCCACTATTTTTTGAGTGCTGACCCTTCAGTTCCAACTGTTCCTGTATACTGCCTTACTCAGTATGAGCCTTGTGTTGCCTTGGAGTCGTGTGGGAAAATGTGTAATTTTCATCCTGAAAATCAGCTTATTACGTATTGCTTAGCTAGATGAACCATGGAGTGTTGTGACTGCTGATGATGGGTGACCTACTGAAAAGAATTAAGAAAAAACTCTACTGATAACCTTACAGTGGTGATTGTTTATAATTCCACTCCTACTAGCTGCAGTCAGCATTCACCAGGTGGAAGGGATGCCGCCATTTTACAGGTCACTTGCCTACAGTCTAAAAATTATCCCAAATATTTTAGGAGTTTCTTTTACAATTCATTCAGTAGTAAGTTTGTGCAACACAAAAGTTCAGCAGTAAGAAACTGAGTCAGCTAAGAAAGTCTTGATTTTTGAGACAACCAAACCCACGTATTCATCAGAGTAGCTGCCTTGACATAAGACACATTACTTTCTAGTCTGGTTGTTTATTGTTCTTGACTGGTACCTAGCTGTCTGTATTGGACTCAGGGCCCATTGTACTAAGTACTAGAGGCATGGAAGACCTTCTGACACAGGCTGTACAAGGGATCAGGAAAAGGCCAAGTGATCCTAGGATGTTATAGGAACATGAAAATGTTATTCATTACTGAATGTTATGACTGAATACTATTTTATGACATTAAGATCCAGGACTGTGTATTGGTTTCTGCAGCTAAGATTCTTGAGAACTTATTTGCTTAACGGAAGCATATCTCTGGTTGACTCTGGTTCTTTTTTTCCTCTCCCATGCTCAGAGTTTTTGGGCACTTCAGTCTCCGTTCTGAATGGCAGCTGGTCAAGGTGGACTACAGGTCTATCTTCAGTCGAAGGTGTAACAAAGATGACTACCAAACCTGGCATCTGCACAATCAGGTATTCCCACTTTGTAGGAAGGGGATGGTGGGAGTTCTTTTTCCCATACTCTGTGTTGCCAGATAAGAATGTACTTGTTCTTTTCAGCAGAGAATATGGATTTTTTGCATCCATCAAGTCACAGTCCTAACCTGTTGATGCTTTTCTTCCCCTGAAGCATATGCATGAATAAACACAGGGCCAGTCTTCTCCGGACAAGTTGGAAAGATTTCTAACTCCTCTTTGTATGAAAATATTCCATTGTACCAGCTAGATCTTTTTGCCCTCAGTGCTCAGGGCAATGTAAAACCTCACCTTGTGACTGAATTGTAGGAGACATTGAACTCTTTGTAGCTCTGTCAGTGACTCATGAAAATAATTTTCTTTCACTTTGCCTTTATTTTCCCTACTCAAAAATGAAAATAAAAACATTTATTCATCCTGCAGGTTTCTATAAAACTCTGGGGAGCCCTTGAATAAAAGACACCAGAGAAGACCAAATTATTTCATTCTATTCAGGGCAACATGCTTTGCTTTTCATATACTCTGGCTTATTTTCATGCTGGATAGATTCAGGTCCTGGAGCCACTAGAACTGAGAGAGCTCAGTACCCTCTGAAGATTACTTATGGATTACTGGCCATCAGTATGATGTCCCACTCCCTGCAGGGCAACATAACTAGATCCAGAACTATTGGCACTGTGATATTCCTGAATGGAATCCATGAATTAGAAATAAGTATTAATTTGGCAAGGATGTTTTATATAACTTAAGTCACAGAATTGAATAAATGAAACAAAAGGGAAGATGTGTGTAACCAGGCAGCCATCATGGGAATCACTGTTAAATGAGAAAAAGCAGTATTTCAATCAGTTTTTTTCCTGAAGTTTTTTCTTACTTCTATGCAGACAGATTATTTCTGCATCAGAGAAAATTCTGTTCATAGAAACTCACCTAAATGTCAAATATTTCTTTTATATTAGCTACTTCCAGTAGTGTTCTTGGAAACTTTTGTGTTCCAAAACCCCAGTGTAACACACGACCAAAATTATTTGAGGTCTATAACAAAGCCAATTCTACAAAGAAAAAGGAGGGGAGCCAGGAGTCCTGGGTTCCCCACCTAGATTTTGTCCCTGTCTTGGGTTTCAGGCCTGGGCACCTCTTCCTATAGAAGATTTCATCTGACATACGGAAGAAACCCTGGAGTACATCCACGTTGTCTTTTCAGGATCATTAGTTGGACATTGGTGGATGCCTTCTGAAATATGGGATAAGTGTGTGCAATGGCTTGGGCACCCAGGCATCTTGGGCACATTGTCATTAGCATCCCAACTCAATTCTGCACCCGTGGGTCCTCACAAGGTGGCTTCTGAGTTTGCAAAGCCACAAAAAGGAGCTAGACTCTTAGCTCCTAACTGTCCCAGTGGTAATTGCTTGCTTTCATTGCATTTTGTGCGTTTTGACAAAATGCTCCATTTAGGGTTCAGCTGCCCCTACAACTCTCTGTTCTTCTTTCTCCTCTTATTCCTTGGCTGCTGAAGGGAGAGCCTTGTGTTATGGGAGAGAGGAAGATCTATAAAAAACGCAAGCCTGGAGCCCAGTGTTCCCTAGGTCGGGACTATTCCCAAACGGTGGTGTCTGAACCATGTGTCTGCGGTCAAGGGGACTTTGAGTGGTGAGTATGTGGCTCTGGGGACTTTTGCGGGGACTATTCTTGTAGCATTGGCAGTGTCTGAGCTACTGGCCAGAGAAAAAACCTTGCAGAGAAACTGGATCTCATGCAGCTTTGTGGCTGTGATCATACCATATAGCATAGAGGTGATCTCCATACCTGTTATGTGAGGGAAGTGTCCCCTTCATCTGTGGGAGAGATTTGTTAATCTTCATGAGAAATGCAAGCCTGGAATTCAAAACCAGAAAATTGCAAGTACAGATTGATACTTTTTTGACCATCAGTCTAGAAGAGTGACAGCCATGTCTCTTCTCTGTTCCTTACAGGAGAAAGGGGGAATTTCTATGTCCTTACGTCCAAGGTCACTGAATACCTAGGGAGCAAGCTAGTAAAACATGCACATTTTTATCATTATTTCTTTGAATTCCTGGGAACAATTTATTGCTTTTTGGTGATGTTTTACTGAGAAATTTCTGAAAGGGCTTCTGTGACATGACTGTACACGCCACCCTTGTCAGACATAGCTACTTGTTTTGCATATGTGTTTCTAATTTAACGGGGCCGTAATATCCAAACTGCTTTAAGGTCACTTTGAAAGCAGCTTAAAAATAAAACAGGGGAAAAATGAACCACTGCTTAATATTGCTTGACAATTGGGGGTAAGAGATGGGAGAATGCATAACAGTTAGGATCTCTGCACAAGGAATTCCTACAGGGAACCTGTGATAGCCAGTATTTCAAAGATTTAAGATTGTCAATAGCTGTGATGTCTGAGCTTAGATGATCAGAATGTTATTTGAATGGACTTCAGAATAACCTGAAAGCAGATCAGCTGAGAAAACATTTTCATTTTTATGGTAGGTTATCAGGATCAGTGTCTGATTCAGTATTGGTGTGATTCCTGAAAATTTCACTTACCTTTGAATCCTTCCTGAAGAGGTATGAGGCATGAGATCTGCACACTTAGCTAACTAAGTTCTCTTTAGAACATGGACACACTGAAATGTGGCATAAATTAATAAATATAGACCAGTGTTTTCTTGAGTATCAGAGTAGCTTTGCTCTAAGAGAGGTTCAGGGATATAAAGCAGAGATTTTAATCTTATCTGGATGGATGTTTAATTTGCTCCTAATGCCAAAATTACATTTGAGACTCCTTAGCTTGACTCAGGAGATCCTTTCCCTTTGTTCTCATTGTGTGAATTTGCAGGAGGAACAGACTATCTTGCCTTGCAGTATCTGCCCTTGGCATTGGCATACACCTCTGAGCTGAACCAAGCACCAATCTCCAGAGATGCTTATGAATTTGCTTTTTTTTTTTTTTTTTTTTTAATGTGGCTTTGTGCCTCGCCAGCTTTCTATTTTCACAGTGAACCTTGTCTTTTCTAAGCTGTAAGTGGAAAACTGTGGTAGTTAAATTGGCCTTAAGTGCTGTTCTGCCTTGAAGAGGGTCTCCATCAGAATGCATCTTTTCAATCAATTGATGTGTTCCTTGCATTTTTGCTTAATTTTCCCACTAATATGAGAGAATATTGCTGTTAATCTTCTCAGTCCTGCAGAGGAAATGCAGTTAGAGGACAGCAAGCTGGCTTTTGTTTCAGACTCTGTACTGCCAACAGAATTGTTAACTGGCTTCCAATTGCAAAATTGTTGTAGATGATGGAGGAGAGTCAGAAGAACTAGCTTCAGTTTAAGGGTGAGTTTTGTTGCTAGTCTGCAGGGCTGGATGGAGGAAGGTGTGGGGGAATCAGTCTGAAGAAAATACTAGAGGTGCTGGAAATGGGGCACCAAGCTTGATTATCTTAAAGTAATTTTAGTAATTTAGAGGAAGGGTTACTTGTGACTTTAGTTATATAGTCAGTGGCAAGATACAGGTTATTCTAGAGTATGATTCATCTGCCTTCTTTTGTGTGTCAATATGAGAAGGGGAGGTGCTGAGAAGTGCCTTTTCTCTCTGCTGACTAAAAGAAGGCTCTGGGTGGGGAGCTCATGGAGATACATCCCCACTGTAGGTATCTGCAGTTGGAAGAAAAGCCTCTACTCTTTTGCTTGATGCCTTTTCTGGCAGGGTTCACAATTGCCTGTTGTTCTTGGAAGCACTGACTGGCCCGTCTCTTGTATGCGAACTGAGCAAGTCCTGTGGAGTGTCAGGGAAAGGAGGTGGGTCAGAAGCTGTGCTTATGTGAGTGCACTGACCAGGAGGTCCCGACAGGCAGGCTCTCTGCTGCCCCAGTAAGTAGGTTTGGAGGCTGGTTCTGGTCACAGAGCATCCCATGCTACTAGGTGTGGTGACACCTGCCCTTGAGAGCTGTGCAGACAGCATAAATGACTGCAGGAGCCCTTCAGCACAAGCCGTGAGGGCTGTGCTCCCTCCCATTTGGTCACAGTGCCCTTGTCCCTGTCTGTCTCATGTTGCAGTGCTATCTGTTTCCTGCTTCTTAGATATAAGGCTGATCTGAATTTCAGGGGCATAAATCATGATCCAGGGCCCCAGTTCAACAAATCTTCATGAGTCAAGATCAGGGGTGACTCCTGCCAACCCACACAGTCATTTCCAAAAGCAAATCCTGGCCTTTTTCTGACAAAGAGAATGGCAGAAGGAACTTAGAAGTGTTATTGAAGTTCTCGCTGATACTTCTTTTCCTTCCTCCTGCTTCTTTATTTACTCTGTCAGGATAGCTTTCCTGAGAAAGCGCAGCAGCTGGACTTGATTATTTCCTTAACTTATGCAAACCCTGGGGTTTATGAGAAGGAAGGTGGGCAACATGCAAGGTTTTAATATACATTTACCAGAAGTTAATGAACAAGCACAGAACCTTGAGGGCATACAGCAATGTTGTCTTTAATTTTATTAAATATTTATGCAGCTCTTTTCTTCTTTGGGGCAAAGTACAGCTCCTCCTGAATATTTTTAATTACCAAGTCACTGCCAGGCATTTTTGACTGTGCAGGTCAGACCCACTGAGAATGATTAAATTGAATGTCGAGAGAAAGAGCGTTAGGGAATCTCCAAACCTTTTAAAGTAGCTTGCAGAATGTTTGCCCTCCAAAAAAGGAACAGTAGCAGCCTGGGTCACTGGGGACATAGCACAATTTTGTCTCACCAGAGCTCTTCCTAGAGACTTTCTGTTGGCAATTCAGACTCTGAATAGGGCAATGATAAAACTCAGGCTGTCCTAAAGGGCACAGAGAGCTATCAAGGCAGTGGCTTCTGTAGTGTCTGTGTTTCCACAGAGGTTTAGTTTGTTGGCATTTGTTAACCTGCTTCAGGCAATAATCCAGAATCTCTCTTTATTTGCCCCTTGAATCCAGCCTGCCAATAAAAGCTATTCAGAGAAACCTGATCCAGACCCTATGAAAATTTACGGAAAGCTTTGGATTAATCCTATTGTTTCATCATTATATTGGCATGCAAAGGCAGTTGTAAAAAGAAGTCCTGGATGTGGTTGTGTACACTTCCACTCTTTGGTGGTCCAAGGAAGCATCAATACTTTGGATTACCTTCCCCATGTGACACAATACCATGTAATCCTTAGACTACCAAACTGGCTGTGTTGTTTTAGCTTAGTATTGGAAAAACAACAGCTGTGTTTTTCTTTTAGGCCAGTCATAGCTCAGTCAAAGAGCAGGTAGGCCATTAACATATGTAAATCTACATAACTTAGCTGGTTGTTCAGGAACTACTCCTGGTGTTTTATATTCCTAACTTGTTGGGAAAAAGTGGCATTAGATCTTGGAATTAGTCTGGTTTGTTCTGAAAGCAAAGACTGCAAAAACCAAGCAAACCAGAAGAACCCAACAAGTGAAATATTTATAGAGATTAATAGGAAAAGAAATGAACAATACAGTTTCCTCTCTGAATCTCTGACCATGTTTTGTTACCAAATGAAACACAAGTCCTCCAGTGCTCTGCAAGGCTGGTAGTTCTGGTCTTGTCAGGTATCACATACCTCTATGAACTGTGTTACTGCTTCTCATACTAATCAAGTACTTTGACTCTGGATGAGCCCAATCCACAATCGTGTGCCATCCAGCAGAGAGTCACCAGGACACACTTGCTTTGGTTTGAGCTAAATCTAGTGAATGGGTACAGTGATGCACTTATGACTTGTCTCCATAGTGACTATGGGTATGAGAGGCGCAGCAACAACCAGTGCGTCCCAGCCTTCTGGTTCAGCCCATCCTCCTTGTCCAAGGATTGCAGTATTGGTCAAAGCTACTTGAACAGCACTGGGTAAGTGAATCTTGCAATCTCTTTGGCTTTGGTGACCTTGCAGTAGACAAGAGAACCTGAATGGTTCTTTTTTCTCTGCATTCCATCTGGCTCTTTTCCAGTCTTATTCGAGAGGTAATGTTTGCAGCAGCATCTGTATGGAACATTGCCTCATTCCTCAGAGACAGGGAGAAACACATTAACATAAGTGACATGTAGATATTGTATTGCTATCAAGTGATATATGATCCCTGGAGCCTAGACTTGGAGCTCCCCTTTGATGCAAAATTAAAACACGAATCAAGAAGGTCTATCTGAGAGACAGCTGAACATTTAAAAGGACAGATTCGAGGTATTTCACATTTTTTTTTTCACTGAAGCTCTTCCTGTCTTACAGCTTCTATTTATAACAGCTTCTGGTAAGACTCAAATGAGCAATTTTTAGCCTCTTTTTTTTTTCCCCTTCACCATTTGAACTTTGTATATACAATGCATTGTGGTTTCAGACAAGCTACATGTGCTGGTTTCTCTTGGTTTTACCCAGAACAGATATCAAGGATTGGTTTATTATGGTAGTATCTCTTTGCAAATGCTGTTCTGTTGTGCAGGGGATACTCTGAAACTGTGGTTGCACTGTTGGTGCAAATTTGCAACGTTTCTTTTTAGGCAGTGCAGGCCCTGCAGAGTTTGCAGAGCTGCTCCCGAGTCATGGGTCCTGCATGCTCAGTAGTTATGACAGGGTTGTTCATGGCTGGTGGTTGTGGGTGGCTGAACAAAGTGAGGCTTCTGGGAGTGTGGAACCATGTAACTTCAGAGCTGAAGGTTGCTATAAATATGGAATGTAATTACAGGAGCCCTGGCCAGTATGACTGCTTGTAGCTTTCTTGGGAGAGAGCAAGAATGAAATAGTTGGAGTCTGTGTCTTCTTAACCAATTCTGTATTTTTACTGTGAAATTACTAGAAAGGGTTATTCTCCCTCAACAACACTGGGAATAACAAGGAAGGGTTGCTAGTTAGCTTACCTCTTCCAAGAAGAGCCAAGAGAAAAAAACATTCCTCGAACCATTTTAAAATTTGACTGGACAAAGCTCTTGGCAGATCATTTCAAGTGCCTTCTAGCAGAGTAGAGGGAGACAAAATGTAATAAAAAGCATAATTAAAAAGCTGGGATGCAGGGTGCAATCCTGCAGGCATGGGGAATTGGAGGATTTCTCTGCCTTTTAGCAGTGCAGAGTAATTCACCTCCACAAAGTGTGTCTATTCTCAGTGATGCTGCTGAGAATCTCTGGAGAAGGTTGGATTGTGATTTGTTTGGCTTTCTCCAATTTAATAAAGGTTTCTCTGAGTCTTCCTTTCAGTGAGGGAATCATGCAGGCAGTTAGCCTTTGAAAAAACACATGCTTTATTATGGAGAAACAAATCAAAAACAAAACAAAGAAGCTTTTCCACCCACCATCTGAGCCCAATCTCCTTTTCTTACTATTCACCAGGTACCGAAGGATTGTGTCTAACAACTGCACAGATGGCTTGCGAGAGAAGTACATGGCCAAGATGGAGAAATGCCCTGGAAAAGCACCTCGGGGACTGCAGATCATCACCACTGATGGAAAGTTGGTCACGGAGCAGGGACACAATGCCACCTTCATCATCCTTATGGAAGAGGTGTGTTAGTCTCAGCAAACCTTTCACTGTGTGGCAGAACTGACATTCTTTCCCTTCACCTGTCAGGCGGCTGAGTGGAAAATAGCAATCAGGTGGGGTCATGAAATGATGAACACTCCTAAGATTTAGGAGAATTAATGAAAGAGGGCTATACATGAAACATACAAACCATATTGGGGATGAAGTATTTGGCTGGCTATCTTGTCTATCAGTGATGATGAAGCGAACACTGAAGAAAGATAGAGATAGATTATCTCCCCACTAGCTTCTTGGTGTCTCCAGTGAACTGCAGTTTATGGAGTTTGGGAGGCAGAAATGGTGTCTCTGTGCTTAATAATTCTGTTTCTGGGATGGAAGGCTTTAGCTGAAGCTTTGCTGGGAAAGGTTAAGAACAGTGGGGAATATTTTGAGACTCGTGGGGAGCAGTGAGGGACATTATTGTTTTGCAGTAGGAACTGAGCCTCCTCAAATCACCATTGAGCTCCCCAGCCTATATCTGTTTAATTTATTTATTGGTATGATTCCCTCTAGCCAATAGTGATACCAGGCCATGCTTGTGCCTGAAGCATCAAATTATTGAGGCACTTCTGGTGATCTCTATGAGTCAGGTACCATTTGGCAAACATGTATGGAGCAGCCTGTGTCACCAAAGCACTTGGATGTATTCAGTCTGATGGGAGGATTTTTCAAATTATCTCATGCCTCTTGTCTGTGATTTGATTTGGTGTTTAGGGATATATGTGCACCACAAAAAGTCCTGCTATGTTTGCAGCTGCTGCATTCCCCTGCTGGCTTCTGACTGCCCACCCAGAAGGTGTTGTTGAAGGTCCAACAGTGATTTTCCCACAATGGATTGCGTTACATCTGTGTTCTGGTTAAACACAAGGGTCAACTCACAACTTCACTTCTAACATCTTTGGGTATCTCAGGAGGTGTAGCCAGGGAGTGAGGTGGAGAACCACAAGTACATTTTGTTGTCTACTCTGTCTGTGCTTCATTTTCGGACAGTACCTGGAGACAGATGGGAGCCATACATATCATGGTCATGTACATAAGAATAACGACATCGGGACAGACTAGATGCCTGTCTCCTAAGTATTCTGCTCTGACAACAAACAACATTAGGTCTTTGAGAAAATCATATTAGAAACAGTGCAAGTGTAGTGTCCCTTCCCCTCCCAGTCCCAGGAGTAGCCTCCTTTGGCAACTTAGACCTTCAAGAGTACAAGAAGCCATTGTAAATCTGAGCATAGTGCCCTGGAGAAATTTTTTTCTCTTGATACCTTGTTATTTTTTTTTAAACACACACACTTCTATTAATTTAAATTCTTATACAGAAACTAAATGTTTCATTGGGACCACACTAATCTTGACAGGGCCTCTTTACATACTTCCTCAGAGGTTCATGCATGCTCTGCTTTTATACAAAGTGGATTTCTTGTCTACCTGGCTGATTCTTTTATATTCTGCAGACTTGACATGGTAAGATGATTTGTGTAGACACTGTGAGTGGGAGTTCAGAAAAGAACAGACATAATCTAAAAATTAGGAATCTAGTAGTAATTTATTAAGGAACTCAAGTGGAACTGCTGCATACAAAGAATGATAAACAGATGGGGAATAAGGCAGCAGTCAAGGTAGCTGAAGAGTGGAGGCTATAAGGCTTTAGAGATTGAAGAGGCAGATGAATAAATATGTGAGGGCGTTCACTCTATGTCCTTTGTTGAAAAATAAGGATAGTTAGAAAAACATTTCATTGAAACAATTTTTCCTAAGGGAAGAGGATTTTCAAGAACATGTCTTTGTGGGTGAGCAGCTCATTCCACAGAGTTGTGCATTGAGTTTGTTTCTTAAAATAATAGACATTTTAAGGGGGGGGGAAGAAAAAAAGAACACTGAGATTTTGAGCAAAAATATTCCAGTCTTTCACTGTGAACCTGAGACAAATGAATTGTCATCAAAGTATTCCTTATTAGTTGGAAGAAAGAATTTCTCTAGAAGTCTTAATTATTACATAGTTCACTGTCATAAAGACTTATTCCTGCCTCCTTCCACTTTCTCTGGTCAGTCTGTTTCCTGGTGGGTTGTTTTGCATCTTTGTCTACACACACTTTCTGAGCCAAGCAGCAGTTTGACAAGCCCTCCGATGGATACATCTGTGTGGTCTCCATTCAACCTTCCTACTGTTTCAGACTAACCCTGATCAGCAACTTTGTGGTTGGCCGTCAGTTTCTTTCTAACTTCTAGTACACACCCCCAGTATATTGGTGTGACTGACCTTTATGATGCCCAATGGCAAAAGAATACTTCTCAGGATTTATAGATTTAGCTTTAGTAATATTGTTCACAGTTGTAATTCAGAATACGTGCATGACAATGACAATGGACAAAGAAATTCAGAATGACTGATGATTTTGCTGTGTTTTTAGGAATATGGGACTGGACTGTGATTTGGACTGTGTACACATTCAAGGGAACATGAAGAGATAAGCACATTTTTTTACCTTTTTAAAAAAAAGTCCACATTTGAATTTGAGCACAGGGATATAATAGACTGCCAAATGGCTGTTGTATGGAGTTGTGTTCTTGACCAGATCTATGAATCTGTTTTTGCACCTGATCTTCTCCATGCATCCCCAGCTCCCCTCTAAAGGGTACCTAAAAAAATAAAAAGTTCAATTACTGAACTGTTCTGTTTATGCCATCTCACAGCTTTCCTCTTTCAGTAATTACAAGGTGATGGCGAGGCTTTGTAATAGGGTTGTAATTGCAAGTGAGCTGAGAACACAAGCAGTGACTATTCAAAGAATAAGCCCGACCAAGTATTAGAGCTCTGCATAACTGTTAGAAGATTGCTGAGAGCTCTGGATAACTGTTATAAAATTGGTACACTGTTTTTATAGAAAGAGATGGCCACATCTATGTCATATTTTTATACAAATAATTTGAGACCTTGATTAGAAAAACCAAAACACATTCTGTATATACTCTGCACTGCCTGCCCTGCTCCGAACATATGTTGGATGAAATATAGTTCTTCTGAAATCAGGGGAGTTGGGTCTTAACTTCAGAAGGCCAAAATTTCAACCACTATTCTGTCTCTACACTTCTCGTCACTTTGCTAGTGTGGCTTCTGGGAAGGAAAACTTTCCCAGGCTAGTTTTGATGGGGTGATGGGCAGGCTTTGCATTGAAGACCCAACTCTCATGATTGAGTAGAAGGATATCTGCTGCAGTTTAGTCACGAAAAATCTGTTCTTGCTTCTCCACTTCAAACCTTCTAATTTCAGATAGATAGGATCATATTGGAGAAGCAAGGAAGAAATAGAAGAGTATTGTAAGGCATGAGAGAGGAGTAGCTGTGGTGGGTGCAAGACATTTCAACCTGAGGTTACCAGTGATGAATCCATCCCAGATCAAATTTTTATCCTTTGTTCAGTGTCTTCCATATGAGATGAACTTGTGGTCTTAGTACGTTCCCTTAAGAAGGTTTTGAAAGGTTTAACAAGCTATGAGAGCCTTTCTATCAAATACCTGACTATCCCAAGAGGGTAATTTGGCCCCTGCTAGAGAATTTTTTAGAGTGACTTAAAAAACTTTCTGTCAAAAGGATGTTACTGACTACTCAATATTATAGATAGGTTTCAGTGTCACTACCACTCTACTCCTCTATGTTTTCTTTTTGGTTTACATTGTATTTTTAATGCCTTAGTAGGACAGAGGTGAAATTGGTGCCCCAATCAAGTCAATAGCCATAAGTCCCTCGACTCCTGTGGAATGGGAATGATGGAGCAAGGAAGGAAGAAGATCATGCATATTATAACCAAATATCCATATTTGAAAAATTACATGTAATAACCCTGATATATGGGTGTGTACCTGAAGACTCCAGGTATACATTCAAGGCAAATTTACATCTGAAAAATACCCTTCCTACACACTGATTTTTTAATGCAGGCATGGCCTATGAGGAAGATAAAGTCTGTGGGACATGCTGCTGTCCTGAGTATCTCCACAGGAAACTTGCTTCAGTGTAGTATGGTGGCTTGTATGTGTTCCAAGGTTTCCATCCAAAGGACAATATTAGGTGCACTGTCAGGACCGGGACCAGTAGCAGAACACAGCAGGTGTGAGTTTGGAGTCAGTAGGAAGCAAGAACTGGGACTCCTTGCCTTTCATGGATGTCTCTATCTCTTCAGGAGCCTTTGTTGTGCACCTTTGGTCTCAGTTGCTGATCATTTGGGTTAGAACATCGCATGATCTATTTAGTCCTGATTTAAGGGTGTCTTTTTCCATAATCCAGCCATTATTCCACCTTTATCCTGGGATGATAAGAAGTCATGATCCAAAGTGGATCTGTGCTATGTATGAATGTGTTTGGACCATATGAAAAACTGCTTACACATGCAAGTTTCACAGTCAGAATTTAGACTTTGCTGCACACAGGTAAACATAAAAACTACTGCTCAGAGGAAAGCTGGTGCTGTCAGCTCTAAAACTTTATGGGACTGTCACAGGTGTGGTTGTCCCATTTCCCTTTGTCTGATCTGCTCGTTTTTTCTAGGAGGTCATGGTTTGTTTTGTGCAATACCTGGTCCAGAGGCTTTAGTGAAATCTGTGAGTTCAATGTGGTCTTTTTCAGTGAGTGCAGTGGATGTAGGACCCCGCAGGGTTTGAGTGGCTGTGAAGGGATTGGGGGTACATCAGACCTGGCTGTGAGTCACATGGCTGTTTCTCTCCCTTAGATCAGTGTGTACTGGAACTGCACAGTAGCTTTGATCCTGATCCTGTGCGTTTACAGCTATAATGCAGTTTATGAGATGGCTATGAAATATTTCTGAATTTCCTATTTAAAAAAAAACTTCAAACAATAATTTAGGAGGAAGGATTTTTTTGATTTTTTTTTCTTTTTTACTTTGGAATCTTGCTCTTATCGTCAATATATGTGGGTACTGGTTTCAGTTTTGGTCTAGGGGCATCTCCAAAAGGTAGTAGTATCTTCTTCACCCATAGTGAATACAGTAGAGACCTTTAATGAAAGGAAATTGCTTGGACCAACACATTTTATATATATGCAGAAAGCTACAGGCATTTAATCCAAGGTGTTGTTTTATTTCAGTAAACTGCAGTGGGCTTTAGCTCTGTTTAAATTAGCCTTGTTTTGTGTTAGTTTTAGTCAGCTGGGGACAAGTATATAGTAAGGCTCCAAGAAACTGAAATAACAGACACTTCTGCAGTTCAAGTACAGTAGTTCAAAGCATGATTTAAATTAAAGCAGTACAGCTGCTGCCTCTAGACAATACCTGCAATGCTGGAATCTCTCATCTGTTGTTCCCTCCTTCGTTTAATCGCTGTCATTGAAAGTAATACTAGAAGGGATTTTTCTCATCATCTACTTCACTCTCCTGTGTATCCAGGCCCTATCTCTGTGTTGACTGACATTAGACAAAAACTGTCAGTCCTTGGTGTGGGATTCAACCTGCATAAATTCAGCCATCTCGAAGTTACACGTCTAGCTGAAACTAGTCATCTAGACTCTCTGTCATCAGGGTACAGGGGTGAATATTTGCAGAAGATTATTTATGTCACCTGTCTCAGTTATCTTGCATGGAATATGTCGGTCTCTTACTGTAGTCGTCTTTCTCTTTCACTGACTATACAAGAACCCTGGAAAACTAGCCTGGACTAGACTTTGAGCATCCCAGACTAGGTTCTGTTTCTTAGGAATATATTGGAGAGCCACTTCAACCATTGTCCTGTCTCCACAGTGTTCCCAATGCTCCCATGTGCACATGGGAATTACTCTTTAATTAGCATTTATCGTACCATCAGTGTAGTGCCTCCTATCTCATTGCCTCTGATGAAGGTACTTGTTGAACACCATCCATTCAATGAAAGGCTGTGCAAAGCCCTGGCCACTTCAGTGACACCTAACCCCAACCATGCATTGCATTAGATGATTCAAATATGGTCCCCTTGATACATGCACGTTTGTCACTCTGCCCTCCCAAAATCTCTAAACCCAACACGGGGGAATAACATCTCTTTACAGGTGTAAATGTCCATCAATTCTAAGCATTGCTTGTACATAATTACCTGGTGTTGATTTAAGTCTGGCTGCTTTGGGAACTGACAGAACAAAGCTAGGCTTTTTTTGTAAATTTACAAGTTTGTGTCCATGCTAATACAATGGAACTGAGAACTGGAATTGAGAGTAATATAACTCTTAGCAGCCCAGTTTCCTAATTCAACCTTCTCTGTTGCAGGGTGATCTCCAAAGGACAAATATTCAGCTTGATTTTGGGGACGGCATTGCAGTATCCTACGCTAATTTCAGCCCTGTTGAGGATGGCATCCGGCATGTGTATAAGAGTGCTGGAATCTTTCAGGTGACGGCATATGCAGAGAACAGCCTGGGCTCTGACACTGCTGTCCTCTTCCTGCATGTGGTCTGTAAGTACTTTTAGCTGCTAGATTCCTTGGGTGAAAACCTGACCTCACTGAAAATCCCTGCAACTCCAGTGGGGCCTAAGAATACATACAAACCCATCTACATGCGTAGCTCATGCTCTGCCAAAGGCTTGGACTATTAGACACTCTTCTGTCTAGAAAAGTTAACTTCTCTTAAGTAAACTTCACCGGAGGAAGTGAAGTTTCTTTTAACACAAGTATATTTGCAGTCCTCACAGATATAGAGAAAAATGAAAATATTTCTTGGGCTTTCTGAAAGGGTCAAAGACCAAACAGCATATGAAACTAAGTCCAAATATATGTTCTCAATAAGTTTCTAATACAAAAAGGTTTAGATTAATAAATTTTGAGTCTGTGATTCAGGATTTGGGAATTTACAGTGCTTATTAAATAAAACAAAAACATTATGCTGAGCCTACTTCCTAGGATATGAGGCTAATAGGATACTGAGGGCTAATATGCTACTTGTATTCCATGTTCGACATACATTCCTGACTTTTCCATCCTGTTTGGTAGATCAATGCCATTTCTTTCTGCTTGGCACATGAGCAGACTCAAATATAGAGCCCCCAGCTGTCTTTCTCAAAGCCACAGGAGAGAGCAGAGGGTGTAGAATGCAGGATGAGACCAGGAGGATCCTGTCCTGTTCTCAGGCTACTAGATCTCCTGGGCAGAGAGCTCCATCTGTGTTCAGATGTACCTCATAATTTTTGCCCCTAATGGTGTTCACAGCCATGTCTGTCTTCCCCCTTAGCCTGTCAGAATATCTTCTAGTTTGTCTGTCTTTTACTTGAGCTTTTCTGCTGGAAGGAAGCAATTCAGAAACTTCCAAAACTCAAGAAATTTTTGCTTCTTTTTAATTTCAAGCTCCCTGTGTGAAGGAATAAATGTTCCTTGAAGCTTTTATTATGCTCATAATTCCCTCACAGTCAATCATGGTTGCATTTAACAACCTGTTATTAGAGCATTAACTGTTTTTTCCTTCACCTTGGGCCATTAGCTGACAAAAGTGATGGTTATCTGGTAATAACAACTAGCTTTGTATGGATTATCTGATTTTTCTCGTAGGAACTGCTTTTTCATGGCTAGATCTTTAGAGTAGAATGTCACAAGGGGCAGTTGCTTGGCCTGGTTGTTCTACTCTACCCTCTTCTTCCGCAGCCTCTCAGATCTCTCCTTTGACTTTTATAGCATTCTTGGATGGCCAACTTATCATCCTCTTTAGGGAAATATATTGCAAGCATTTACATTTATACTAACACTGAAATAAGATGATACCTCAGTACTAGACTTTTAATATATTTGGATGTACTAGTCAATATAGGAGGTTTGACCTTGAAGCTCAAATGTACAGACAAAAATGCCTGATATATAAATCACCATTATTACATGATCTGTCTGGTGCTAAAAAAAAAAAAAAAAAAAAGGAGAAAGAAGCTCCTTGGCCTCAAGCAGCAGTAGTTTTCTACCCTGCAGCTTTATAAGTGTTCAGTCAACTTTTCACCTTTCTGGAATCTGCTATCAAGCTGCTCATCTCTTCATTTAAAGGAAGTAAAGATATTAATGTTTTCCCGCTTACATGCGCTGACACAAAATAGTTGGGGGTACCGGCTTTTCTTGGGAACCCAGAGTACTTGCTATGGGTGCAGTTCAGGAGTTACTTGCTGATAAACACCCCTTGGGAGAGGAGGGGGAAAAAAAAGAGAACACATTTTAAAGGAGCCAAAATCAAGAATAGTGTCCCATTGTGCTTGGAGCTGTATGTTCTGGTGGTAAGAGAACAACTCTCCAAAATCCTGGTAATCCAAGTAGATGGAGAAGTGATTAATATCCCCATTTCCTGCTTGAAGAGCTGAGAGGTAACACAGGAAGATTGTCTCAGTTAAAATCAGCAAAGTTCCTGCTTCACAGAATTAATGTCTTATCAAAGGAAAAAATCTCACTTCTTTCTTATTTCATCCTTTCCTACTCACAGTGGTAGTCTGTTTGCTGTTTTAAAAGGTACCATCCAGAAAGACTCAGGAACACTGTCTGATGTGCCACGACTACCAGCCTAAATTCAGTACCAGTAAAAACAAAAAAATCAAACAAGAAGGAAAACAATGGAGATAGTAAAAGCTTTAAACTAACTAGCAAATAAAACTTCAGTATTTTTTTACATTTATTTTTTTTTATGGAGAGGAACTGGCTTCTTAATTTTGGACTTCATGCACTGGACTCATTCTGCACATTTGCATTTATTAGACACAGCTTTTCATTGATACTTTGTTATTTTTTAAGTCTTCCACAAACAAGTTCTCTGACAGTTAAATGCTTTGATGTGCCAATGGATACATCTTTCAAGTAGTTCGCAACTTTTTGCTGGTTCTAAGTGACTCCTCAAAGACTTCTCAAGGTCGGACTGAAGTCAGCAAGATCCCAACAACTTCCAAAATCATGACTTTTTCTTTTGGATACTTTCTAAAAAACTGTCAGTGTGTATTCAATCGTAAATGCCTCATATATAACCCGATTTAAGCCATTTTGGCTAAAATTATTTTCCCACAAATCTTAGCAGCTCAGTTGGATATATTTTCTAGAAAACACCTTCTTTCTCTCCTTTGTCCTATCCCTCAAGCTTTCAATAGCAGCTTGCCCTATCCAGTGCAAAGCAAATTTATTGTTCTCCCTCAAACTGCATTTAAAAAAATTCTTCTAAACACAGTGCTGACCCTGTCTAAAATTAGCACTGTGGAAAATGTGGATTTCTGGCTCCCCTGTAATTAAAAAAAAAAAAAAAAAAAAAAAAAAAGTTTGTTGATCTGGTATCTTTCTCTGTTGCTTATTGACTGCTGGAAGTCTCTTGTATTGCTATAATAGAATCTCACTACTAGTATAAGACATTTGATTTATTTAAAGGAAAGCTCCTTGCTGTTCACAACTGCACGGGGACGATTTAACTCAAAGCTTCTAATCATGAACTTTCTCTTCCCACAGGTCCAGTGGAGCACGTCCATCTGAGTGTCCCCTTTGTTGCCATCAGAAATAAGGACATCAACATTACTGCAGTAGTTTGGCCGAGCCAGGCAGGCACACTTACTTACTTCTGGTGGTTTGGCAACAGCACCAAGGTACAGCTGCGCTTCAGTCCATTTTTACTTCCTAAGCTTGTTGCACCAGACAGGGAACTCTCCCATCCCTAATAAAAACTTCTTGCCTTTGTTTCTTTTGTGTTCTAGTTTTTTCCTTATCTAAAAAGGGTTGTCATTATCTGAACTTCATCCTTTGTGAGTTTATTTCCTCCTGCCTCAAGTTGTTCTTAGGAGTCATTACTTTTTTACATCTGGTTGTTTTCAGTCCTACTGAGCTTTGCAGACCACTGTTATTACCAGTGTTCACTCACAACTTAACTGAATTATATACCACTATATATGGGATAATACTGGCTTTCAACACGGCGTTTGAAAACTGCTGGTGTTCAAATAACCATGGAGGTTTCCATTATGTACCAGTATTCAGTATATAATGCTGGATTCCAACACTAAACTTTAAATCTGTTGGTGTTCAAATAACCAGTTGTATCTAGAATTTAAAGTTACACTTTAACTGAATTGTTTATGTCTGTCTGTCACTATTGCTCACAGTCTTGCATATAATAGAGAGGGAGATGAGACTTCTTTGTAGTGAATTTTCAAATGATTGACAAAAATTTATTATAAGGAGCTTTTTTGTCAATATTTAAAGTAATGAAATTACAAGTTGTAGTCATGCTTTTAAATGGAGAGAGCAGGATTGCTTATTAGCTACAGATTTTATTGTAGGGTTTAGAAGTGAGACAGCTGACACACAGATACTATCCTCCATTATTACAGTTGTGAAATATACAGCTGCTTACATTTTGCAATGTAATATCTGCTGTTATTTACAAAAGCAGTTTAAGTCACTTCATTGTCTACATTATTGAGTTGCAGCTGAAGGTATGCGCTGAGGTGAGATCACAGTAGAAAAAAACAGGGATTTTACATGAAATATGGAACTTGAGATAAAAAATAGCAGGCACATAAGTATTTTATTTTCTCTCTGACAAAGCTGCTTGTGTTTTAACCTCTTACACTAGCTACCAAAAGTAGCAGGACAAAAAAAAAAAAAAAATACTGTGTCTACTGGGACTTTACACTAAGTTAGGAAGCTTACTGTAAGAACTCACCTATTTTTGTAGAAGCATAATTGAGGCACCGGTAGAGCTTGGGAACAAAACCCCCTTGTTACAACTCCACAAGTTGCTGTGCCCTAGCTGAGCTATGGCAACCACCCACATACACACATCTAGTCCATGACAAGTACAAGGTAATTCCACGTAGTTTATACTGCACTGGAATGGAAGGATGCAAGATCACATTACAGTTCAGATATTTTTGGCTCAGTCCTCACACAGGAACATCTGTTAAACTACATCGGAGACAATTTAGGTACAAGTACCTTGACCATCTACTTAATCTCTCAAGCATACCCAGGTGTCAGAATTTTCCAGCCATTGTTTTTGTCCTTTATATAGAAGTGGGTTGTGAATAGGGTCTTAAAAAAGATTTTTTGAAATACGAAGTATAGAAAAGGTTGAGCAAAGCAGTGGTGTTTGCTAGATTTCCATGCAGCTGTCATGGCGCTTGCATCTGAGTTGTATACATAATCTGTTACCTGGTTTATCTTCTAGTTTAAATTTCAGACAGAGCAACAGAGTACAAGCAGGTATGGATGTGTTTGGGATGGATGCTTTAGACATAGCTGCACACAGAGTTACTCATCCTTATGATACTGTGGGTGATTGTACTGTTGCTGAAATATGTTGAGACGTGGATTAGTAAAGATGGTGCCACTTAACTGTGGCCAAATCAAAAACCCAGAGCACCTTTCATTCTTTGCAGACCATTATCTCCAGCTACCTTCTGAAATGTACTTCAGCTCTGACAGAAGTACAGCAAGGGATATAGACATAACAGCAGCAGCCACCTTTTTTTTCAGGACAAGAGTCTGCATCATATCAAAATTCCTTCTGGGATGTTTAATGTGCATATCAGATCCTTTGTGCCCACTCATGGGCATACTGTGATGCTCTGAGTACAGGTGGAAGATGGGGACACTGATTTGTGTGTGAATTAAAGGATGAGGTGTGTAATACTGTGCATAGCAACTGGTACTGTTAGGTGATATATTCTAGTTTCATGCTGAGAGATTGCAGCTTCTTTTCCTGTTTAGCCTGTAGGCATCCCAGGCAGAACCAGATGTGTCTTCTGTCACTGTGCAGTCTCACTAAGGTACTCTCTGTGCTGCTGCACAGACGAATGTTGTCTTAGACTCAAATGACCTGGCTGAGACATTTCTGCTGCCTTCTCAATCCTGCTGGAACCATTGTACTGAATTTCTACTGTGCTAATTTTTGCAGTATACCCAAAGGCCAATTTGCTTGGATTAACACAGGTCCAGTTTAATAAATGTGTCCAGCTGTCTAATAGGTTTGAGCAAATGAACCTTAAACTATTTGATTTAATTTAGAGTTAGTTTCCAGATCTTGGTGCTTGAATTAAAATTAAGGAGTTGGCTGAATGTTAAAACTCCATGATGGAGGTGAAATCATCCATGATAATGGAATGTCCAGCATACACACATACAAAAAGGAAAAACTATAATTTTAAAGGCCAGAATGGTTCATCTTATCTGCATTTGCACAGAATCGCAACCTGTAGCCTCCTGGAAAATTGGCATTCCTCAGGGGTCAGTATTGGGACTGGTGCTGTTTAACATCTTTGTTGGCCGCATGGACGGTGGCATTGCGTGCACCTTCAGCAAGTTTGCTGACAACACTAAGCTGTGTGGTGCAGTCGACACGCTAGAGGGAAGGGAAGTGCCAGCCAGAGGGACCTTGAGAGACTTGAGAGATGGGACTGTGCAAACTTCATGACGCTCAACAAGGCTAACTGCAAGGTCCTGCACATGGATCAAGGCAATCCCATGCACAGATATAGGATGGGAGATGCATGGATTTAGAGCAGCCCTGTGGAGAAGGATTTGGGGGTATTAGTGGATGGAAAACTGACTGTGAGCCAGCAATGTGTGTTCACAGCCCAGAAACACAACCTTATCCTGGATTGCATCAAGAGAACTGTGGCCAGCAGGTCGAGGGAGGGGATTTTCTCCCTCTGCTCTGCTCTTGTGAAACACCACCTGGAGTACTGGGTCCAATTCTGGGACCCCCCACATAAAGACATAGACATTCCTGAGCCAGTCCAGAGGTGGCCACAAAGATGTTCAGGAGGCTGGAGCCCCTCCCTTATGAGGGCAGGCTGAGAGAGTGGGGGTTGTTCAGCCTGGAAATGAAAAGGCTCCAGGGAGACCTTATAGCGGCCTTCCAGTACCTAAAGGGGGCTACAGGAATGATGGGGAGGGACTCTTTATCAGGGAGTGTAGTGATAGGGCGAGGAGTAAGGGCTTTAAACTGAAAGAGGGTAGATTTAGATTACATATAAGGACTAAGTTCTTTCCTATGAGGCTGGTGAGACACTGGCACAGGTTTCCCATAGAAGCTGTGGCTGCCCCCTCCCTGGCAGTGCTCAAGGCCAGGTTGGACGGGGCTTTGAGCCCCTGGGCTAGTGGAAGGTGTCCCTGCCCATGGCAGGGGGGGTGGAACTGGATGATCTTTAAGGTCCCTTCCAACCCAATCCATTCAATAATTGCTAATATCACTCCAGTTTGATATAGGCCCATTCTGCTTGTCCAGGATGTGTGTATATGTTAGCTAGATCTCTAGGGCTAGCACAAGCTGGCACCCTTGCTGACTTGGTCTGTGAGTCCCATGTGATCAAACAGAATTGTTTTTTTTCTACTGCTTTTTCAGCTCATGGATGAGAGGGTTAAAGAAAGGTGGCATTCTGCAGGGAGGGAAATGTGTTTGCCAGTCTGGCCTGTGCCAGTGGAAATTTTGTTTTGGCTATGAAAATGGCATATATGGCTACTGTTGTGAAACACAGACAAGTTTGCAGTCTGGGATGAAGTGTGAGAGCTGGAATGTGAATGTTTAGGGGTTTTCTTCTGGAAACAGACTGGCAGGGTAATAAAGGGACAATAGCAATGGTACAATGGCTTTATCTGTGCTTTTAGACCTGTGTGCTTTTGTAATGGAGGCTAGTATCACTATTTCCATTTTAATGGTTTAATCTAAACCAGGAGATTTGTCTATAGACCAGCTTGTCAGATCAATGGCACTGTGAGGGCTGAACCTTTGATTTTCAATATACAAATATCTTTTCTCAAACGTGGTGTTCTTTTCTCATCTAGATGTGTATCAATGTGAGAATTTCCTGTGCAAAAAGGAGAGCTGTAGTGCTATCAAGGACATTTTTGTTTGAGAAGGTGCAGATAAAGTCAGCCTTCTCTGCCAAGGCTCTGAGCTGGCTAAATTTAGGCCAACTTTACTCTGGAAACCATTCAGACAGCATTGTCATGCTTTCAGCTTTGTTATGGTTTGCCAGCTTATGGCTGGAACTAGTTTATAGGCTCAAAGCATGGACAGGGCAATGCTGGGTGCCCTCACTCTCACCTGAGCAGAGTTGTTCTGAGATAGATGGATTTGTGCTCATAAGAGCAAGGACTGGCCCTGAATCTGAATAATATAGATTGTTTGAAGAAGCATTTACATCTTTGGTTTATGTTCAGTGCTGGTTTGAGCTGGACCCCGTGTTTTGTACCGCTGATGTAGCAACTGTGCTGAGTGTGGACGCGTGTGTGTGTACAACGCTGCATTCTGCAGCGCTGATTCTGCAATTGCCGACTGCGCTCTGCTGAGGTATTCATAGCACAATGGGTTGCAGCTCAGTGGAATAATATTTCAGGATGCATTTACTGAAGTGAGAGAAAGCTTTGACTATGGGATGGTTGTCACTGTGGTGTTTGGGCCACGTTTAGGCCCTAGAAGGACATGCACAATTCCTGTATGAGGGAGGAAGGATGTCATGGCCTGGTGGATTAATCAGGTGCGTGTTGTGATCCTGAGTTAATCTCACCCTGATGCTGATATTGCCATCTGTGTTTATCTTTTGCAGCCCCTCATCACCTTGGAGAGCAGCATCTCGTACATCTTCACTGTGGAAGGGATGAACACTGTCACTGTGCAAGTTGCTGCGGGCAACATCCTCATCCAGGACACCAAGGAGATTGCAGTGCATGGTACCCTCAGCCTTTTACAATCAAATCTCAGGGGGGTATCTAGTGTTGAAGTACAGGCAGTTGCTGAAGCAAAATGAGCTCTGGGAACTTCCTAATGCCTGGAGAAACCTCTGAAGACAAACTGGAAACAGTGTAGCTCAGATATGTAATGATTACAAAATACAGAAGTGAATTGGATGGGGCAGCTAGCCAAATTTGTAAGCTCAGCACTGTAGTAAATTGGCTGGTGTCTCCTTTGCCTATTGGTCTGCCTGTGCACCCTGACTGGGAACTCCCAAAAGAAAAAACACTTAGAGCTGTAGCCAAGCTGCTTTCCCCCTGCTTCCTAGCTGCAGAAAGAAGTAGTTACAGTGCATCATTAAGGTGGCCTGAATATAGCTGGTGTTTTTCTTTGTACAGTGACTGTATAAGTGACAGGGGTCTGGAAAACAGGGCAGAAATGACCTGTTGTTGCTATCTCTGCCATCTTCCATGCTACAGCTGGAGGTCTGAGCATCTCCACTGGACTTCTCTGTGGATAATATTTGGCATGTTCTTGCCATATCTGCATGTCATGGGCCCCAAAAAGCACCCTTTGGCAGACCACAGAGTTTATCCTGTTTGGGGCTTGATAAAGGCTGAGTGGAAGGGTGCTCTCAGCAGTTTTGGTCAGGACTTTGAAATTTCTCCAGAGGATAATTTCCACCCTGGGCTAGTCTGTATTTTCCTTATCCAGTTATTGACATCCAGCATTTAAGGGCAAGCTTTTCTTTGGATAGCGAGTTTAATGAGGGACCTGGGCTTCAAATAACTTAGGTTGCACTGTGTAGTTGAACTATGTGTGTCTTGTTTCAGTTATTAAATATAAATAAATGTCCTGCTGGTGACTAGAAGGCTGTATGCTCAGATTTAACAACCAGCTAAATAGATATTTATTGATTGCTGGCTGTGAAATGCTATGGGGTTTAATAATTTGTTAATGTGATTTAGTAATATCCAAGCTTGCTATTAGCAAATATAAGTAACCTTTTACTTGATAATTTTGAGCATTTCAAAATGCAGTGTCTACTTCTGGGAAACTTGTATCTTTCCACTAGTTTCTGGAAGAAACCTGAAGCGAGGATATCTGAGAGGGGTCTCTGCAGGTGATCTCAATCTTTGGTCCCACTAGGTCCCACACAGTGCTCCTCTTTGTTTCTAAACATATTGTAAGAAAATGTGACATTCTGTTTAAAAGATCCAAAGCTTTGGACTTTATCACATAGAGAAATTGATCTGGTTGAATTGTCCAAATAGTCCTGTGCAGTGCCATGCTGCAGACTGACCTTCCTGATCTAGGGAAGGAGTCCTTCCACACCTCAGTCTGGTGATCAGTTCAAGTCTGAGTACACAAATGAATCACACCTTTGGGAAACATGTGCTCTGATAAATTTATATCTCAGTCTGTGTCCTGGGTTAAGTTATTATGGCTCTAGACAGGAAGACATGGCTTTCTGGTGTTAGCAGTGGAGGAGATTTATTCAGAGTTTTCTCAAATTGTGATTAACAGACCAGAATTTACTCAAAAAAATAAATTGGTACTGAGGATTCAAAAGTCAAAGGCTTTAAATATCAGTCTTTTAAGCCTTCAGAACTTGAGAAAGTTTCCCTGCTCTCTTTGATGCTTGTTTTTGTTAAAAAAAATATACGGTACCATCTAAAAAGAAAGAACAGATCTTGCAAAAGATGCAACATAAATGCTGTGCTAGCACATCCCTGCTATTCTGTAGATTTCCTCATTTATACTCTTGCTGGTTTTTCTTGATCTAAAAATGGTACCTTCTTTCAAATGATTAATGGTACTTATTTGAGGTGTCTGGAGATCAGGTGCTTTAAAGTGAGACACAACACATCTCCAAAACCAGAAAAGTATGTCTTCTACCTCGAGAACTTGTATCTGATTCCCATCTTGGATCCGTGCCTCCTGCTGACCCAAACCATTGTGCACAGTTGTCATAAGGATTCCAGGCTTGATCTCCGGTGATACCAGAAGAGAGAGTCGGAATTGGAGAAAAAATTAAATTTTTCCGTATTTGAAGTCTACGAAGTTTTTCTTCCTCCCTGCAATCAATCAATTAGGAAGTAATTTCAGTTTTGTGAATAGCCATGGCTTGATTAGCCAGTCATTAGCACCACTGGGTTCTGAGTTGTTGGGGTATTAACCACTCCCAGCTTCCCTCCAGGACAGCAAACAGGTTATCCTTGCTTTTGAAAACATTACTGACAGTAAGCGTTGGCTCTGCAGAGCACAATACATGCAGTTGCACAGACCTTCCAAATATCAGCCAGATGCTGCCTTATTTACTGGTCAACTTTTAAGCAGAATCTGTTGAAGTTGAGTGGCAAAATTACAAAGCCTAGAGGCATCCTCTCACCTTTCTCATTCTTGTTTCCATTTCTTCTGGGAAAAGTTACAAGTTGGCATTAGGGCAAAATGTCCTGTATAAGAGCCGTTAGAAGAATTCTTTTCTTGCAAGCTTTCTGTCCTGCTTAGTGTTATCCAGCCTTTTTTTTTTTTTCTTTCCTCTTTCTCTTGCTTAAGATAACTTAATTATGGTCTTCCTGTTGACTTCTGCACCCTTGGTTGTACTCTGAACGTTGCCCATTTAATCTTCTCATGAATACTGTTTTTCTATTATAGAGTATTTCCAATCTCAGCTCCTGTCATTTTCTCCCAATTTGGACTACCATAACCCTGACATCCCTGAATGGAGACAAGACATTGGCAAAGTCATCAAGAGAGCTCTAGTACAGGTGAGCATCTGTTTCCTCATCTGTACTAACATTGACTAGGCTGTGAAAATATGCACTTTTTCAACATGCCATCTTAAAAGAATGGGAAAGAACAGCAGTAATGAAGCTATAATTTTAAATCGATAAAAAGCTTCTTAATATGCTGGATCTTTTTTCAGAGGCAAACTATATTGGGAATTTTGTGGAAATAGTATAATTACTTTTATTAATGTTTCTATGGTGCTTTTTAGCTTTTAATATCCCCGAAGACTTTACAGATTATAGATTGTAATAGTATCTTTATTATTCTTATTTTGCCAAATTGATATTACAGTATCTGTTGTTTTCTACTCCAAATATTTGGATAGTGTTACTGCGTGTTGTTAAACAGGTGATCCACTTCATCCCAGAAGACAGACAGTGTAGTATGTTGGATGCATGAGGAAGATATTCTTACCTCTTCCTGATACTCAGTCAGGAGTTCCACATGCAGCTAAGTGTAGCAACTGATGAACGTTATAAAGCCGTACTCCCTTTCCAACTGGGGCAAAAAATAAGGATTCAGAGGGAAAATAAATTTACCTTTAAAATACAGGACAAAGAGAGACTTCTGTGGATGGAAGATACTGAATCTTCCTTTGGGATTAATTAGAATATGTAAACTAGCACTCATTCTTGCAGGAAAGGGGACAGAATAATTTATGATATCAAATAGCCAGAGACTTTGGTTTTGTGTGAAATCAGGAAATATATTTAGGCAAGCTTTTGTGTTTTTTACATTCTGCCAAAAACGTATCTTCCTTTTTTTTTCTTCAGCTGCAGCTGTTCTTAGAAATGGAGGCTGATTATTTTTACCGAGAAAGTGCATTTCTACTCAGCTTTTCTCATCTGCAGCCCACTCAAAAGTCACAGTTTATAAGAGTTTCCTTGATTGTTTTCCCATCCTGAGAAAACACTAAATTCATTTGTTTAAACTGTTGTTCCCTTTTACTGTATTGAGTCAAGCTTGGAAAAAAAATAAATTAATTAGCTGGTAACGATGAATGGTTACAGAAAACAGTTGAAAACATGTGGAAGTGCTTTTGTGTATATCCTTCTGTGACTGTTTGGTTGCAGCCTGTGGTCTCTCCTCATAGGTTGGATCCCCAGGAATGGACTGCCCCATTGATACATTTCAGTTCAGGAATGAGGTCAAGAAGCTTGAGGTGGAGTAGAACAAGAGAGCTAATGGTGTTAGCCTCATACAGCAGAGAGTTTGAGGGAGGATAGGTCTCCTGCCCTACTGAGGATGCATAGCATGGATTTTGGGAGAGAGGGCAGTAGCCTCAGTGAGCAGGTCATGATGAAGACATGAGTCGGATGTGCAGCTGACTCTTGGTTCAGCAAACTGAGCAGCTCCTAGGACAGCCCTCCCAGTCAGCCCCAGTACTAATAAGTCTCTCACTGGAGACAAGTTATTCATCTATGACAAATGTGGATCCTCATAACCTGGTGTTAGAAGGTGATTGCAGGCGATTTTCTTCATATATCCCTGTTAGTTGCACACTCACCAGTGGTTGCTCTAAGCCAGTTGCACACTCACCAGTGGTTGCTCTCTGGATCTGACTTTGGGTCATTTTTTTATAGCAAGGAAGGGCTATATGGAAAATTCAGATCTAGAGACAGGATAAGTTTGGCCTTTGGGTTGGGATCTTTGGGTCCAGGAGTGTTGTCAAAGCCTGCATTTACTTGCAGAAATTAAATAGAGTGAATCATTATCAGAACCTCTATTTCTGACCCACCAAATGGGCAGAACAGCTCATTAGGAGCACAACACCCACAGTGGAACTGGCAAATAACAATTTGATGGGAGCACAGTTTCCCATAGTGAATGGAATGATCAGTAACAGAATAGCAGCTAGAGACCTCCTTTTTACTTATCTTTCAGGTGACTGGTATCCCTGATGAACAGATCTTGGTAGCTGTATTTCCTGGGCTGCCTACTTCTGCTGAACTCTTCATACTGCCCCATAAAAACACAACAGAGAGGAGGAAAAGCAGTGAGGATGATCTGGAGCAAGTAAGGAAAGAAGGATTCATGGAACATTCATTCCTGTCATACCATTTGCAGATGGGTCCCTTAACTTGTACAGCACTGGAAATGACTTACAATAAGTGTGATGGAATTGGATGCATCTGGGACTGTGGCAGTATAGTTTATGGCATTAAAGAAAATTATTTTTGGAGGAAAAACATGCTTTTCTAATACCTCACTGAGATATGTCACAGTCTACCAGGAGTGGTTCTTCCTAGATCAGTGGTGTGTCCTTATTACAGTAGTTATGGCCAAAGGAACCTTGAATATGTACTTCCTCTAGTCCCTGGAGGAATACTAATAGACAGAGGCCAAAGCAGCAAGATAATATAGTGAGGTTTAGTATAAATAAATCAGGCTCTTCAGCTCATATATCACTGGAACAAGACCTTTTTTTCTGCAGCAGCGAATGGCGTGTGCAAACTATATTTGGAAGTTACAATATCCATCCATTTAGATAAATAGGTAATTACAGTGATGAATAGCAACAGTGATATACAGGCAAGGGAAGAGCTATGAACAACAGCACTAGTCTGCTGAAGCTTTCATGGTAGAATTACCAAATGATTAAATCAGCTCTGTAAAGGCAAAGGAGTGAAGTACTGCTGGAAACGCTCCTTAGCCCCGGCTAATGTTCTTGTATGCAGCATTTTTACTTCATGCAAGCTATGTGTGAGCCCATGTGCAAGTAACTCTTGGAGGAGTAACTCTTCTGTGATCAAACATTAAATAATTCAGAGGACTGCAGGATTCTGTGGAAGCTCTTGTCAACCTGAGCAGTCAGTCCCCTCAGAGTAGTATATTTGTCCTAAGAAGGTAGCCAAGCTCGCCTCTTAAATTTATGGTGTCAGGTGTGCAGAAGAGAGGCATTGTGGTGGGAAGGTTTGAAGGCCTTTTGGAGGGATCCTCTTGAAGTCATTTCCGTCCTGTTCAGTAGGATCTACTCCTACTAGAATTCCGTCTGAACAAGCTGTTGTGTCAATATTTCATATATCAGCAGACATCTCAGATTAGGTTTCTGACTAGTTGACCATGCGGCTTGAAGCTCTAGTGCTCTAATTTTGACTGTCTACTGAGTTGTACTTTGGTTGGGTTCTGCCTGAGGAGCTGTGTCCTGGAGAGCAGGCCATCAGAACTATTCAGTAGCTGTGCCCTGACCATCAGAACTGCTCTAGGAAGACTAGGCATTAACAAAGTCAGGCTCTAGTGTGACATGCCAAATATGTGCTCTGAGACTACCAAATAACACATCATAGTTGCTCAGCTATGAGTAAACTCCAGTCCAAGGCCCCTCTTTCTAAACAAAGGAGAAACATAGCAAGTTTGCCATTAATCTTCAAAACTGGATTGTCTCATCTCCAACAGCCTATTTAAATGGGAGCTACACGACTAGGGTTGTCCTGAATTGATGGGAGCAAAAAAGTATTACTAAGATGGATTACCTCACTTAGTTCAATCATCTGTCAATGAAAGGCCAATATGTCAGTGATTTCCAAGTGTGTTAGATTAAACTCGCAGGACATTGTGGAGGGTGAAAAGATCCTTAGTTCTTTTCCGTCTTTCCCTACCACCAAAAAACTAAAGATAAATTTGCTATCTTTCTCGGTTTGCTTCCCAGAAGAGGTATAATAACATACTCCATGAGTCTCAGAAGTCCTGTAGGGAGTCTTACATGCAGTAACACTCAATTCCATCTAAAGCACATGTACATGTTTCTCTCCACTTCCTCAGTCTCTCTCTTCCCTCTCCTTCTGAAGCCAGTAAGAGATGCTAGTCACTATTCACAAGGCTACATGCATTCCTGAATGTTCTTCAGAGCTTGCTGTCTTCTATATTTTAACTATCGTATCTCTTATTGCTTCATCAGGTGGTAGAAGTTCTTTTTAATGCTCTCAACCAGAACCTGGTCCAGTTTGAGCTGAAGCCTGGTGTTGAAGTCATTGTATATGTTACTCAGTTAACATTAGGTGAGTGTGGAGTCAAATACATAGCTGTGGTTCTATTCAGACAACTCCAGGAAAACCAGTCTATGTCAGAGAACTCAGTTTGGTATGTGCTACTGGGATATATAGGACTGGTCATATTGAGACACTGGCTGTGGTAGAAGAAGGAAGTGTCAAAACCAGAATTCAGCAGTGGCATCTTCATGCACCAGTTTGTACAAGTATTAAAAGTACCTTTTAAGAGTTCCCTATGGCTTAACTAACTAGTGCATTGATGGTTTTTAGGTGTTTGAGAAAATCGGGTGAATGGTATTTTATTAAGCTCTCATTTGACACCTGTGGAATTCAGTGGGAGTATTACTAACTCTCATGGATATTGCACCAAATCCTTATTGCAAAGGGCTTGTTAATGTAATTACTAACCAAGAAGCTTTATAGGGGCAAAGTACTCATGAAAAGAAGATCTAGGCCTCTTACAGGGAATACATGCCTGAATATTGACTTCTACAAATTAGAACTTATTTAAATTTCAATACTGCTTCTCTCCATTTTCACACAGAGTCATGAATAGTCACTTTAAGCTTCATCACCCCCTTTGCTTTAAACTACCCTAGTGTGAAGCTCTCAACTGCTGCTCAGAATTTCGGCTAGCCTAGTGTGAAGCTCTCAGCTATTGCTGAGACTGTGATGACTACAGAGGAGATGATGGATTTATTTTTTGCACCTGCTTTTTATGACTGTCCTTGCAATTATCTGAAATGTAGGATCTGTGCATGTGATACTGTTAATACCCCCTCTGAAAGATTGGGATTCATGTCCCACGATAATACACTTGAGCTTCTTTTTACATGAGACTTTCAGAGAGACAAGAGCTGGGCTAAACAAAGGCTCATATGACCTAGTTGATAGGTAATGCCTCTTTGCCTTCACTCTCTGCCTGTTGTTTGGGGATGACAGTCAGATGTTAATAGAAGCATGCTGGAATGAATTAATTTGAAAAACTGGGAATGAGATCCAAATATCTGCAATCTCCAGGTTTAGAATCTGGGTTTGGTCTAGCAAGATACTGCCAGGTGTAGATTTAGCTCACAGTACTCAACTTTCTTGCACCCCCTCAAGTGGGGGTGCTGCATTTGTTTCATGACCATTCCCATAGTATTTTGACTCAGGTGAAAGGACAGTCAGTTCTTTTTCACAAAAGTGTCTGTGGAAGTAGTAGAAACAGAATAATGTCAGGATCAGACTCTTTCTTAGGTGTGAAAATCTGGCAATGGAACCAGAAGTGACTCTATTTGCATAGACTCTGGGTGACAGAAAAAGAATAGAGAACAGTAAAAAACCAAACCCAAATATTTATGCAGTGAGAAACACTCAGCTGCTACTTACAATCATTTGCACGTCATTAGAGACTTCTCATCAGACTCTCCTTCTCAGCACAGTGCTCAGGCCATTAAGATGGTCTGCTCCAGTGAGCTCTGGGAATAGCTGCATAAACAACATGTAGTAAGACACTTTATTTAGCCCACACAAAATATCAAGGATAGATGGATCAGATCTCCAAAATGTGACGTAGCACGTGCTTGGATCCAGGATTATTGCTTTGGACTCCTCCACATTATGAAAACTGACTCAATTAAAAAGTCTGTTAGGTCTAATACAAGGATGAATCCCTGAGGTTTCTCACAAAGACCTGGTCCCTGTCACATGTGAGACAGACATATGTCCTTGAAAGATGGGAGTTGTGCTGTTCATGCATGCTCTGAGGTTGCTTCTCCAGAGGGGAATAGACATGCATCAAGCCACACTTCATAAATTTCATTTCCACTCCAGTCCCTGGAAAAGCCTGAAAAGAAATAGCCCAGAGTGTTAACACGGGAGTCATCAGCCGTTCAGCTAAGCATGGCTTACTGTGCCTTTTCACTAGGAGAAGTTAGACTGCACTGTCTTGAAAAAGGAGCTTGGCTTTCAAAGGACAAGAGAATCAATTTGTTTCCTACTAAGTGGTCTTGCCAAAACCAGCATGTACTACACAGTGGGGATAAAGCAGATGTGTCATAGACAGAGTTGAGCTCAACCCATTGGTAGTTGTGTTCCCTAATAATATCTTGCAAATATAATGCTCTGCCTTTCCTCCCACAGCACCTCTTGTTGATTCGAGCACGGGTCATAGCAGTTCGGCGATGCTGATGTTGTTGTCTGTGGTGTTTGTAGGCTTGGCTGTTTTTTTAATCTACAAATTCAAGAGGTAAGTTGATAAACTTTGGGGGATGGGAGGAGGAGACACCGGGTGGTTTACAGGAAATGTAGGCAGAGCAGTGCCTGGATTGCAGGTATAGAGCAAGTTACGCTGGCATAAGGCTTGCACCAGTATAGTTCCCTGTATCTCATATAAAGAGAAAAGACCGTCTACTGCCCTTCCACCACAAACTCAGTGCTCTGAAAGCTCACCAAGAGTTCAGAAATAAAGCTGTGACATGCTTCAGCAGATGTTTGAACTACAAATCAGAAATGGGAACCCTGCATGCTCACTGAGTACTGAGCTACACAGCGCAGACTTAGTCAAAAAATCACATGATGGATGTCATCCTAGAGTCTACATCCACCTGGCCAACTGCCTTAGTGCAGCAGCAGTATCTCATTTGTATCTTGCAAAGTGAACAGTTTAGTCTTGCAGAGGAACAGGTGTGATTGTGTTAAAGGTGGGAGACTCAAAGCCAGAAATTTTGTGTTTAGCATCAAAATGCCTTTGGGAATCTGTGCTGAGATTTTCTTTGCCAGATGTTAATATAAACCTTTTGCTAGCAGGAAGCAGGCAGGACCTGTGCTGGCCCATGGCAGTTTGCTGCAAGCTGTGAAACAAAATATGGGATAAGAGTGGCCTATTTTCTGAAGGGCTGTCTTATGAGAATATATTTTAGGCAGATGGAACTGCTTAGGAGGAACTTTGCATTCAGTACAATACTTACTGTGTCAAATGGTCTATGTGCCCAGATCCTGTCCAGTGGTAAAATACTATTAGAAGCATAAACTAAGTCTGGCTTAAAAAAAAAAAAAAAATTCTGAACATGAGTAGTTCCTCCAAATTGGGTAGTTAGAGCTTTCCTGTCCAGATTCCAGCTACGTATTTCTCTCTTGAGCTTTTCTGCTGCCCACAATAAGACTGGTACTCCTTAATGATGTTGGTGGTATACAAACAATGTTAAACATGGGATTATAACAGGCATGTATCCTAGTGTTCAGGTTTAAAGCTCCCCTCATTTCTAACCTCTTGCATTAACCATTGTCAAAATCACTGGGTGGCACTGTTTCTAGTGCTTGTTACTAAGCTCCCACTGAACCAGTGGTCCAGAACAATTTCCAGAGCACCCGTGTGTGAACCTGCCCAGGTCCAGATTTTCAGGTCTTCAGTGTGACTTGCTTGTTGCAGTCCAAAGTCTTTTCTCTGCTTCTGTGAGGCGGAATACAGCTTCCCAGGTGCATGGGGAATGGGACTTGTTTAAGGCATTGATTTAATAATGTGCTGGGGAAGCAGCTGATGATTTCACTGACTCCCAGATGTAGGATGAGGAAGGCAAAGAAGTCTCTCTGGGAGATGTGTCAAGACGTAGGTACAACCCTTTGTAGGATGTGCTTTCCTTTCTGTCTTGGTGAGATGTTTTCCTAGATTTGGCCTAATGTCTTTGACTCTGTGGTCAGCAATCTATTTCTAGGAAGAAGGATCTGTATTTTCTGGCTGCTAGAGAGCAATGAGGAGCTTGGTAATCCACTCTGGCAGTCTCCAGGTCATGTTATGCAACTACAGGTTATAAACTGACTCCTGTAGTACTTAAGCATCCTGAGCATTGAGCATAGCAGCCATCAGCCTTGTGCTGTGCTTCAGGACTGGGAAGACCCTGCCTTGTTAAAATCTGTCTGAAAATTTAATGTCTTACAAATTGGGAGTGAGGGCAAAAACATTAAAACATTGGGTTTGCTTAGCCCAAAGCTCATCGACTTGGTGTCCCTTCTTATCTGCTCTGTCCCAAAGAGCACAAAACCAGGTCACACTGACAAAGTTTACGATTAAGTCAGATGCCCAGAGTGTCCTCAGCTTGATTTTTCAGAACAGAAAGCAACTTTTCAGCTCTGTCTAAAACCTCTGGCTCAATGGATCAGAAGTGAGAGCGTGCAACAATTCTTACTGGAAAAAAAGGAAGTGATAACAAAAGCTTTCCTCTAGCTCTCAGTGATGCAGAGGTCCATTAGCCATATGTTCTTTTCTGATTAATGGTGATCCCAGCCTGAATACAGAACTGCTGCTTACAGGAAAAGGTTGTGGGGAGAGCATGGGTCTGCATGAATTTTTAATTCTACAACTTGATAGAATTGGTGCTTTGCTGGTTTGCACACAGGCTCCTTATTATGAGTCTGTCAAGTTATAGACTCAGTAGGCATGTTAAACACTGCTGCCAGAGAGATGCTTGTTGGGGAGGTCTGGGTGGAAAAGGAAGGAAGGGGGAAAGGTAGGGAAATATTCTGTAAAAAGATTGTTTCTTTGCTGGAAGATTGAGCATATAGAATGTCAATACTGGGTGTATGGGTGGCGAGTATTAGTGGGGCAATGGGGCAGTCGGTGTGTATGTGTCCTGGGACAGGAGTGCAGGAGTGTGTGAGTGTGCGTGTGTGCTCAGAGATATGTGGTGGGATGTAGCCAGCTGTGTCTGTGCTGAAAGTCACAGCAGGATTAGTTTTGTGTGTGGGGATTCACACATGTACAGCCATCTCAGTTTCTTTTTTCCCTAACTCTCTGAAGTACCTGGAAGCTCTCTGCCTCACAAGTCTAAAGAGCTTTTCTCACCTTTCCTCTCAAAGCTCAGAAGACTATCACTTATATACCATTGCATTGTTTGGAAGCAGAACTAAGTCTTCCAATATCTCCAGCTTGTTCTTATGTCCACATCTCTATACACCTCCATATGTATTCTGAGCACTTAAATCCTATGGGAATGCATTTTCCCTCTCTCACCCGATGTGTGCATTCCCTGTGTGGTGCTTATGTCTTCTAGTGATCTGTAAGGCATGTCTGAAGGTTAGAAAGAGAAGATAGGAGAAGGGGAGAGAACAGAAGGCTGCTAAACATCCCAAATATGTCCTGACTTGCTGCTGGTTAAGAACAAAATGCCAAATCACACCAATAACACAAGTTGAGGCCAGAACTTCACTGGACTAAAATCAGCCTAGATCTATTGAATTCATGAGTTGAGGCAATTTTCACTGCTTTTAATTTCTGACATATCCAACAGCAGACAGGTTAGCATAAGGAGATTGCGTTTTATATAGCCTCTTTTGAACACATCTTTCCCTCTCCTGTGTGCTTTAAAGAATTGGAAAGATAATCTGAATTTTCCTTATTTTAGCAGTGTGGACTGTATGGCACAGAGTCCTTTTAAGGGCATTGGAAAAAGCAATCGCCTTCCAACAGCCAACTACACACAGATAATCCTAACAATCCCCATGATGTTTAACACATTACTTTTCAGTTCTCTCATTTTAAACTTGCATTCCTCCAGGGATCACTAGCTAACTATCTGTCTAGGCCTATCTATCTGACTTTCAAGGATATTGTTCTAGCAGTCCACGTTAACTTCTCTTGAAAGAAGGAAGAAGAAATAATCCCTTCGCTTCCTGAGCAGCAAGGGAAAATAAGTCCTTGCAAACTTGCATGATCCATAGCATGGCAGACTGTTCATGCAATGAAATGGTAACATACAGACTTTGATGGGAGTTATGAGGCCCAAGTCCTTTCTGAACTCTGAGGCAGGACCAATTCTTTATATCTCTTTCTGATGTGCCAATTCCTACCGAGTCAGTGTGGGCCTGTCAATAGCAACAAGCCTAGCAATTTTTTTTCTTAGTTGATAGTAGTACACAAATTGATTTCTTAGTTTTGGTTTCCAATGCACCACTGATCATGTAATAAATACCGAGATAGTTGGCAGCTGCAGCTGATTGTACTTAGGTGACTGCTGCTCTCTGAACTGGGTGCAGTGTCGACTGTGTGCATGACGATTTATTTAAAAGGGCAGGACCAGAACATTTACATTTACAGCTGGAGGAGCCTTTGAGCATAGGATAGAAAGGTGGTGGCCTGAGATTTGGCGTAGCTTTAGGCTGGTGTTAGAATTAGTGGATGCTAATGGCACTTTCAGAGCTGAACATCACGGTGGTGCTTTCACCATTCTAAGAGCTGAATCTTTGCATCAGTGCCAGTGCTGCATTTCTGGGATTGGTCTCAGTTTAGTTGGTCTGATTAATCAATGACCTGCCAAGGATCCCTGTGTTACAAAACATAACCTCTCATTTTCCTTTCCTGCACAGGAAAATCCCTTGGATTAACATCTATGCCCAAGTTCAACATGACAAGGAGCAGGAAATGATTGGCTCTGTCAGCCAAAGTGAAAATGCCCCCAAAATCACTCTGAGTGAGTTCACAGACCCTGAGGAACTGATGGACAAAGAGCTGGACACACGAGTGATGGGTGAGAGACAACCCTCAGCTGGGGCTTGTTTCGCAGTCTGAGTGAGAATGTTGGTCGTTGGGGTATTAAAAGAGGCAGAAACTGTGATCCCAGGTACAAGCAGAGCCTGAGGCAGTGAGATGGGGAACAAATCTCTTTGCAAGATGGTAACAGGGAGTTTTTCTTACAGTGTTTCAGCTTTTCTCACAGTGTTACATGACCTGGGGTAGGGACCTGGAAACAACAATAGGTATACAGGAGTTAGTAATGGCTGTGTCACAGGGCTCAGACCTGTGCCTGATCATGACCCTGTCTCTCCTGTGGAGGGGTCCCAAATTCCCTGAACCCTCAGAAGTATCATCTGGGCCAATCTTAAACTGTTGGTGTGCTATCATTAGAAGTGAGTATGTCCCCAGTAGCTTGATGAGTTTACTGCTGGTCAACGGAGCTGTAGTAACAGGTTTTCTGCATGCTCCATGCTGATTGCAAATACAGAAAAAGATGTGTTACTTTTAAGTACCTTTTCTGTCTTTGCACTTACACAAGCACATCCTAAGAAGGAGTGAGAAGCAATGTAGACCAAACTGTTGAGGCCACTGTGCTGACCCTCTTCTCCATTTTCTCCTCTGCAGGAAGCATCTCAACAATTGCCAACAGTGAAAGCACAAAGGAAATCCCCAACTGTACTAGTGTTTAATACTGAGAATACACTTGGTCTACAACATTTCTGACTTTTTATTTGTAATTATTATTGTTATTATTATTATTATTATTATGATGATGAAAAAAGAAAGAGTTATATGTCATTATTATCATTTGGGAGGGGATGGGGTGGGCATTTTCTGTTTACCAGGGCTGCACTCATAAATAACAGGTGTTCTTCATATTTAGGAAATACTCATCATATTAGAGAGAAAAAACAAAGAATGAGTCAAGTGTGCAATTGGATTTGAATGCCAGCCTCCTGTTAAATACAGAATCGGAATTAAATATTCAAATCCAACAGGTAGGTATAGTACATTAGGCAACATGTTGAAGGTAAATTGTCCCTTTTCAGCCCTTTTCAAAGTAAGTCATGAATCTACTACTTCATCCTGCCAGAAGGCTCAGGCTAGGTTGTTGGACAAGGCTCTGCAACATAGCATCAGCCCTCGCTTTCCAGCGACATGCATGTCTCAGCTTTTTGCAGGATCTTGCCTCTTTTAATTGCTTTTAATTTCAGTCACCCTCCGGCACTGTTGACTGCTGAGAAAGAGGAAAAAAAAAAAAAAATCAGAGCAAACACACCCATCAGTGTTCCTTGGACTGTAGCTTGGCTGGAGGGGACAGCACCACAAGCAGTGAGGGAGCATGCCTGAGTTTATGAATGCAGCCCAAACCCCGTGCATGTGAATAGCGAGGATGCCGAAGGCCTACTGTAGATAATTACAATGTACATAGCTTTTTATTTCTTGGGAAATAATTTAATGTTTAGTAAAAGAAGATACGTTTAAAATAAAACCTGAACCACATACACACATGCACGCACACACACGCATATGCGCGCACTCACACACGTGCGCGTGCTCGCACACGCCAGCCAACCAGGGACCGTGGTGAGCACTTGAATCACACTTTGGTTCCGAGTGTGTTCCAGTTGTCTGTCATATTTCAATCTGACAGTGCTGTCTATAAGCAGCACGGTTTATTTCTTTGTGTATAACTGCAAGACTTTTTTTGTTTGTTTGTTTTTAATATATAATTTCCTATGATGGAGCAGACTCAAAGTCTGTCATGAATATTTTAACGATGTTCATCATCTATTCACCTCTGTCACTGTTGTCCACATCTGAGAAGGATCTTGATAACATCTATTAGGGAAGACGAGGAAAACAAATGTGAAATTATCACCATCTCTGTGTGGGCAAGTATCAGTGTGCTTGCAGTACCCACTACAACCTCAGCTCAACAGTGGGCCAAGTTGCAGTAGTTTTATTCCCAGTAAGAAGTCATGCTTTTGGCAGTTAAACTGGTGAAGCAAAGTGCTGTTCAGGATGTGTAAGAGTAGTAAATTTTGGCTGAACGTGATGCATGCGATTAGGGACTGCTCTTTGGAGAAGGGGATGCAGAGTCAGACCCTGCATCACTGAGCTAGGAAAGGTCTTATGGGTGCTGCAGAAAGGCTGCTTCCAGTTTTTGATGGAAGTGCCATCAGAGTAATTTCTGCATGATGGGTTGGTGCGTTCTGATTAGAACAGGGAGGTTAATGAAGAAAAGCTAGTGAAAAACCTCTTCAGGAATCTTCTAGCATGCTGAGTTGAGGATAGCCCTTAGGAGTCGTAGAATTTTGGATCAGGAGTTTGTCTTAATGGTGAGTTACTTTTATCCTTTTTTTTTGTTTGTTTGAGTTGATGATGTTAAAAACAGACCTTATTCTCCTGAGTATTGAGTTATAAAACCCATCAGGAGTGGAAGGAAGATTGGAGGCACTTTGGGAAGATGTTCTAGTGCTTGTATGGTGACAGGAGGCAGAAATGAGGCCCGGTGACAATGTTTGTTACCATTTTTTAGGATCTGAATACAGGACGCCACCTTTAATATATCTGGACTGAAATGAGGAGAGGGCTAGAATTTAGGTGTTAGTTGCTACCTCTCTGCATTGCAACATGCCAGATGGCTACAAACCAGCCTCAGTTACATGTGTTCACTCTGTTAATGGGCTGGAATGTCTTTCAGAGGTTATAATCCTGATGGGTCTGCAGGTGGAGAGAAAAGTGTTTAAACACAGTTTTGCAGAAAAACACAAGGAGGTATTTCAAGATTAAAACTGTAAAATCAGAACATATGGAAATACTGTTTTGTGTGAAGTACTAAAACTAAATATTCTTAGTTCTTCTCCATTTCAGTTAGGCTTGTGGACCATTTCTGTTGATTTAAAAATAATTATTTTCTGTTTCCTCCCTCACTTTTCTGCTCTAGTTCTTAATATAAACTGGAGAGCAATGGCTGTGTTATTCTATTTAACCTTGAGTTTCCATCCATCAGGTGCATAAACTGTTGCATTACTGTCTCTGTTCTGCTGAAACACCAAAGCAGTTTACAGTAATGGCCCAGTCTGGTGATAACACTGTTAGCACAAGGCCATAGCTTCCCATTTAGGTATAGATGGGAGGCACATACATAAACAATGGTTCAGTGGTCCTTGAGCTAAACTGTGGGCTGATCTCAGTCTTTGCTGATCGTTAAGATTTGAGGGACTGCTTTCGTGAGCTGTGCAAAGGACTGAATCTGAGATAGTAATTGTTTTCTATATTAACTTTTTCTTTTATAAACCAGGAAATGAAGTGAAAATGTTCATTGTTTGCCATTTTCTGTGTTTTTCATGAGTTTGATCTCATGTTGATTTAAAGAGAAGGGCAGGGGATTTAAAAAGAGAGGATTAGTTTTCACAATTTCTTTTCACTATTTTTCACAATTAAAAAAAAATTTTCCCTTTACACTCCTAAAGATGGCTGTTAAATATCTCATAACAGGTGGGAGGAAGCAAGGAGGAAAAATTGGGAGTAAGCTGCTGAAAAAATGGAAACATTTTCACTTCTCAAAAAGAAATTTAATCTCAGTGAAGGCTGAGAAGTTTCTGAATGACAGAGTTAGTTTTTGGAGAAACATCTGTCCAGAAAGCCATTTTCAATCCAAAATTGGCCTAAAGACTCCACAAAGCAATCAAAAAAAAAAATCCATGAAGCCAAAATTAAATGTCAAAAAAACCCTGCCTGTCTCTTGAGTTGTCTTGGACTTCATGTTCTATGAGACTTAGTGTGTATCACAACCTCTCAATGTAACTTGTCACACTGCTGTGTGGACCAGGGTCTGTTCTGTGCACATCTGGAAAGAGCTCACTAGGATGCACATGGGACCACATTTACCAGATCTTACCTGCAGCATTAGGGCACAACCATGGATGATGGCAGCTGTAAAATGCTTGTGTCATACTGAAAGATGCTCCTTTGGGATACTAGAAGGGTATCTACTGCATCCCATGGGATACCCAGGGCTGTATCTATCCATGGGACCTTGTAAGTTTTGGATTGGGCAACCAGCACAGTCCATCTTTTTTTAAAGGTACCAAGCTGTGGCGTTAGCACAGACTTGGGGTATTGGACACTTGTATTTGTGTATGTAATTCTGGGAAATAACAACTTGGGGATCTCATTAGGGTTTTTTCCCCTGCAAGTTTTACCCCTCAGGAAAATGTAATGGAAATCCTTGAAGCTGTAGATTATTATTTACCTGAGTAAGGAGGAAAGAGCCAATGTCATGAGCAGAATGTAAATAGCTTCCACCCTGTAGTTATGTATAAAGAGGAAGAGAGAGAGTGAGTGAGTGAGTGAGTTAAGAAGGTCAGTGCCCTCTATCACTGCCAGCCTTTCCCCCATGATGGTTTCTACTGTATTATCTGTAATTTAGGAATAATGCATGAGCCCTGGAGACTAGATGCAGCTTTTGGCTCTGTATGGCTGTCAGTCTGATGTAAACACCCAATATATCCTCTACTTAGTTTAACCTGTGCTTGAGAACCCCAACACTAAGCCCAAAAGGATCGAAAATGAGACTAGGGTGACTGGGAACTGCAGAGTTTTTCTGTTGCCATCAATAAGAGCATATGCAGGAGACTGTGCCTTTTCATCAGGACTAAGGTTTGGTTTCAGAGACATGCAGACATGTCCTGTTCTCCTCCCTTTCCCTTCAGTCAGTTCCCACACACATTCCAGGTCTGACAAACCAAACCAGAATCTTCACATTCCTTCTGATGATGTCAGACAGCACGTCAAACTCAAGCCACCACCATGGTTTTAAAGGATTAAATGAGGCAGACAATTGCAATACCTGTATTCAACACAGTAATACAAATGCATGAGTCATATATATATACATATATATATATATACTGTTCTTGGTTTTATTGTTCCATTTGAATATTTCTACTGTAAAAAAGGCAGTGGTTTTGAAATTGTTGAAAATAAATGTATTTTTGTACATCAGAGGTACCCCTGGCTGCTCTTTCAGTGCTTTTCTTCTCAAATTTTCTTTTGGCGAAGTCTACTCTGTCTTCACTGAATTTCCCTTGCCATATCTAGCCCTCCAACACTATCTGTTATTCGGGGTCATGCAAAGCACATGGAGGGTGAGCACAGAAATGTTGTAAGGCAAGATTTTCAAGATAAAATATGAAACAGCTCTCTCCTTCCTTCTTACTGCTCCCCTCCGAAAATAATTATCAACTTTCCACAGGCTGATTCTTCTTTGAGCCTGGGAGGTGAATAGGAGGGGAGAACTACCTGCTTATACAGACAAGGCCCTGTGAATTCCATGCTCTCATCTTTAGTCTAGAAGCAGCTGTAGAGTCACCATGAAAAAAACAAAACAAAACAAAACCCAAAAAGCACCTTCTTCACTCCTTGGCACAAGAGACATTTAAAAAGGAAAAGAGAGCATGGAAATGTGTCTCTGAATATGCATGAGCCATCTCCCTCCATGAGCATGCATACACATCCTCCATTCCCTGACTCTGCTCCATTCCTTTGGCTCTGGAGGTCTGTAAACTGCAGATTTCTGGAGTGTGACAGAGTTACCTGGGAAACACCTCTCCACAGCTGTCTCCTCCTTAAGCTCCTTCCCAGCTGTCCCCTACTGGTCACTGGTGGAGGTGAGACTAATGGGCCAAATCTTTTCTCTAACCTAATGCAGCTAATCTCTTATGTACATATTACTTAAGAATGCAACTGGGATGTGTTTTTTCTCCCTTTTATAATCAATGATCAGTTGTTTCTGTTCTTCCTTTATGTCAGTAAGCTGAAAAGGTCAGACAACCAAAAACTAGGTTGGCCATCTCTGTGAGTGATGTATAAGAAACCTCTAGCATCACAGAAAATCTCTCAGCTTTTGAAATCTTTGAGTCTGGTTCTCTTTACAGCAATACCAGTGTAATGTTTCTGTTCATGGAATCCTGAAATACAGGTTGTGAACAGACAAGCAGAAATGATGAAATTACTGTGGTTTAACAAGCTACCACTGAGACCCAGTAAAAGACTATGTGCAGAAATCCAGCTAAGTGAAGTCAAATGCAGGCACTTAAACATCAAGGAAGAAATTCTTCACTGTGAGGGTGGTGAGACACTGGGCCAGGTCACCCATAGAAGCTGTGGCTGCCCCCTCCCTGGCAGTGTTCAAGGCCAGGTTGGACGGGGCTTTGAGCAACCTGGGCTAGTGGAAGGTGTCCTTGCCCATGGCAGGGGAGGTGGAACTACATGATCTTTAACGTCCCTTTCAATCAAACCATTCTATGATTCTGTGATACTCTGGAAACATGAACAATAGCTCAATCTTAGCCTGAATCCAGCTGTTTTTCTGTGACGGATGGATTTATTATTCCCTTTATTAAAGGCAGTGTAAACATTGTTTACTACAGTGGTTGTGCCAAATACGCCTCTATCAGGGATATGGTGCTGCTCAGGAAAAGTGCCTCATAGGTGCTCCTAGAGTCAGCTCATCACTGCCTTGTTTCACTCCTTGCCATGGTGCTCAAAAGCACCCATATGACCCAAGGCTGCCATGTCTGATGTGGGACACCTGTAGTAGAGGAGAGTGAAGTACTGTCGAGGTAATTTTCCTCAGATTGGTGTGTTGATAACTGAAAAGTTTGGCTTAGTTTTTGCTCACCGACAAACAATGCTCTTGTGTTCCTTATGCAGAGAAAGCATTTCATTACTTGTATAATGGGAACACCTAGAGGGCCTGGCTGAGAACACAATCCCCCTTGCGCCTACCGCTGAGTAAACCACGTTGCAGAGATGTCTGTGATGGAGTGCACAAGTGCAATGGGGGTTGGCTGGGCCTGACTGCATCCCTATCCACACGCTGCAGCCTAGGACAGAGATGGAGGAAGGTGCATGCCTGAACCAGCAGAGGCTCTGTCTTCCCACGCTGGGGCATTGGGCTGGATTCTCCTGCTGTAAAACAGAATCTGAGAGGCACCTGATGGACCTTCTGTTCTGTTCTGGAAGATGAGTGCCCTTCTAAAATCATCAGCCTGAAGAGGCTTTTACTCACTGCTCCTGTTTGCTAGGAGCGTGCCTCGCCTTGCCAAGGTAGGAGAGGAGCCTCTTTCCCTTGGTCCAGTCCAGGCCTTGGTACAACCAGAAATAAAAGTTCTCATGCCCCAGAGAATTAGCCCAAGACTCTTGTGCTTCAGGTACCTCTTTGCCAATGCTGCTGCCCAACTTTTAGTCCTTGTTCTGGGGACAAATGAGATATTTCCCATCCAGATCTCATAGCACCACACGCTTCAACAGGGTAAGGTAGTGCTTAGCTGGATTTGCCTTCTGTCCAGGTCTTTCTTTTTCCTTGGCCCTGTCCCTAGTGAAGTACTCTGATTATTAAGCACTACTGAAGCACTATTGCATTACTGACATTATTGTAATATATCACTTGAGTGCTGGTCTGCTATCATATATCAGTGTGCTACATCAGAAGACTGACAGGTGACAGGAACCCCAGAGACGTATCACTGCTCTAAGCATTATGGGCTGTTTTTTTTCTCTAAGATGGCAAGCAAAGTCAAAGAAAGCAGTGTTGGAGTGCTGCCACGAAGCTTTCAAAGCCTTTAAATATATTTATCTATACATTTTTGCCTTGACCCTGAAACATTAATTAAACAAGCCTGCTGATGTTTCTGTATGAGCCTATAGAGATGGGTTTGTTTTGGGTCATGGAGGAGGGAATGATTGCTCACTGTGAATTGTTTCATGACACTAGCATGTGTGAGTGTCTGTGAGCAGAAGAGAAAGATTTCTCCTTGCAAAACAAAAGAAGGTTTGTTCCTGAGTTTCAGAGTAGTTATTATTAGTAGATCTCTTAACTATATTTTTAATGCAGCTGTGCAGGTAGACACAGGACAGAAGGTAATTGTGGTGTTTGTTGTTGGGATTTTACCATGATCAATACAAAAGGATTTGCTTTGCTATTGCTTTATGCTAGTTCTACCTGTGCAGGCCCATGAACATCAATGAATTTGGTCTTGATTTACACCAGTCTCAGCTCTCACATTAAGAGGAATTACATGCCTACTTCAAGGACAGAATAAATCCTTTTTAATACCTTGTTGTGAATGTCAAACAGTTTTCAGGCTAAAATTTAAGGGAGATTGTAATACTACTAGTAATAAAAAAATCCACATACAGGGACATAGTGGGGAGAAAGGAGGAGGATGTTTATTAAATGAAACAGAAATGTTATGATGGTGCATGCTTTTAAAAATCCTGTGTTGGTTACATGAACCTGGAAGGCAAAAAGGGGAACAAAACTAGAAACCAAATGTAAAACAGAGCAAGGAAGACCAGAGGTGGATCGAACTGGCTGAGAGCGTGTGGCTGACCAGCATGCACTGTGAGATGGACATAGATGTTTAATCATTTAATAGTTTTAGCATGGGAAATTTCTAAAGTCTTAAGCTGGGTCAACCAAATCAACAGGAGATGTTGCATAGCCAATACATACAAGATGGGATGATCTCTGCTCCTACATCCTGAGGCTCAGCTTTAAAATTCCAGTTAAGCACCCAGTTAAGTTAACCCAGTTAAGCACCAAGGTTCCTTCTAGAGCAGTGGTGAGTGAGTGGCACTTCAGGCAGGATTTGTAGGCCATTTTCAGAGCTCAACTCAGGGTTACATGTAATGGTATTCAAAGGGTTGGATGGATTTGTGCAAAACAATTGGCTCCTGATGAGGGATGTAGAGAAAATGGGCCTGAAGTTGTCGGTGGGGAAAGGACAGGAAGATGGGATCATGAAATGTCACATAATATTAGTCAGTTCATGGGACTCACTCCTCTTTCCTTGATATTAATTGGGCTGTATGCTGGGTGAAGGAATGAATTAAAATAATTTCCTGGAATGGGAAGCAAGGATAAGTTTTTACAGGAAGCTATTTAAATGGGCCATCAAGAACTGACTAAGGCAAGTGGCTGGTCTAAGATGTAGCTATCTGTCCTTCTCTTTTCAAAATGAACATCCCCTGAAGAGACCCTCAGAGAAAACAGGGAAGTTAGAATGGTTTAGAGGAGGAAAAGAGGTGATGGAAATGAGACAATCTGACAATCAAGATAAGGCAAAAAGTCAACTTGGGCAGCATCTCTTGTTGCCAGACCCGGAAACGTTTTACTGCACTTACGGTGTCCCAACACCCCCCCCCACCCCTCATAATTTCAGAGTGGTTCTGGGTCTCCTGAGAGCCCGCAAGGATGGAGAAGGACTGAGATCCAAAACATGCACTTGGATGTTTGGGGACAGACAATGCTTCCAGTAGAAAGAGAAAAGTTACTGTTGCCTCAAGAGGTCTGCTCCACAGCGTGCATGTGCTAAAGCTTATTGTAGGCAAGTTTGGGAATGTAAATTCATTTGCAGCTCTGGACCTCACTGCCTAATAATATTGTCTACACTTGGAATAATCTGAGATATTGTTAGGAATACCTGTGAGACTGTGGTTTTAATCTTTTTTTTTAACCTTGAAATGTTCCTGTCAGTTCTACTTTACAGGCTGCTAGAGATCTGAACCCTCTTAGAAGAGGCTGAGGGACTTTCGTCTGTTTTCAGTATAAAAATTCCCTTCCTTTTGTAGGTTACACAGCAAAGTCTCATCATAAGTTTCACCCCCCACCCATTGCACTTTGGGACTATGAACAATTTACAGTATGAACAATATTTAGAGTATGAACAATCCGTCCATTTCTAAAAGGAAAAGCCACAGAAGGGACAAACGCATGCATTTCTGTGGCTTTGGTGCAGAAGAGCCTGGAGATAGTTTTCAGCATCAGTGGGCACATTCACTGTAGATCTGTCATTAACTCCTACAGGCCTGCTCCATGTGAACACTCACATGAGTCCCACAGCCTCTACACCTTGTCAGCAGAGGAGGAGGATTTAAGAACTGTTGCAAATCATTTAGTCATTCAAGATATTTTCATCTGTCTCCAAACATTAACTGATCCTGAGTAGTGGGAGGGAATAGATATAATTTATTCATTTTTCTATTGATGAATTTTGGACAAAATTATTTTAGATCGAGGTGTGAAGACAATGCAAGGTCTAAGCAAATTAGGACAGACTATGCTAGGCTGAGAACCAAGTACCTGTATGCGGGAGTTATGGACATGCACACGACCAGTATGATCAAGCAATGCCAATGTATTGCAGGTAAGCAAGCCCTTTTATAGCTTTCTCCTGTGCACGCGAACGGTACGTGGTACAATCCTTATGATTGGACAGTTAGCTTTGTCCATGCGCTTCAAGCCTTCTTGTGATTGGATAATAAGTGCCACCCTCAATGTCTTTTTCCGCCCAACCCATCTCCTGGAGTTGTTTGTTTGCTGAATTCTTTGATCTATGTCCTTTTCATGTCCTTGCTGAGGCGTGCACACGTGCTCATATGTCCATTATCTCCCAACACCTGTAAGTCAGGTGGAAGTTTCTGGGCTTAGGAACTCGAGTCAGCCCAAGGCTGCTCCTCAAGTGCCCTTTATATGGTCGGGGGGGATGGAGGGCAAGATGGGTCTGAAGAAAAGGCTTAGTTGCTCACTTAAATGGCTATTTGGACTTAGTTAAATCACTAACCTAAGGTCATGCATTAGTTTCTGGTTTGGGCTAAGGTGAATCTCTGCATGTAGTTAAGCTCCATTATGTTTGAATCTGAATCTCTGGTTGTAGCTGCTGCACACCAACAGTCTGAAAACTGGAGTGAACCTCCCCTAAAGACCACCTGGCTTTCATTAGGATCTCTGACTGTGAGGAAGCCTAAAAGGGACACTTGGGTCATTTGACTGGAAGGCGTTGAAGGTGGAAGTGGGTGGAAAAGTCTTCAAAGGGAGGCTGGGGGTTCACTCTGAGCCCAGAATGGTGCTAGGCTTTTTGTTTTGTTTTGCGGGTTTTTTTTTGTGCTAAAAACCTGCCTCTTAATTTTTAAATCAGAATTAATAGCTAGTCAGGAACATTGGCTTCAAAAGTTATTATTATGTTTCAACAGATGTTCAACCAGTCAGATTATTTAATTAGCTTCATGCTCCTTAACCTCATAAATCTGTGAAAGCTGTGACAAGGCAAAAGAAAAGGAATTAATGATAATAAATCAATACCCTAGACCTTCTTGATACAGTCTGAAAATTTTGGCTCAAAGCACCATTGAAATGTTTGGGTAACAAACTGAATGTCTCTGTCTGGGATATAAATCTCACTTGAGCAGTTTTGGAGAAAAATTCCCAAGATTCTCAGGCAACATCCTTGGGAAATGGGGAGAGCCTTTGTGTCTAGGGAGCTGGTTCAGCACTGGGGAGACCTGCATACAGTCTCTTCCACTGATTTAAAATGTGACTTTCAGAAAATGCCCGTTCCTTAACCCTACTTAAACAATGTCTGAAGCAGAGGCCAACCTTAGGAACAGATGTGCATCTCCATGCACAGAAAGTCTGCATCATGTTTACATCTATGGTGATGCAGAGATGGTTACTTTGGGAACTTCAGGGACAGAAGTGAATGTAATAAACAGCAGTATAAGAGCAAGGAGATAGACATATTCTGACATTTTTTTTCTTCTTTCTGTATTACTGTGTCCATGGGCTTTCAAATACTTACCTAGAAAAAAACTGATTTTCTGAAAACAAAACAAAAAATGGAACACCCTCGTTCCACAAAAGCATTACTGCCTTTTTGACTTTCCTTTAACTTATGGTTCTGTTGCAGACCTGTTTATTTCTCCTCTGATGCTCCAGAACCTTTTATTAAAAAGAAGACAATTAATAAATTAGTCTCTGTCAATAATCCACTTCTGCCTGACACGATTCTGTTTTCCACCTGGATACTTCTTCCCCAGCATGGGAAAATACAACTTATCCTCAATATCCAACTTACACCAGCCCAGCTCATACATGTCCTCGGGCGCTCTCATACTGAGAAAATTAAATAGGTTTGTACACACACACACACATACACACACACACACATATAAAAATATGGGGATTTTTCTCAAAATTACTCCAGAGAACAGGGTGATCATTTAAGACACTATTTAGAAGAAAGCTGCCTTTTTTCTCTCTGCTTGAGAGGATTGAGAGCATTGACAAGGATGCCTTAGGAGACTGGCTTTCTGATTCCTGTATCTCCGTTACTCCCTTAACTTGGCTAATAGCAGTTATCACCCCTTTTCCCACCTTTACATTACACAAAAAGACTTTTTTTTAATTATTTTTCTGAGATAGGTGGCTGAATAGATGGCCTTAGGGACCTGCTAGCACATCTGTGGAGTAGCAATACAGATGGAAAGCTAGTGACAATTTGCTTCACCGTAGTTCATCTGAAGTAGCTGGTGTTATTGCAGACAATCTTAGTACTCAATGGCTATGAATCTGACCTTGAAAAGTAATCCCCCCCATTAGATTTCAAGCAACTCAGTATGCAAATCTTTCTATTGTATGTCAAGAACTAACCATTGCCAAGATCCTGGGCCAGCCATCACCAGCAACTGGACTGGTATGTCTGCATTTACTGCACTCATGTTACATGATTACAGGAGAAACGAGTTAGTGAATGAAAGTGTACAGTGACCCACTTCATCCTCAGCATGCCCGGAAGAACAAGGCTTTATTCCTATGTGTGGTACTTTAAAATGTATTGCCCTCATCTTCGTTTCAGAAAAATATTTTATTGACAGACTTTTGCCCTTCCAGAGACCGACTTCAAACTAGAGATTGTTTATAGAGGAAAACCTCCATTTGGTAAGGGCTTTTTTGTGCTCTCATTGGCTCCAGCAATCCATTTTTTTTGTTTTAATTTTTCCTTCTAACAATTACATATAATAATGTGTCTCATAATATGCCTGCCCTTTATAAACCAGATAAATCAGAGCAGACAGAAACCTGGGCATGGCAGGAATGGACTTGCAACAGAAACTTCTGAAGGTGATTTTTGACTTTGCTCTGAGCTCTGTGCAGTGGGATTTAGGTCAATCATGGACAATATGGTTGTCCCCCTGAGATCTACAATTAAATGTTTTTTTCCCTGCGTGGAGCTGGTAGCACTTGCTACACAGCGTGCACCCGTCGTTGCTCTGGACTCTGTTATGCCGACTGCAGTAAATGGGTCTGCAGCTCCTGATGTAAGTGCCATAGTAGGGACTAACATCACATAACATGATAACATCAAATCATTGAGTTTGTCCATTTTTTTTATAAAATATTTTCTACTGGCTGTGTTATGGTTTGGGGTTTTTGGTCACCTGCTTCCTTTCATCTCCAGAACCATCACCTGTATCTCTGCCTTCCTTTTCTTTCAAACGGAATCATATCCTTTCTCAGAAATTCCCACCTATGCATCCAGTTTAGTGGGGAGGTGAAGTTCACCCTTGTTACTTCAAAGGCACAGAAGAGGAGGAATCTGGATGTAGAGAATGTCCATTTTCTGCATGTTGGCATGACTGTCACAACATTTAAGTTAAAAAAAGGTCCAGGCAATGTGACCTCCCTTCTACTAAGGGTTAAAAATCATTACCTGCTGTGTCTGCCTGCCGCTCAGTGACACCCTTCTGCTAAAACCATCTTGCTCAAGCCAGGCTTTGATGTAACCTGTGAAGAAATGGGAAGGACTCCCAGCTAATACTCCATTTATCTTGTTTCCCCCTCCCATCCTGTAGGAAAGCAAACAAATTATGTTTACATTTATTGCTTTTGTTGCCTCTTTGGAAACTATGCTACTATTATATATGTTTTTCTCATCATTTTTTAGCAGGGACAGAATTAAGAGTGAAATTACAAGGGAGGAAAATGTTTGTAACATCTACATCTTTTATTTAATGAGAAATACTTCTCAGGTAAAAGGAGACATTCTTGAACAAATTCCACATTTTCTGCAGAGCACGAACTGGTAGGCTGAGGTTTTGCATGGTAACCCATAACTAGTACCATTATTACTGCCACTAACCAAACAATCTTCTGTTTTCTAGCAGTTAGAAAGAAACCATAAAAATATCTTTAAGTGCAATCAGGAAAGCTTCTTTTAGAAGGTCTTCTTTTAGAACTCCAATGCCCTTTAAAAATATAGGGTTTTTTCCTTCCCCTTTCATTTCTTTAAGTTTTTTTTTTTTTTTTTTTTTTTTAATGAAGAATACGACAGGGATTAAAATGAAAAAGGATCTGGAATAATTTTGACTGAGAGGAAAGAAATATTTGTACATTATTCATCGTACTCTCGGTTATTCATCAAAAGTTTCATTCTTCAACTAAAGTCTTTTCCTTATCTTAAAGCCACTGACATGAATATATATCACCAAGTTAAAAAGATTGAATTACACTTCTCCCGCTGCTGCTGAGATTCATGGAAGCTCAAAGCCCAGCCTAGTCCCTAGGTGTACCGAGCCAGTGCATTTTATGATTTTCGGAGAACAACGCTAACACGGTTTGTCTCTTCATTGTGATACAGAGATGATTGAAAATGTGCTGCTGTATCGCTTGATAAAAGACCGTTGCCAAAAAGGAGAGCTGCTTTGTCATTTGAGAACATTACCCATGGGGCTTAAGAGACCTACTTGACAGCAAAATCTCTAGCAGATTTTTTTTTTTCTTTTAAACAGTATGTTCTCCATTGCCAAGCAACTCAAACAAGAGAAAAGAAGGAGCTGAGATGTGATCCATAAAATCTTCCCTGAGTATTGTGTTGCCCCATGAGTACCAGGGAAACAAGTGATATTTTCTTGCTCTGGTTCCTAATGCTTATTCAGAGGGAGAGTCACTGTTGGTTCATGCCACTCTGCTACACTGCTTTCTGGCTTCCCAAGGTGTTGGCTGTTCTTCAGGTGCCCACCTTTAAAATGAGCACGGACATAGCGGCATGCTGCAGCGCTCAGTACAGTGTGACTGCATCCTGCCTGATTTAATTTTCCAAGTGCTGGGGAGATCTTTGCTGCCACGGTAACACTTGGAGTGCAAAGAAAGGTGGTTCAAAGTGAGTTTGGTGTGTCTAACATGCACAGGCAAGGCATGTCTTTGCTGGATGCACTGTGTGCTGGCTTGAGGCAGAGATCTCTGGAGTCTGTAATCCCCAACCCTCTACTTCATGGAAAATACATAGAGCTGTTTTTAGGTTCTGCACAGGGTTTCAGGTCAGTCGTATGAGGACAGCAGCCTTGTGGCAGACAGGCTGAGTTTGCCAGCGTGCAGGATATAGCACTGGGCAGTCTCAGCTCTCAGCCCTGCCTCCTTACTACCCACAGCAAGGGCAGAAGGGACTGTCCCTGGCACTGTTGTACCAGGACATAAACTTTGTGGGATCAAGCCCAGACTCGCTGAGAAAGGAAACTAAGACAGGCTTGTGGGTATCCTGAATTTCCTAGTGGGTCTTCATGACATGGGTCCTGGCTGATTTTACATTCGAAACACAAGGGCTTATTTTTTTCCCAATCTTTTTTAAGGTACATTAAAAGACCCAGTTCATACCAAGGGGTCTCAACTGTATGCCAGACAGGAGACAAGTCCTGATCCTTTCTCTCATATCTGTGTTGCAGGTGCTGACACAGGTGCAAGGGGTAAGGCAGGTGTTAGCATCTCTGCAGACATTCCAGGTCTAAAGGGACACCTCAAGGCTGGCAAAAAGATGCTGTGACCTTCAGCAAGATGGAGCTCAGTGAAGAAAAATCCCCTTACTCCTCAGTCTATGAAGTGTGAATACAAATTCATAACACAGATTCTAACTCTTAAATAGAATAACTTTTTCACCAGTTTTGGCCTGCATTTATGGATCCAGGGCTACCAAATAGTATTTAGCATCAAATAACAGCAGTAACTGCAGCAATGCAATAATATTGTCTAATCATATCAAATGCCACTGTACGACTATTTGTTTTGATGGCATTTCAGACCTAGGGCTATCATCAGACATTTCACTGCAGAACTGGTATATTTTACACAAACACACAGAGCCCTCCTCAGCCAGCTTCTCCTGTAGTGAGTCACAAGTGCATTTTTCTACCTGTGCAGGTTGTTGGGCACCCACCAATCCTTGTTTTGCTCCATAACAAGGACGGTGTTAGATGATCTGCACTGAAGTCATACATCATTCTGCAACAACACACCTTTGATGGGAAAATGGACCACTGTAATTTGAACAGGGCTAAGCTCTGACTTGCCAAGGGCGTGTGGCGATAACTTGAACTGAGGGGAGCTTGGGAGAGGAGAACTGTAATTAAAATCCTCACTGAAGTTCAGGAAAGCTGGGTAAAATAATGATAAACTGGCCCAGAAAAAAAAAAATAGTGACAGGATTGTTGTCATTTTAGATTAAGTGAATCCAATTTAGTGTGGTGATGGTGAGAAATATATTTTTAGAAGACATGAAGGGCCTTTGTATATCTCTTTCTTGTCCTTGGCAATTTAGCAAATGCTGGTTTTGTATTTACCTTCCCCAAACCATAATACTTGCAGATTTTGCCCCCTCTTGCTACTGTTAAGTCCAGATAAAAAGGATGGGTTTTAAACTCAGTCCACGTAGCCCTTGACTTACCTATTGCAAGAATCAGACTGTGAGAGACCCAACAGGACATCACATTTTTTGTGACTTGAATACCCTTCTTTCTCCCAAAATTATAAAGTGGTGCTGGGCAAAAGGTTGCTGAGGAAGCATGGTTTGCTCTTGAGCTGGTTGAGCAGCAGGGCTGAACCAGACAGATGACCAATTAGTGAAGGCAAATAGCACAGGAGCAAACTCTTTTGAGCCAGGCTGCTGCTGCAAATAAAATGAAGGGTTTTCCGGCCTGTGCCCAAAAATAAATGAGGCTGAAGTTAATCCAGCTGTCCTACCTATGCCCTCAGTATCAATATCCATATACCCCATGGCTATGCTTGTGAATGTTATTTTTAACAACAGGACAAAGGCTATGAGGAATTTAGAGAGGTGCCTGCTTTGTTTTGAGCTCTTAAATCTTTTAATTACTGAGACCTGTGCAAAAGTATAAGGGCGTTTTTAAAATACGCATAATAAAATACTGAAAAATCTCACTTGTTCCATTTCTGTTACCAGAAAATGTGCTGGTGGTTGTAGGTCCCTAAGGTATTAAAGAAGGTCACAGTCCATCAGCTCCTGAAGCTGCATAACTGGGAGGGTGGTGTAAATCAACGCACTGCTCTGACGCCAGTCACTCACACCGACTTTCAGAGAGCTGTGCGGATTTATGCCAGCCCTGGCTCAGACCCCTCTGACCAGCAGTGCTGAACTGACATGTACTAGGCCAAAACTGGGAACGATCTCTTCAGCACCTGCCCTTATTTTACAACTTTTTTCTCTGTTTCCCCCTTCTGAACTCTGGAGCTCTCTCTTACCACACGAGCTGAGGTTTCTTGAAAACGATTGGTTAATGGGAACATCTGGTGTGTGAATGGAAGACTTATTCCTCTTTTTCCCTTCCGTAAATGCTCATTGCGTACTTAAAAGTTGATCTTTTTTTTTCCCTTCCTCAAGCAGAGAAACAAATATGGATCACTGCTTGACAGAACAGACTGTGCTCTTTAGTTACTTCATATGTGAGGGTGTAACCTACAGGCCATGACTTAAGAGCTTTCCCCATAATTAAAAGTTTTCTGCTGTAAAATCTTGGTTTCTGATTAAAGTGTAGCAGTCCTTCCTATTGTTCAATTAGTGCTAATTAGATAGTACCTGTGCACAATACTCCTTGCAATTCAATAACCACGATCTGGGATATTTATTTTTTGTGAGGAAAATAATCCTATAAAAAAAACTCACAAAAAATCCTGACTTTACTTGTGTGCTGTTTAGACCTGTAGAAAATTAAAAAATGGAGAGATGAGAAGGCAGTAATAAAAATAATATTTGCATTCGTATTCTCTCCTCCCCTTTCCTTCCCTCCTCCTGTTTACAACAAAGGTGCTACAGAAAGACGACCTCTTCATGGGCTTTTATAATAACTGTCTTGGTTAGTTGGCAGTGAATTCATAGGCTCCATAAAGTTGTATTCATGCACTCTGATGCCTTTTTGGCTAAGCCAGCTTTAGCTGAACTGAAACTGAACTGCTAGCTGAAAATGATTTACGATGATCCAATGGGATATGCATAGGCCACATAGAAAGAGGGGATGTGCAAAGTTTTCATGCAAGGTGCTCCATATAAACACAGCTGCTCTGATGCCAGTCAATCATGATGACTCCCAGCAGACCTATGCTGATTTATGCCAGGCCTGCCCCTGACATGGGCAGATGGCAGACACCTACACCGTTGGCATCAGAAAAGTGGAGGGCCATGTCTTATATGGGGAGCTGGTATCCCTGATTTGTTTAGAACAGGCTCATATATTCTACAGATGAGAGCAGTTTCACAAACCACACCGCAAGGAAAATAGATGCAGCAGTGAGCAACATCCATCTGTACCTTGAGTTGCAGGATTCTGCTGTGGATCAGCCTGGTACAGCAGTGGCACTGGCTGTAAAACTGAAGTAGTGGGCATTGATTTACCTAAACGTGCTGAAGCTTCCAAAGAAGGTAAAACAGAATCATATTGCTACCCCTAGGATCAAAGCACTAGATAGTTTGCCTGAGAGGGTGGGGCAAACTTACAGTTTGAAGTGGCCGCTTGAACTGAGAATCACAAAACAGAAGCCAATCACCATTCTTTTGGCATCATTTAGTGTCAACCAGACAGAAAGTGATGCCAATGTTTAGAAAATGCCATCCAGACCTCTCTGTGTCAGGTAGAATTACTCTCTCCTTCTAGTTTTGGTTAAAATGAAAAAGTAAAATGATTTTAAATGTCATGACTCATCAGCCGTGCCTCATGTAACTGCCCAGGCAAATGTCTGGGAAGCACCGGTGTAATCCCAGAGCTCTGCAGTTGTTCTAGATCATTCCCAGTTAAGCCAAGCAAGGTGTATGCACCATTTGAAACTGCCTGCACAAGCTTATTGCATGACAAGCAGAAAAGAAAACTCCAAATCAGAAACCAGAGCCTTGTTTCCAATGACTGATATGCTAGGGCACATGCAGTGCTTGTGAGGAACCCCTATCCTCCACTGGCCCTGTGTGCTGGAGAAAGAAGCATCTTGTCTATCTATTCTTGCTCTACTTTTTACCAGCTCTGCATTGCCAAAAAATCATATTTTGAATAAAGATGAGAATTTGTTACTTTGAAAATCTACTTGTGGTTCCATGCAGGGGACCTCTGGGTGCCCCGTAAAAGACCTCTTGGTCTTTTGGCTTCTACTTGTCTGATATATTCAGACAATCTGTGTCACATCAGCGGGGACTTTCAAATGAACCCATGTAGCACCAGGGATAGCCTACATAGGACTGATTAGAATATATCAACCTGGTAAATGAGAATTTAGCTATCCTGAAAAACAAACCACCTCCTCTCTAATTTTGAGTCACTGTGTCCCACTGTCTTTATTCCTGCCTGCCCATTTCCTCTTTTGCTCTGAGAAGACTCTGTTCTCTGTTAAGGTAGCTTTGTTCCACTCCTCCTCCCCTCTACTGCTTCTCTTTTAAAAATGCAAACATTCAGCTGTTCATCAGAAGCCTGCTGTTTTCGTAGACATTTTACTATCAGCCTTGTGACACTGGCAATTTGGATAATTTTGCTCTAAGCATCTTTTATTTGTAATTATAATATCGAGACTGTGTCAGGTGTGTTATACAAATGACAGTTTGAATGCCTCTTTGGGGGTTGTTTTTGTGTGGTATTGTTTTGGTTTGCTTTTACTGAGCTTCAGTCTCAGAAATAATAGACCACTCATTTATTCTATAGGTTCAACAACAACTATGGTAACTATCAGAAACTGCAGTGATACAATGCCGCATGCCTTCCTTCACTATTTGACCTCCTTCTCCTGAATTTGTCAAGGAAATGTGCTTGATGAGTTAGATGCAGATAGAAGTGGGGCAGTGGGCACAAAAGCCAGGGCCAACAATGTCCGTCACAGCCAGAAGTTTATCTTTCATTTTGATTTACTGACACCTACATTTGAAGTAATAGGACTTAATGACAAGAGAGTGGCTGAGATGCTGAAGGTTTCTCCTAGAAACAGAAGAGATTGGAAGGGGTGTTATGAACATAAACACTGGATTTAGTGCTTCCTCAGACTATCCAGACCAAGATTATTGTGCTAAATTATGTTCAGTCAAGAACTTGGAGCAAAGAGAAATGGTCTTGTTTTAGTAGGAGTTTCTCTGGTAAAAAGGAAAAGATGACCTGTAGAATGGACAGTATCCCTCTTGGTCTCGCACTTTCCACATCCCTCTGGGCAGATCTTTATTTAACGTTGTAGACATGAACATTTAGCTGGGGAAAAAAAATCAAACCCAAAAAACCATACCCAAATCCTTCACAACTCAGTGATTTATTTCTCCGAATGGCTCGTGTACTCTTATCTGTGGAGCAACTCTACATACAGGCTTCTATTTTGCTGTTTCCCCTTAAAGGGCTATTAACTAAGTAAACAACTTCAAAACAAAGATCCTGGGCCATTTCATTAGGGGAAACCATCTCTGCTTCCAAAAGCCTCCTGGGAAACAGGAGTTGTTCATTAAAGCTGGGGTGCTGTAAAAGACTTTGTGCGCATGCAGAAATGGAACCACCATGAAACATTAATGACCTCAATGCATTAGCAAATCCTAAACTAGAGTAGAATTATGCTGTCTCTGGGGACCTGAGTACACCTCCTTGGATTTTATTTTTTTAATGCTAGGGAAAATGTAGGCTTCAAATTTTAATGTGAAGAGCAAAACACTTTGGTGGTATGAACTGAAGGCGGCAATCAAGCTGGCCCTAGGCCAGTGACATGTAGAAAGCAAACATCCTAATTGTCAGCTGCTGCCTTTGCTCCAGTCAGTGATAGTGCCAAGACATAGGCTATTTCATATTGGCAAATAAAGGCTCACCTGATTTCTTTTCCTTTTGATTCTCCATGAGCAGAATCTACTGCTGAAGCACTTTTCCTGATTTGATAAGTAGCTATATGTCTTGCCATTTAGAAAGCACCGAAGAGACCTAGTTACATCAAAAGGAGGCAACTGTTCAGGGCAGCATTGATCCCAATGGAAATTACTGTGTAGGTCTCTCCTGTGAGTTATGATCTCTACTAAAGTTGGGTGACATTTCTCCAAGGAATACTTTGTTCAGTAATGGCAGAAAAAGCACAATTTCAAATGCAGTGAAATCCTGCAGAACTATTTATGCTGAAATCTGCAATCATTATCAGTCCCAAGAAAAATATATACTCCTCTTCCTGAAGAAATTTAGTTCAGAAATGGGGGCTGAATTTTGTTTAAAAGTTGCTATTGAAAAGGGAAAAACAAGTCTTCGATGAAAGGCAGTGTCTTCAGCAAATTTTGATTTCTTTTGTCTTCCACCACAGGGTGCAGGGAATGTGTCTCATGTGGATGGCAAACCTTTCAAGACTAGAGGATGTGGGTAAGCTGGGGAACGTGCCTGTGATACGGATTATTTGTGAAGGCAGCATATAGTACAGCCCACTGATTCTCATCCTGGGAAGTCTGTGTGTGTCATCGAAAGGCAGGATTGGTCATCCAGGGCCAAAATAAGGGGTGACCTAGCCCAGGATCCTCCTTTCCAGCCTGGCCATAAGAGATGGCTTACAGAAGAGAAGGAACAAGCAAATCTTTGAGATATTTCCTTCCTAGTGCTCTGTCTGCCTCCAACCAGTATTAGCTTGGGACTTTCTGAATCTGATGGGGTTTATGTAACTTGTAGCTCTGAAGGTGTCACTTTTCCAAGCACCTCACCAGTCTCCCCTTGACCTCTATCTGAGCCCACAGCATCCTTTGGCAAAGGATAATTTTCCATGTAGTACTTTTTTCAGTCTGAGAACCAGGGGTCTTGAAGAGAAGCAGGCTAATCTTTCTGTTTTCTCCTAATTGTTTTCAGTCACTGTTTTCAGATACAGTTTATTGTCTTCTGACCCAAATGACAATGACATTTCTATGATACAACAACTGTCCATTGCTTGTGGTGTATAAAGCATGCTGGGATTGCCTGAGACAAAGAACTAATGATTCAGTGTTATGTCTAATGCTATTTTGCCTAGTGCTAACTGAGCTGTTGGGCTCTGTTCCAGTCCTAAGGTTAACCCAAAATATTAGATCCAGTCCTTATCAAGATCCATGAGGCAACCACAGTATTAAGGTCCCACCTTGCCATGATTCCTGAATAGCGCTAATTGGTAAGGTCAGGGTGGAGACAAAAAAATAGCTATGTCCACAAATTTTGCAACACAGGTAGTTAACAAGCAAAAATATTAAATATTCCTTGCTACCACAAGAGCTGAGGAACCCCAGCAAGCAGGGTATGTGTGTATGGGGAAGGAATCAGAGAGAGTATCTTTGCATTGGCAATTATTCTGAGCTCCAGTTTGATTTTACATGTTTATCCAGATCCAATACTAAGAAAAACATTTCCCCAAAAAAATCCTCAGCACTGACAAAATTAAAGCTAATGCCACAGAAAGTGCATTTTAAAATTTTCATTTCCTTTTTTTGAAGAAAATGGAATTTTAAGGATTTATGTTTGCAGACACATGATGTGGTGTATTTCCTGTTTGTCTGAAGGACAAGTTCTTCTTGTATGAGGCAAGGCCTTTATTCTGGTTTTAAACTTTAATATTTGTTAAAAAGTAATAATGCATCTTTGTGGCATGGTTATGGTGGTAAATATTTAAAGGAACTGCATAAATCTGCCCTGTATCAGAGGCAAGAGTTCAGGAAAGATGCTGCCAAATTTGGAAAGGAAACATTTTTTTCTTTCTGAAGCAGACCAGACATCAGTCCATCCTCCTCTGCCTTTCCCCAGCACAAATTCTGCAGAGCAGGACGTACTTCTGTTCACAGTCAATGGAGAAGCTGAGCATCTCTGCCATAAAGAAACATCAAACAGAGCAGTGTCATTTTCTTTGTGGTCTGTGCATGCCTGGTGCATTGATGTTTCCATGGCAGAAAGCAGAGCAAGCTCTCTCTTCAACGGAGAACTCAGGAAGACTCAGAAAGACATTGTGTAAAAATGAATGGTTGTTAAAAATATGGCAGCTTTTCTCTGTTCTTGATTCTAGCCAAGACAAACAGTTACGGGAACATACTTAGTCTGAGCCTGACAGCATGTATCTTATCAGCCTGTGGGTAATTTGCCTAGGTTGGAAGTAGGAAGTATTTTGAAGACTGATAACACATGCAGCTTGTGGCACTATTAGGACAGTCTAACTTGGTGCACCCTTAGAGGAGCAGAAGCACCTTGATCCTTGGATGTCCTGGTGGTGCAAAAACATGCTGTCCTTTAGCTCTCTCAAGTTCTTACCCTATTAGCTGGCATAGGCAGAGCTGTAATTACCCATCCTGGATGTCCAATTTATATTCTTCTCCCAGGGGCTGGAGGGGAGACATATCTTTGACTAGATGTAGTGAATTTCTCAGGTTTCAAAACTGGAGCCTTGACAGCCTCTGATATTTTAACTGAGGAAATAAATATCTAAGCTTTATTTATATTTTTTAATAATGAAAGTAAGGTTTTAGCTGCTAAGTTGAAAAGTACCAGAGGGAAAGCTGGGAGGTTTGTCACTAGCTGGGAGTCTGTACCAGTCCCTGGGCCTGATAACATCAAGCTACTATTAAAACGAGCAAGTAGCTAGTTTTTTTTCAGAGAGGCTTAGTTTTGTTGCCTGTGCAAATCACAGAACAAGGAAGATAAAAGCCCACATGTGACTCTCTCTAACCCTCTTGATGTACAGGGTAGTAGTAGTATCTGCTCCAGAAACAGGCCTGTCTTTTTGTGCTAAAAGGTGAACACCACAAATTCACCACTTTTAAGAGCTTCTCAGCTTGGCACACTTTATTAGACTCTATTTGCAGCCATGATCAGAGAAATTAAAGTCAGAGAGAATTCCAGTTCTTCCTGGGACAGCATTTTCCATCAAAATAATGACAGAAATGCTGTTTGGAAGGGACCCACGGAGGCCTGAAGACCAACTAAGGAGGACTTTCACCAGCACTAGAGCAGGCCAGCTGTGACTTTGTGTAGCCAAGTCTAGAAAGTTGCCAAGGACAGAGATCCACCAGCTCTGGTGACCTGTTTCTGTTCTGCAGCAACCTCCTTGTGAAGAAATTTTGCCTGCTGTCCCACCTGAACTGCCCAAGCTGAAAGTTGTGTCCACTTGCTGCTTGTTTTATTAAATAAAAGAAGCAGCTCTAGGCATCCTTGTTAGGCTTCCTTAAAGCATTTGTGTCAAACACAGAATATTATTTATAGATCAGGCAGATTTTGTTGTATTATAGAACATGTTAGCCATTCCCAGTTAGATCTGTGAGTGCATCCTTGTCAATCTACCTTCTGTAGATGAATGATACAATGCACAATACAGCACACAAATGATTTTTGGTGGAGAAAAAAACTTGAGGGAAAGGAAAACCGAATACAAATCAGACAGCTCTCCAGGTTGCTCTGTGTTGTGTTTGTAGCCCCCTGCTTCCCTCCCTCCTCCAGTTAATTACATGGCCAGTCTGTGAAGGCAGCAGGAATATTTAAAAAGCCCATGTGACAGACTTGTCGCTGCAGCCAGCTGCCATGATTACTCAAAGTCGAGGAAAGGAAACCAATTAAATGGTCTTGCCTTGCACATGGAGGATGATGCTGCTACTGAGCAGAGAAACAATCCCATCAGTTCCCATGGAATAGGGAGAGCTGAGGAAGACAAGGGGAAAGGGGAGTGAACAGCAGCTGGTGGAGGGCAAGCAAGTAGCATTTTCCTATTATAGGCCCTAAAAGGAATTGGTTTATGGATCTCATTCTTTTCACATTTGGCACCTTTCATCTGAAATCGGGAGACCACAGGCAGCACACAAACTAAGCTTGGCAACCTCTCATTCAGAGCTGCTTCTGGATGGCCATGATGGCACTTTTGACATAGTCAATCCTCACTCTCCCACCCCCAGTATCCTTCCCTCGTTTAAGTTAACTAATTATTTTTTCTTGCTCCTATTGTGCAGCTTTGCCTGCCATAATGAGAGACCTGCTCATTAGTATCTGAGGCTTTGAATGCCTTTCTGAGGAGACCACTGCACAAGATCATTAGCAAGGAGAAAATAAAAATTAGAAAGCCCTGCAAAACAACAGCCCTGCTCCCAAACAGAATTATAAGCCTGTGTTTTCCAGTTGGTATTTCGTACAAGGAGACACTCTGGAGTCACATGAACAGATATGGCATTCTTATCACTACCAGCTGACCTAGTCATATGTGTTGTGTCACCCATCTAGCCCCGAAATGCAAGGCAAAAATTGCACCTGTCTGAAAGAATGAGTCAGCTGTGAATCACACCTTGTCAGGATCACAGCCACAGACAGAATTTGCAAGGGTTTTGGGGAAATACCATTTCCAACAGAAAATGGCAATTTGGCTTGATTTGTGAAGACTGGCCAAGTGAGGGATGTTACTGAATATATATTTACTTTCTCTTCAGGTTCATACATATGGCCATGGCCACCCAACCTATCATCAGGGCATTTGGCTTCTAAATTTAAACTGCAACACAACACCACCAAAGAACAACAACTATAAATGTGTACTTTGGCTTCTTGAATCTCAGGAAGCTTTCCCGCAAAATCATCATTCTGCAGAAATACTGAAAAAGAAAGAAGAAAGTAGTCACCATCCTGTGTCTAGAAGATTAATAAATCTAGGATATTATACATGAAGAAACAAGAATGTTTGAGGCTTTAGTGGAGGGAATATCCCACTGTTGATCCATACCTGTTCAGAGTGTGGTGTCTGTTCTCACACACATAGCTGCTGAACATGATTGTAACACTGCGAGAATAGGGGAGGTTAGGAATGTCTGCAAAACCCACAATGCACATGCCAGAAAATTTAAAGCCTTTAAAGAATAATGTGGGGAGGTGATTGGAAACATGTTTTGATGACAAAGCTAATCATAACATGGAAAAGTTCTGCCTATAAAAGAAACCATTTAAAGAAATGTGTGTCATTGCAACACACAGAAAATTGGGACCCCAAACTAGGCAATGGATGGTGTCATTATGTAATTCATAGTGATATGCTGAAATGCTTGAAAGGGAGTTATCTGGTCCAGAAGTTGGATCTACCCTTTCTGTGCCCTATTTTTTGAAGATGTGGAAACAAAGACTATCAGTAACTTTCCCAGGAGCATACACATTGTACACATTTCTGTGCTTGGCAGCAGATCTAAGCCCCTATCTTCAGAACTCCCTTGGTTTAACATCAAGTGCATTTTGCTTTCCTTTGCAGTCAGAAAAAGACTACATTAATCTGGAATAGCTCATTCTGTTCTTAGCAAGGATATGAAAAAGCCCTTGGTCAGATTTTTCCATTCAGGTATTTCGCTTTTTCTGAAACTCTTTTTTTTTTTTTTTTTTTTTTTTTTTTTTTTTTAAAGAACAACAACCCAAAATGTAATTTAATTACTAATAGCACTGTGATTAAATTTGGCCTTTCACTTTCCTTCACAGTCAACCTCCTCAATTCCATCTCCCCGACGCCTCTCTCTGTAGTATCGATTCAGTATTGTTAACCTTTCTTTATTACTTGTTTATGTTCCCCCGTCAGTTTAAAAACATCAATAAGAGGCTTTTTAAAAAGGACAGAAGCAACAAATAGAGAGACATGGAGGAAAGGTCAGGGATGCAGAAGGAGGCAGGGCCTACTTTGTGGAAGAAGCAGACAGTACAGAAAGGTTAGTGGTCCTGATGCTGAAGTGAAGGAAGGACTTGTTCAGTGTACAGAAATGCCTGCTACTTGTGCAGCTTTCGCAGCAGACACAAATATCTGTTCCGCCCAGTCTGAACTTGGGGCTATGGGGACGGGCTGCACCTAGTCTCAGTAATGCAGCTGAGATGATCTGTAGGATCTTTCCCTTCAGGAATCAGGAAGCTTTAGGTGTGTTTGGGTGTTTCTACTTTAAGCATAAACCCAGTCTGAGGGTGTTTGAGCATAAACCCAATCTGAGGGCATTAAGTGCTCTGCACAGGGTTGTGCTGCATGAAGATGTGTTAGTTGGCTGTGACAAGGAAGCAGAGTGGCTGCACCAGTGTGCAACTGAATGCATTCAGCCATCCGCATTTATGTCCTCAGGCCAAGCACCACCTAGGAGCCCAAGATAGATTTCTCTGAGACTCTGCTGAACTAGGAAAGCACTCCAGCTTGGAGCACCTAGCTCAGGGTCCTCTGCCACCTCCTCTTTCTCTTGGCCCATAAAGATGTGTTTTAGGCCACATAGAGTTCACATCAAATCTTGTCCTCAGTGATGTTAGTCCATTTGCTTTGAAAGGGACTTTCAAAGATTGAGCCATTATAGCAATAACTCTTTGATAACTTCAGAGGAGATGTAAATCTTGCTTAAGGGTCTCCATCAAGGGGAGAAGCCCATTAAGGGCTTTCCATTCATGATTCCCCAGAGAGATCATGTCAGCTGGGGAGTAGAAAGTTGGTGTGATGGATGAGTGGAGAGACACATTGTCCAGCTTCAGCCCTCTGAAACTTTAGATATTCCTGGGACATCAAAGGTGGCTGCATCACACTGCTTTCTCTAGTGTTACCACTGCCACCACCAGACATGGGTCACTATGATGAGAGATCACATTTCTACTGTTTATTATGAATGCCTGGTTAAATGAACTCTGATGACAGAATAGGTGTGCTCCATCACAGCTTTAAATGTAAATGCATCTTCTATAAGCTTTGCTGGGAAATAAAACCTGCCATGAGAAGGCAAGGAGTAGTGGCTGATTCGGCTCTGGGCTGTGCTCAGCTCACAGAGCATGTCAGCGGGCAAAGGGAACTGAAAGCCACTGAAGAACAGTAAGGGTTCCCTAGGCATATTCAGCAGTTGGACTGTGAGAGACATTAGTTATGTTCATATCAAAAGGAGCCTGACAATTATACAAGGTCATGTATGAACTGTGATGAAGGGGTCAGTCCTTGGCATAGTTGATGTTGAGGTCATTTTGAGGGTTAGTATTGACCATCCATGTTAAGAGTCTCTCAGTTCAACTCCTGACATTCTGTGACCCAGCCCTTCCCGAAACATGACTAGACCTTACCCATACATGTATATCCTGAGTATAGGAAGCCAGTCTCCTGCTTTTGAATTTTGTCCTTCTTGTCCATGACTCACACGTTGTGTCTCTGCTTAGATGTAAAGATAAAGTTATTCTGAGAAGGGCTCTATATGTGGATGAGGAACAAACCTGGGATGGTAATGCTAGGGATTTTGAAGGAGAAAAACACTGAAGAGTGGTATTCATGTCTCTTGGGCTGCTGAAAGCTCTTCAGGGTTGGCTTTAAAGGTCTGTAGGGATATACCTTGTAGGTGGTGTTAATACCAGTTGAAAGAATCCATCTCCTGAAAGCAGAGAGACCTGAAGCAAAACTATACACACACTTCATAGAATCATAGAGATCATCTCATCATAGGAAAATTCAAGTTGGAAGGTACCTCAGAAGTCATCTGCTCCAACTGCCTGTTTCAGCTTTAGAGAATATCTGGCTTAGCAGAGCTGTGGGTATTTAAGCCAATGATGTTGTCTGATGCAGTATTTTCTTCAGAACTACACAATCCTAATGATATATATCCAGAAGCTACAATTTCTACTTCTAAGCAACTTTCTACTGGGACAAAGTACTGTATTTCAACTGGTGCTGTTACAGAACCAATCCACAGCTTTTATGCAGCTTCAGTGATTTATAATAGCTGAACATATCCATCTATATGATTAGTCTTAACACAACAAGCTTAAATTAACAAATAAAGCTGAGAGAAAGATTCCACTTTCATAAGATATCAAACAGCTGCAAAGATCTAAAATTCATTTAAAAGTGAGGGAACTCTGTAATAGCTGTTTTAGGTTCTCATCAGGAGTAAAGGAAAGTCCATGTTCATATGCCTGGCATGGAGCAGAATCTTGAACTGAACTTCTTGCAGACCTGGAATTGAGATTCACCATGTCACTCCTCTGCCTTCAAGAATGAAGCCTGGTTCCAGATTTTTCCAGTCTCCAGAAACTGTCTTGCATTTGAGAGGGTTTTCCCAATGAAACTGTAAAATAATGACTTTCTTTTTTCTTTTTTTTTTTTTTTCTTTTTTTTCTTCTTTTCATGGAAGTCTAACAGCTTTAATATTTGTAGCTTTCAGAAAACAACCTCTTTCCCTGAAAATGTTCCTTCTTTTGCAGGCCAGTACAGACACAGTGCAGGAAATACGATTCAACATGTAGAAGACCTCCATTCCACACATTCAGAGTGTTCTATTAAAAGAATAAAGAAAAGCCATCTTAGTTATTGAATATACATTTCTCATGACCTTCTGAGAACAGCTGTAATTACATATGACATATAACTCTTCAACTCAGAAAGTTGTATAAATAACAGATGTTTACTATTAATTCCGAGAGGCAACATTGTAGTTAGAGGGGTTCTTGAAGTTTTGCTTTGAAACACAAAGATGATGAGCTAATATCCTTCAACATAATTTGCAGTATTGGCAGGGGAAAAAAGTAAAACAAACAACATCCCAAAAATAAAGTAACATCTTTGATCTTTATGGTAAATGCAATGTGGTCAGGCAATTGGATTCTTATTTTGCTTCTGCAAACAGGATGGTGTATGCAGATAAATATTGTGCATTCTCTCACGCAGTAATGTTAATTACTTACTATGAAAGTTCACCTGACAGAACAATTTTCACTCACACTTCATGAACAGACATTTTCTCCCACCTTACTCTTCAGTCTAAAATGAGATCTTTACTAAGCACATTATGGCTATTTGTACAGAAACAATGTGTATTTATATTACATTGCACAAGGGGATTTAATTTTTCTCAAAGGTACCTTCCCATCTATAAATAGGATGTCCTGGCTTGGGACTGTTCGGTTACCTCATGAGATCAGTGTTTTTGACATTTAGCACCTTAGGCTCCATTTTCTATCCCAAGGAATAAAGTCCAAGAGTTTAAATGCTACTCATTACTAATGTTCAGCTTTCACCCAATATTATGGAAGGGCAAGCGATAGCACACATTTCTCCTTTCGACTTCCAGACACCTGAAGACCTTTACAGCCAGTCAGCAAAAGTGTGTTAAATCTGTCATTTTTCTTTTCTTTTGAAGTTATTTTTTCTATTATGTCATGGATATTTTAGCCTTAGGCATATTGCTTTGCTGCTGGCTTACAGTAAGTAAACAGTAAACAGTAACTTGGAATCTGATCCACATTTCAGGAGGGGGACTATGTACATCTTGTATGTGACATGTTAGCAACAGTTTGGATGGGAAATTGAAATAACCAAAGTTAGTTCGTTTCTTCTTGTTGAGGTTGCTTTCAGGGCTGACATTGGCATAGAAGTTAGTGATAAAGCTCACCATCCCAAGAACCACATTTTTGGGCAAGATTTCTGGCATGTCCTTATTCTGGGCATGACACAAACAAAAGAACGTTGTGCCTTCTACTCTCCCTGAAGATTTTCAGTGCACTTAAAAAAACCCTCAAGAGTGTCTAGGTCTACCACTTCTTTTCTGCCTAAATAACTGTTGGAAGGAACAGTGGCTTAGCTGTCACAGAGACAGAGATACCAGTACCATGTTGCTCTTCATCAACAGAAGATATACTTGCAAATCACGCTGCTAAATGACAGAAAGGTTGAAAGCTAATAGAGAGCAGTCTGTGTGAGTCAATCTCAGAGAAACTACAGCTGCAGCCTTGTCTCCTTACTCCTGTACTTCATTTGGTGAATGTGCAGTTGCAGGGTGAAGTCAACATTACCTCTGCTATGGGATTTGTAGATGAAGCACTGAGGAACTGTCACTGTGTGCTTGATTGAAGAACACAGTCATACTTTCGGGGTGACCAGTTTTACAAATGAAAATGAAAAGAGGGAGGTTACTCCCTGGGCCATGTGATAAGGGAATGACCTTGCAATAAGTCATTTGATTCAATATAGGCTCTGGGTCACCATCTCTCTCCTGTTTTACCCTGGTTACTCCACATCACTTTCCTGCAAACATCGAGATAAGAGTTTTCTGCAACAGTACATTTACCTAGCCAAGAGCATGATATGTGCAAGGGAAAAGAGTTTCTGCCTGAATGGCCTTTCTTGATGCTTCTTATTATCTTATTTGGAAATGAGTTTGTCACCCAGTCAGGGAACAAAAACAAAGTCTAAAACAACAGTGAATGACCAGTGGAATTTATATGTCTCTTACACCCAGACAGTTGCATAAGAGTTCCAGTCCTTGGCGACACTTTTTAATGAACCAAACCCCAACCTATTATAATACACAGGTGGTAAATCGTCATTTACAAAACCAAAAAAACACCCACCAACAAAAAAAGCTCTCCTTCTTGGCAGTTCCAAAGAACTGCAAGTGCTTAATCTCCAGGAGGAGAGATAGTAGAATGAATGGTTTGCTCAGAGAGACAGTGGAATAAAAAATTAAAGCAAGTGTGAGAAAAGTCGTTTCAGCAGCAGAGAGAAATCACAGCTAAGTCTTTGAAGACAGTGGTTAACAGTGATTCACAGAGATCTAATATCTTCTATTTAAGGTAACTCTTTACACCAGGGAAACTAACACATCCTCAACAGTGTCAAGATGGGTTAACAGAGGAGATTAACAATCACTGATAGTATTATCAGGGAAGAGGTTTTTGCTTCCTTTTTACAGACAGTGGTTCTGTCTTTCTTAGATCCCTGGTGTAGGTCATCTTAGATGTATAGGTTCAAGATGGAAAACATTAAACTTGTGCATGTAATGACCCAGCAGAGAGATTCAGGCTATTGGAAGCAGGACAGCTCTAGGACTAGAAGCATTACAGAAACAGTTTCTGCCTTTGCCTGGACTGACAAACTTTTGCTGCTTTCAAGACCAGACTACAATCTCTCCACTGTGCTGCAATCTGCAGCTATGTGGTATTGCCATGCTGAATGTCTCTGCATTGTTTTCCACAGAATGATGTGGACATCCCATAAGAAAGCCTCTATCTATGAAAAAATAACCAACTTATCAACCCAAAATGATAAAGACTGTTTCAGTCTGTTTTGTCATTTTTTTCTTGTTCAGACTTTTCAAATTCAGCATAGTAACCATTTACTGTGACTGAAGAACAATGCTTTTCAGTAAGTAAACAACTCATATCATAAGAAATCAGCAGCTCTCCTGAAGAGAAGCTGCAGAATACAGTCTGTAGACTGTTCTAGCAGAGAAGACTGTATTATAAATAAAAGTCAGTGCTTGAACTAACCTATTAGTGAATTCAGAATTCCAACTTTTAAATCAATGCACAATAAGCTTAAGCATAATAAGGGCAGACAAACTGAAACTGGGAAACAAAAAAAGGTACAAGTATTAGCAGTATGATGGAGGAAGACGATAACAAGGAAAATGAAGGTTCACTATTGATGTCTTCTTGTGAAGGATGCCTTTGTAGAAGATATGCTTGGTCCAAGCACATGTTTTGTGTTGGTTAATTAGTTAGAAGTATCAATGAAATGTGGTAGTTTTGATATTCAGGCCAGCCTGAATAGGTCCTTCTGATCCTGAAGAATCAATCTGTGAGAAATCACTGAGCACAAGCAGCAATATGAAAGTGGAATCCAGGCTCTTAGCTATACTTTGAAGAACCTGATGCCTAACCAGCTCTGGGCTTCATAGTGAAGCACTTTTACCCCTCAAACATATATTAACGTAGCTCAGTGCAGCCTGCAAATGCAGAGAAAATTGTTTTTATTCTGTGACTATAAGTAGCACTGTTATGGTCTGAGCCCAGAGGGCAACTGAACATCACGTAGTCATTCACTCCTTCCCCCTCAAGACCGGGAAGGAGAAATAAAGCTAAAGGGTCAGGAATCGAGCTAAGGACAGGGAGGAATGACTCACACATTAGGGTCACGCACAAAATATTCGTCAGGGGAAGAAAAAGAACGTCTGTTCAGTTCAAGCACTAACAACAACAACACTTAACAGAGAGAGTGGGACAGTGTTACCACATCCTTAAAAATACCTTCCCCACCCCTCCCTTCTTCCCAGGCTCAGTTTAGCTCTGGGTTTCTCTACCTTCTCCCTGCCAGCATTGCAGAGAGCAAGGAATGGGGGAATAGTCAATCCCACCACCCCTTCCTCCTCAGGGGGAAGACTCCTTGCATTCTTGCCCGGCTCCAGCGTGGTGTCCCCCTCATGAGAGACAGTCCTCTGCAAATTTTGTCAAATGTGAGTCCTTCCCACAGACCACAGCTCTTCCTGAGCTGCTCTGGCATGGATCTGTCCCTTGTGTTGAAATCCTCCCAATGCTGAACTACAACAGCAAGGGCTTCTTCCCACAGAGTTCTGGCCTTCTTCAGGGTCAGCCACCTACTGCAGTGTGGGGTCCTGCACAGGCTGCAGATGGGCACCTGCTCCACTGGTGACCTCTATGGTGGCAGGGGGGTGGCCCTACCGTCTCAGCATGGGATACACTGGGGGCTCTGCACTGGCATATCTCCCCCTTCCTTCTTTCTTCCACTGACCTTGGTGCTTGCATAGGTGTCTCCCTCACAACTCCTCCCAGGTTCCCCTTCTTAAATACATTACCACAGAGGCGCAGCCACCATCACTAACTGGCTCAGCCTTGGCCAGAGGTAAGTCCAACTTGGAGCCAGGGGAGCTTTGAGAAGCTTCTCACAGGTGTCCATGGCTGTAGCTCCCTCCCCTGCTACCAAAAAACCCTGCCACACACACAAACCCAGCACAAGCATTTTCAAGAAAGGATCCAAGTGGTACACAATGGAGTAATTTGCTGTAATTATGATTATGTACTGTTGATAATTAGTGCAACCTAAAGAAAGAAAGGAACCAAAAAATTTTTGTGAAATTAATTAAGTGGAAAGGAAAAAGAGACGATGGATAATGAGATACTCTAAATAGCAAGAGTTTCATTTATGTGAACTGTGCCGCAGGGTAGACAGAGCATTTATGGGTGATATCATGCATTTATAGACAGAGCATTTATGGGACAGAGGATATCATGCCTTGGCAGCAAACTACTTCCTTCTTTCCTTGAAAGATCACTTACCTCAGTAACTAGAGATCAGACTGAAGGTAAAAAGATTCAAAACATCAGGTGGGAATTAAGATCTTTCAGCAGAAAATTGTCTTCTTTATCATTACACTGTAAATTAAGATCATTTCAGGATTTGTGACAGAGGGCATTTTAAAACCGTGGAGGTAATTTTTGACCAGAGAAATCAAGTGATGGGCAGTCTTAAATTCTTCTACTGCAAGATATTTATGCATGTAATTTCTGCAAGGACACTGTGAGGGTGGTCAAACACTGGAACAGGTTGCCCTGAGAGGCAGTAGAGGCTTCATCCCTGGTGATGTTCAGTACCCGACTGAACATGGTCCTGGGCACCCTGCCCTAGCTGACCCTCCTTTGAGAAGGGGGGGGTTGGATAACCTACCCTGAGAAGCCTGGGAAAGTAATGCTAAGCTTTTTGATACTCAACCAGGTAATTTATTTACTCACAAATGCATGGTATGAATGACTAAACAAACAGTAATTCTAAGAGAAAGAAAAAATTTTAAAAGATATTCTAACAAGGAAGATAAACTAGCAATTACTAATGCCTGAATTTTATCTATACCAACAATGATTAAGTGTCCTTTCCTTTGGGTAGAAAACTGCTAAGCCACTAGCTTATCATTTAAGTTTTGCATGATAACTTATGATTTGAAGTTTTGCTGGATAACAAGACCTGATTTTTTTTTTTTTTTTTTTTTTTTTTCTAGCTGCTCCTTGCTTCACCAGCCTCTATCAGTCTTAGCTATGCTCCACTACAGTTCTTGACTCACTTTATTCTCTAGCTGGCTCCCTGTTTTGCTGCCAGATTTTGCTACTTCAGCTCCTATGAGAGAATGGAGAACAATGCTCAAGTCACAGCTCAGCTCACAGGAAATTAGGAAGTATCTTTTTCTGTTCATACAGCTGCAAAATCTCCTGCTTCTCCATGTCTCATTTCTAGCCTTTGAACTACATTGCTGGAAGCAACTGTCTAAAATTAACAGGATGCCCAGACTGAGCTAATTAGCTGAAATTTCTGTACAGTACTATAAACATAAACTTCATCTACTTTACTATATAATTTCTTGTTTTTCAAGTATAACACAACACCACAAAGCAGCCATGCTTTAGGCCTCCTCTTTCCTCCTTTCCATTCTTATTCTTTTTTCACCACATGTCCACTACCTACTCCTTTCCTTTTGATTTTTCTTCTGGGTTTGTTCCTTCTGTAACTCATGGTGGAGAATGAGACAGGGGAATCTTGCCTTCATTTAAGTCTTGGCCACATACCTTTTGTGTGCATTTAAACCTTTGGCCAGTGGTGATCAGAAACGGATGCTGGGCAGATCCACTTTTATCAGGACTCTCTGTCTAAACCATTACCAGTTCCCAAGAACAGATTGTACCAGAAAAATGTGATCTCTGAGAAAAACTAATGTTTGAAATAAACTCTATTCATTGTAGTATCTTCTTAGGAGAGAAGCAATGCCTCATATCTAACTGTACTGTATTACTTGAAACACTCTGGAGTGCTTTTCCTCTTAGGAAGCAATATGTAATTGTATGTAATGGTATTAGCTGGTAATCCTTGCTACAATATTTATGTTTTAGGACAACTGGTGGCACTGTACAGTTCCTATGTATACATATAATAAAAGAAAGTTCCTATCGCAAGCAGCATACTGTTTAAACTGACAAGACAGATGAAGGCACAGAGACTCTCATTACCCCCATCTTAGAGCTAAAAATTCAAAGCTCAGGGACATTAGACAAGTGTTTCATCACCATAAACTGATTTGCTGCTGAAAAGGGAGATGGACAGAATCTCACCTTCATGTTTAACAACAACTAAACTAGTCTGGAAAAATAATTTTCAGGTGCACAATCCAGCAGTGAGAGGTCTCCTGGATTCAACTCAGTCTTGTGGGACAACGTGCCAGAAAGAAGAATCATTCAGGCATGACACACACAAAAATATGTGCTATTAGGATAGTATGATAATGTTGTAATTTTAATTAGCTCTCAAATCAGAAAGTTAAGAAGGAGGAAAATATAAACTGGAAAACCTGCAATAAACAGCTACAAAACGTGGTTTTGACTGTGATGAAATGATCTTGTTAGCTCCTTTGTTGGGGTATGTTCTGTATCTAACATGGTCAACAATCAACTGATTTTCTGTAGGGAGTGCTTGGGTGTGAAGACAGCTCCCTCTGGGGTGTGGTCCCAGCAATGAAACCCGTCCCCATACTGTTCCTGTCTACCACTGGCCCTTCTGCCCTCCCAGATAAGTTTTGTTCCTCCACCAACAGCTTCCACAGCCTGTGAATCAAATGTCTGTGCTGGCTCTGTTGAAGACCCATTGGATTCAGGTGTTCAGCTGCACTGGTGCAGAAAATGTAGTTATAATGCATCTGGAAGCAGCTCAGGTCTTACTGTCCAAGGCAGAGCACCCAGTTTGCCTGAAGACCTGAGCAGGGGCTCTATATCCACATGATATCACATTTATTCCGACTATATGCTGACAACACAAGGTCTTGCTACAAAGGTCTTTCAGCTCCTGAAGGCAAAATACTTTCAGGAGGGAGGGAGCACGGCCATCTCCAGCAACTGATGCAGGTCACCTCCTGGCTACATGGTTTACAGAGGGCACCTTCCCAACTGAAGTGGTTATATACACAGCTGAGGACTTCTCTGAGCCTCCTCTGGGCCTCAGGTTTCAGCTTAAAATGCCTGATATAATGAGACGGCCATGCTGCAGCCTGCCAAATTGTTGTTTTCCTACTATGATGATGAGAATGTGTTTCACGTGCCCTGAGGCTGCCTGGATAGTGTTAGAAGGCTGGCCTGGGTAGAGGAAAGCAAACTTTTTTGTTATTCCCACTGAAAATTGCTAGCTTCTTTCTACACATATAAAGAAAAAGCTGCACTGGATCTGAAGACTGTGCGGCTGGAAAGGTGAAAGTATACAATATTTCTGTCAGAGCAATAGTGGAAACAGGAATGCAGTGTGAATGTTAGTGAGTCCCATAGTATCAGACAGCATCCTGGAAGAAAATCAGAACTATGATGGCCATTTTTACCTTCAGAAGCTTAGGGCAGCCTGGGAGAGTGTCTCAAGGAAGTATTGCTATTTGCTTGTCCTCCTCTTACATTCTTCCTAGGGGATCTTTTACAGTCTCATTTTGGAGATAGTGAACTGATGGGATGGAACCTTGGGGTGGAGCTTTGATATGGGCCCTTACTAAAAGTTTTGCAGTGTCACCCATAATTCTCTTTCAGAACCAACCAACCAACCAAATGAGTTACTAAAGAAGGCTGAAGAAGCTTCTGAGGTCAGAAGCTAAGACCTCATTGTAAAAATAATAATAGTAGTAATAATAAATTATCTGTCTTGCTCCAAAAAGGGTACAGTCTTTTTAAGAGCTCTGATCTTGATTTTTCTTAGTAGTGGCATAAGCTACTCGGGAGAGCTGCTGTCTTCCATCCCCCATCTGTTACACTTTAAAATGGAGGTAGGATGTTTTAACAGCTGAGAAATAAGAAAATGTGAAATCTTTTCATACCCATCTCACTCACCATAACATCACTGTGCCTACATAAATTGGAAAGGGAGATAACTTTAAAGCACTTTGGAGGCAGACCTTCAGGGACTGAAATTGCTATGCTTTGCTAGTAAAGTGGGACATGGTGTCAAAGTGATTCTGTGCCCTAAGTATGTGCACAGAAACAGACACCCATTGACAAGTGCAGAACTGCTTTCAGGATCACCTTATTATTATGCGGTAAAACTGGTGGTCTTTGCTTCTTGCCAATAGACTCATGCTTAATGCTGTGCAGGAGCAAACAGTTCACAGCATAATGAATCAGAGAGCAGAGCAGTGCCTAGATGGTCTTATAATCCTGAATCATTTTAACCTGTGTTGTTGGAGAGAGTTGATACAGCTGGTGTGCACGGCTTTCACTGAGTGGCTTCAGGAGGTGGACAGACCTGGCTTCCCTAATGGTTACAAGTCTCAGCTCCCCAGAATTAAAAATCCATGCAAACAGATTGAAGTGTTTGTAACTTCCAGCCATGTCTGAATTTTAAGAGTAGCTCAGAGGAATGGATTTAAATCCACATCCCAAAGGCAAACAACGCCATAAGCTACTGAATTACTCCTGGCCCTTTTTCAGTATGTGTATAGCACTGTCTTTACAAGCAAATCCCTAATGTCCTTTCATTCATCTATACATCCAGGTGGTGTATTTAACCTGCATCATCCTCAAACCTGCTCTTCTCAGCATTTAATAATCCACCATCTGGGTCAGTTTTAGTTGTGGGAATTATTCCCACTGAGCAATGTGAAACCTTGATCTCAGGGGTCCTTGGGCCTTTTCCCTCTGTTGGACCACTCTTACATACACTGAACACGTCCCTGTGGGATCAAATCAACACCGATTTGATGTGACTGACATTTATAGCCGCTTCTCTTGGCTGCAGTGGCTTTAGGATGACCTGCTTCATAAATGAGTATTTTTAAATATGTACATTTTAAAGTAATTTTAGGAGCATCTAAAAGTGTATAGATGGACAGACAGATAGCTAGATAGAGGCACAAACATGAGGCTTGACACAGTGTCCCAAGAAAGTGGGTTTAGGAGAAAACTTGAGAGCATAACATAAGCAAACCCCAAGAAACCTTCATCTGAAATGGCCACAGTTCTTTTGCCCCCTTTAGTTTTTCTGATAGGAAAATACCTCGCAAAGAATCGGTAATCTGCAAATGCCCTTTCACCTGAGTCATTCAACCAGTCAGGGAGATGAACCCATTGCCACATGTTTCATGGTGCCCAGACAGTACCTGCTCCTCACCTCAGTTTGGATACAGATAATTCTTGGCCATCAGACCTTGGATTTAAACCCCTCTGGGGAGTCTCTTGTCTGAATAATGCATAAGGCTGAGGAAATATCCACAAGCTGAAGGAAAAAAAAAAAGAGATGAGGTTTGTCAAACTGGCACAAGTTATTTGCTCAGTGTTAATAAGGTGGTGTTGACAGCTGAGCAGAACAGTTGCAGCTTTTTTTTCACTGCTTGAGGCTTGAAGGACTTGGTTTTAAGCTGGAATACTCCATCTATAAGCATGGTAGATCTTGCCTCTGCTTTCGCCATCATCATCCTTGGCCATCTTTTACTGTCATCACCTACTGCTGGATTTTTTGTGGGTTTGATTATCCATGACCCCAGTTTTGATAGCTCTGTGGTGTTCATGAGGTGAATGTTAGTGAATCCCTTGCAGTGCTGGCACATTAAAAGACTTCAGGTCTTTTTGAATATCTGAAGCATCCCACCTCAATTTGCTGTGCCTCAGTTTCCTCAGCTACATTGTATAGATAAAATAGCTTAGCCTTTTTCCTAGATCTGAGACCTGTGTCTCTGAAATAATTTTTTAAGTGGAATATGATTCATGAATTATCTAAGGGAAATACGCTTCATGAGTTATGGGTCCTTCCAAGCTTCTGTTACTTGAGATGCTTTGCGCTGCTGAAAAAAGCAGGGCTTTATATTGACACAGCAAAAGAACATACCATCTCATTAAAAGTGCACCTATAGACAAAGAAGTTGCTCTCATTAAGCATCGCAATGGCCATTTCTGACCTGTGCAACATGTCTGCCACATGGACTTAACCAAGCTCTTGCTTAACAGGGACCAGCAAAGCTCCCGAGAGGAACAAAATAATCTTTGATGCCTGTGGATTCAAGGAGCAACTGTCCCCAACTGCTACACCAGAGCAAGTAACAACTGCTCAGCTGAGCCATGGGACATACGTGTGCTTCTAGTCCATTGTTAAGAAAAGCTGATTTTAAGTGAATCTGCTTTTTTTTTTTTTTTTGTTCTGTGATGGATTAATAATCTGGTCAACAGATGACTGGTAGCTTTTTAAGATGCTACCTGAATTGCTTTCTACTGAAGTACAATTCCCAGAATTTTTTCTGTGCCTTCCAGTGCTTCTCTATGCTTTTCATCTTTGTCCTGTGAAGTAAGATAGAGCTATACTACTTCCATTAAAGAGATAAAGTAGTACATCTCCATGATACCCATTAACATCAGGAGTGGATCTGGGGTAAAAAAAGGGCATCTTTCAGCTCTCTTCCTCCAGTCCCTCAGTTCCTGCAGACTGCACAGCTAAGTCTGAATTTCAGATGATTAAGGGCTGGAGCCTACTCCTTGATTATAGTGATATAAAACTGGAGTCATCTGGCTTTGAGGGACAGGTCTATTGTATTTGCAAACAGACACATTTACTGAGAGCACTTTTGCTTTCAGCCTGCTGTGCTGGTGTGCAAACTTCCCCCACCTTCCTCCCTGGCTGCCAGCTTTCTCCAATCACTCATTCTAAGATTTTTATTTGTAAATGAACAATGAACAGGGAGAGAGTAAATGTTCTACTGAGGCAACTGGGAGGAACTTGATTAATATTCTGTCATTTCTCCCAAGTCAGAGGGTAGGTGAGCACAGCCCCATCAGAGACATCCCGCCTGACCAGTTCTTTGGAGAAACAATTATAAAATGCAAATATTAAGAGAATACCTCAGTATCTCAAAATCTTCAATATTATTCCCTGAACATGTTTTACATGTAAGAAACAAAGTCTAATAAGCCTTTTTCTCATTAACCTGAGGTTGGTCTTCAAATATGATGGGGTAGGGCAGGGAGAAGGCTGAAGTGGATGCTCTTTTTTCATGATCCAAAATCCACTGAACAAGAGTCAGTCCAGACACAGCCCAGAAACTTCTTACTTGCACTTTTAACTGACTGCTGGGGCCACAGGTCCTCCTGTCAGCTGCATCCTGGAAATGTCTGCTCTCATTTCACTGGAAAGAGAAAGGCTTGACAAGCTCAAGTTGTGGTGGGGGGAATGAGGCCTCCTGGTGTCCAGTCCCTTCTTCACAATGTACGCAGGAAAAAGCAAAGCAGATCTCTCCTGTGCCTCAGTTTGTTTCTCAATGAAAACAGGTGCCACCCTGCCATTCTCTCCTTTGTCAAGGCTGGTTTTGAATCACAGGAAAAATCCTTGTAGGCCCTGGATCAGAACCAAGTCTCTTGAATGAGGTGATGCATGTTAAAGTTATCAAACAGACATCCAAGGAAAGGCCTTCTGATATCATAGCCAAAAAAAGATAGAACAATTGATTCCCATTCTCTGGTGTTGCATTTAAAGTAATGAACTAATTTGATTAATCTCCTTGCATTCTAGCTGGTCCTCAGAGATTAGAGGAGCTAGGGGTGGCTGGACTTATCTCTTAACAGTTATGCCAATTATTGCCATAACTATAGGCCTGACACCAGATGCATGAACAGCTTGTATGCTGTAGGTCCAGTTGCATTCAAGAGAAGCAGTCAGTTCACAAATAGTACAGTTTATTCTTATGCAACATCTAAAGATTCTTTGAGATTGCCTATGATAAACACATAAACTGCAGGTGGGTTATACAGCACTACACACAAAAAATGATTGCAATCTTACACGCTTAATTCCCAGGCAATCACTTGGCATAGCTGAGAGCCCAAATCTCACCAAAAGGTGACCCTTCTGGGGGAGGGACAAGGAGCACAAACCCATCAATCTATCCCTCTGATTTGGTATCGGATTATCGTCCCTCCATGTTAGATACAAACTTGGGGTACTATTTATCTCAGTACTTATGTGTGAGTGGGTAGGACTGTGGTCAAGCCATTGTTTCTTGAGTAACGACACAGCCATTCCTTGGTGCAAGGTGTTTGCTGTTTTTGTGGGAAAAGAGAAAGAATGGAGTTAAGGTCCACAGAGTATTGTAAAACAGTCCTTGAGAGAAGGGGAAAAGCAGGAGCTAAATCTGCACAGCCATGTCAAATGTTCCTTGAGAAAAGGGGAAGAACAGTACTTCACAGCCTCCACCTCCTTGGTGCCATGGCAACACAAATCACTGGATCTCCATCCTGTCTTGTGTTTGTTCTGGGCACCATGTGTGAAGGAAATGTGTGTTTTGCAGTTTTTTCGTTGTTTTGCTTTTCCCACACTTCTAACATCTGGTAACACCATTTGGCAAAGAATGACATGAAGGCAGGGAGAATTTAATGAAGAAATGAGTCCTGGACTTGTTTATTTAGCTGCTCTGCCTTTTGATGGATACTGCAAACCATGTACATTATTAAGCAGCAAGGAACATTCCAAATTAAAACTGCAACCAAATAGAATTTGTTGAGAGGCATGAATATATTAGTCTAAAATAAACAAAATGAAGAAGGAAAAGAAATGTTAGAACGAGTTCATGGCTTCTTTTTAATAGTAGGCTACTACTAAAGTGGCTCCTGAGTGAGAAAAATGAAGTCTCAGTTATTCATCTTGATGATGGGACAGTATTTTTGCCTTGTAAGGCTGTATCATACTAATGCTATTGCTGTCATACAAACAAGGTCTGCAATTTTCTCCTGAATCTTATTGCTGTTCTCCATTTTTAAAAGCCTATTAAAATAACCATGTTACTTGCGAAGAATAATCTTGCAGTATTCACACATGGAAATGAGACTCAAGAGATCTAGATCTGACTACTGATAGTCTCACTGGTCTCCTACACAAGCACAGGTAGTAGCCTAGGTTGTGGATATGCAACTGGGTTAATAGTGCAAGGCAAACTGTCTTAACTAAAACCCAAAAATCTAAAGCCTGCAAACACAAGAGAAAGGCTTTACCTGTTCTGGTAGTGTCCCAGGAATGGCAGATTTACCCATGGATTAATAAGGGATAAGCATTTCATCATAGAATCATAGAATGGTTTGGTTTGGAAGGGACCTTAAAGATCATCCAGTTCCAACCCCCTGCCATGGGCAGGGACACCTTCCACTAGCCCAGGTTGCTCAAAGCCCCGTCCAACCTGGCCTTGAGCACTGCCAGGGAGGGGGCAGCCACAACCTCTCTGGACAACCTGTTCCAGTGTCTCACCACCCTCAAAGGAAAGAATTTCTTCCTTACATCTAATCTAAATCTATTCTCTTTCAGTTTAAAACTGTTACCCCTCATCCTATCCCTATACTCCCTGATAATCTTTCCTGTAGGCCCCATTTAGGTACTGGGAAGCCACTGTAAGGTCTCCCAAGAGCCTTCTCTTCTCCAGGTTGAACAACCCCAGCTCTGTCAACTTGTTCTCCTAAGAGAGGTGCTCCATCCCCCTGATCACCTTTGTGTCCCTCCTCTAGACCCACTCAAGCAGGTCTACATCCTTATGTTGGCATCCTAGAGCTGAACACAGTACTCCAGGTACTAATCATCTAGGACATTTGCCTTGTCATACACTTTTTCCTCCTTCGTACACAGTTGTGATGGGATGATTCATTGGGTTTTATACCTTATATTTCATTTCTCAGTTCAGGTTATGCTTATTCACAATCCATCATATGTTGTCTTGAGCTGGGAGAAACGTTTTCAGATGAGCGGTTATTCAGCAATTCAGGGTGCTTTGGATGAACCATTTTCATCAAAAAACCCCAAAAAGTGAAAATAACTTGACAAGAGCCCTGCTGTGTTGATTCAAAGCTTTTGCAGAGGTTCCACTTCTTTTGGAAATAGCAATTACACATCTTTTGCTAATTAATCTTTAAAATAATCCTGGAAAACAAATATTATTTTATACACTCTGAGTTATTCTTTAGTGAAGGGATTCAGTTAGAAACATAGAAACCCTTTCATCAACTTAAACTGATTGCTTTTTTTCTTTATTTGATCAGTGGTGCAATGGCTTAAAAGAAAAATTAGATGTTTGCAAGGTCTGTGTTTTACGAAGTGAGGGCCATAACACCTCTTGTCTGTGGGTCTGCCCACTCCAGAGGCTGTGGTTACAAAAGCATGCAGCTGTTCTGATTTTAGCTGTCCCCCTGTGCCTCCCCTAAGTGCCCAGTCCCCCTGTTCCTAACCTAAGTTCCCACTATCTTGTCACCTCATTCCCACCCTTGGCCATGCATTTCTGTTCACAAATGGCTCTCTTCATCATGATCCTTTAAGGGGATGACAGAGCTGAGCTGGTTTAAAATAACCATTCATTCTCTTACCCCCTTTTAAAGATTTATATTTAATCTGGATCAGTTTCTTGGGTAACTGATCAGAGAACAATGTGATTCACCAGACGGTTGCATCAATGCAGCTGAACTGGTATTCTACGTAAATGGGATTTCAGTGGTAAGAGGGGAGGTGGTTCTGGGAGAGGGGAGTTGCAGTTGTCATTTAATTAAATGCTCTGTAACAATGGTCTGCAGTCAGGGCTGTGATTGCAGGTTCCTTCAGACTCCACTGACTTTAATCTACTGGTAACTGCATAGGTTTGTCACTGCAGGATAAGGCTTAGTATGGACTCTTAGATGAAGAATTTATCAAGTATTGATTTAGCTCCTGTAATGTTATCCAGTCTTTCCTGACCCTTCTGCCGCTTCAGTTTCATTGTTATGCATGTCTGAATAACTATTAGTAAAAATTAGGGCTGGTAATTTGCATTTGTAATTGGATCTGATAACTAAATAAGTAGGAGCAGGGAAAAAAAAAAAAAAAAAAAGGAAAAATGTGCTAATCATGAATAATTACAGTCCCAAATTAACAACTCTATTACCTCTTCTCCCAAAAACAGAGACACCCCTTCAATCTTAGTTTCAGAAACTGAAAAGAATGAGTTGCAGGTTGCTAAACAAAACTTAGAAAGAGAGATCATTCTAGCAAGAGTCTTCATCACTGAGACCTTTCAGAATAAAGATACTGGACTTGAAAAAGTCCTTGTCCTAGGTTCATGGCACAGAAGTGGTAGCTCTGGCAAAAGGCAGTGCCTTGAGACTCCAACTTCTAAGGCAGATGTGTTCTCTGCCAAGTTTTCAGAGATCAGCAAGAGCTTTGGACAGAGCACACGGGGAAATTTCTGCAATGCCTTTCATTCCCTGCTGCGACACAGCAAGGGAAGTAGGATGAGTCTGAAGAGTTCGTGTGAGAGAGAGTTATAGGCAAATAGGAAATCAACCCAAAATTCTCTGTCCCTCACTGTATCCTTCAGCTGCCATCTCAAGGCCCTACCCGTCATTCTGAGGACGTGATTTTGGAAATGCACCTCACCTTGACCCTCTTCCACTCGTCTATTTTATGATGCGTGGCCTTCTGACAAGTTGCCTTGTATACAATGTAACATATGTTGATTGATTGACTGAGGAGAAGGCTGGGCTGTGTGTGGGGTGGCTCAATCCCCAGAAAAGATGTAGGCTTATTTTCAGAAAGACTTTCTGTGTGGCTGCAGTTTTATGACCAACAAGCAGCCCTATTGCTCTAGCCCCCATCAGCATGGCTGGGAAGCTGTCTGTACAGACTGGGCAAGTGAATGGATATTTCTGTCCTTTTGTTGACTCACAATTATGGGAATCACATTGTAGGCATTCATTTGTGATTGGCAAAATAGAGACTATTTCTCTTTAGAAATACAGGGAAGCATATATGTGATACAAGCAAGTTTTGTACTGCTTATCTGAACCTCTGTCATGGAAGAATACAGCCTGATGTATCAATTGAGTGCTGGTAAATGGTCTGTGCGTTAACTGGAGTTGGATCACATACTTTTAGGATTGGAAGAGCCCTTTTTGCGTAAAATGGTCACAATGTATCCTGCAAGTCCATGAAACTCTTATGGCTCTGATACAGAGAAATTATTACTTTTTTTTGAGATTTATTTACTTATAGAAAACTGCTTAGCAACTTAGTTACTTACTTATAGCAAGTTATAGCATTACTTATAGTATTTTTTTAATATTGCTAATAATCCTGCTTGCCCAGACTGTTCTGTGGAATTTTACCAAGGACTACTGTGTTCATAAAACAAAGCAGTTCACTGTGAAAATCTACCAAGAACTACAATGTTCAGCAAAATATTATGGTTTTACCTTTGGGGAACAGGTGTGCTCTAACTATTTGGAATCTTGATAATGAGTAAAGATAGCCATATATGGATGGTAGAAGTTCTATTGGTTCTCTTAGATAAGATAGAATGAGTAAATCAGCTGAAAAACACTTGTTATTCAAGAAATTGGCCAAGAGAATCTGTGCATGCTCTGGGGAAAGAACAAGGTGAGAAAGACTACGAGCCTTCTTCCCAAAGACCCCCCCCCCCTGAAGACAACGATCAGGAGGCAATGCGCAGGTGCAGAGAGAACATAAACTGTTGACATCAGCCTTTCGAACTACCCCTGCCTTACTCATGCATATGTATGTTTGTGTTATGTAATCCAATGAACAGGGATATCCACACTCTATAAGGTTTTGGTAAAATGTGTGGTGCGTGTGCAAGTTTTGCGAAGAGATCCCCTTGCACCCTGGTGCTGGAGTAAACATCCCTGCTTTATAACTCTATTTGAGCTGTAGAGTCTTTTTTTTTTTTTTTTTTTTTTTTTTTTCCACGAATCAGCTCCATGTGTCATTTAGAGACAGAGCTGTGATTAACAATCTAGAGAGGGATCTTTGTCCAAAAACTTTTGCACCATTCAGGACTGGGGCATTGTCTTCTGTCAGAGAAATGTTATAGTTCTTTACTATGAATTTATACATGAGACCTGAATCTTGAATGGTGCTTGGCAGCATCAAAATGTTCTTTCCCAAAAAGAAAAAATAGTCAGGTAGTCTGAAAATATTTGAGTTGTCACCAATATTTCCATAGCTAGATGGGGTTAATAGGATACGCTTTAAGGATTCAGAAGTAGCAGTTCATTTGAAGGTTCACGTCACCTTGGCTTGAGAAAATAGCTTTACCTCTAACTGATACCCTTGGGTTTTTTTCCTCCCAAAGCAGCAATGGAGCCTTCTTTGCCCATTGCAGTGTCCTAGTTTAAGCCTACATGTGACATTCCTAATAAGAGTTGTCATGCAGTGGCAGATATGATCTGTTTTCTTATGATATTTCAAAAGAAGCTTTAACTACAGTTCAGTGTGTATGACAGTATTCCCCCATTGTTTTCCAACATTTTACATTACAAGCTATTGGTAAAGAGGCAAAGAAGCAATCAATAGCTAGATCATTCAGCACCTTGAGGAGGGATCTAAACCATGGAGTACTGTTACCCTCTGGGACTTGCATGTACAGTCCAGAAATACTGCAGCTGGGTGGACATGAAGATAAAAATCACTGATAGACGTTCCAGAGGCAGTTTCTCCCAGTGTCTTCTTTTTGAGAGAGAGAAAAAAGCCACTCTGAAAGCCTGTATACCTTTCTCAGAAGAAACCATTGCTCACAAAGTGTTAATTTACAAAACTGTCAATTTTTTCTCTCTCTCTTGAGGTATCCTTTTTGGATTTGGACTTGCTCCTAATTTTGCAAGCCCCTGTTTATTCTAACAAAATGCCTCTGCTCCTCCATGTACAGAGGAACATTTTGCTCTTTCTGTTCTCCCTCCATTAATATACACTGTGTCCATCTTGTTGCTGCATTCATCTACAAGTAGGGAATACAACAGTTGGTACATCACGACACTCAGCAACATAGGTCACCTTTTTTGATGTCTACTTCTTAGACCAGCTTGAGTCTTTAGAAATTTGCATCACCATGTCTCTTTTCCCTTGGGAATCTTTCACTTTCATGTGTTGGTTCAGAATATTGTACACTTAACACATTTACCAGCAGTTTGTTACAGTAACTCTTCGGCATTGTGCAAAGTCCTAGGCAGAATATAGAAAGATGAAACAAAGCTGGGATTAAAGCTCTACAAATGCCCTTTTCTTGTCACCAGAGTTGCTGTCCTCCAAGAACACACAGGACTGAAGTGCTCTGCATCCTTACAATGACTGCAACACTTGCAAGTGTACTGATAAAAAACACATGCTGAGCAGGAGGTCTCATATGTCTCTGAGAGATATATACATCTCTATATCTCTATATATGTCTCTCTCTCTCTCTCTCTCTGTATATATGTCTCCATAAATGGGAAGATGGGGTTGAAATGTTTTCTTCATCCTCCCACCCTCCTTTTTTTTTTTTTTTCTTCATTTTTTGTGAAGCCTTTCTCCTCCTCCTTATCCTATTCTTCATGTTGGTTGCAAAGTATGCTGAAGCAGTCTGCTCCTTGTCACATTTTAGGAGGAAAATGACATTGATATTGGACTAAATGCAAAAAAGAGACATTCCCCTAGTGAAAACTGGCTAATTGATGTCAAATCAAATAACTTTAAAGAGCTGTGATGGCTACAAATCAGATTAGAGAGGGCAATACCAGTTCATTCTACTTCACACAGGGGTTGGGCTTTGCAGTTTAAGCGACAGCACTTTGGCATTCAGGGCTTCTTTATAACCCAAACAAATCAAATCTCAAATCTTTTTGATCTTGACGTCTGACAATAGCTGATGATTAAAACTACCACAGTGGGGCCTGGGAATGGATTATTATTATTATAAATAGCTGCTGTCTTGCCTTTTCCTGTTCTCTTCTGTGGGTCTGGAAGCTAGAGGCAAGAAAAACTGGGGAGAGTATAATAGATGCTAACAAGAGAGGTCAAATGAGACCAGGGAAAAAGTTATTTCTAATAGATTAATTTTAAGGATACCAGACTTCTCTGTCTCTTTACCTCTGTGCTTTAGATTTCAATCTAAAAGGTAACAAAACATAAAGGATACTTAAAAAGCTAAAAAATAGTTTCCCAGTGATGATTCTCTGAATTATAACTGAATTACCCACTGGTCTGGATTAAAGAAGTACAGTTTTAGACTGTGTCTGCTCATTGTTGCACAGAGAGCTGCAAGCTCACTCTCCACAGGTTCCTTGGGGCACAAGTTAATCTGAACTCTGCTCTGGGCATTAGAATATGGCAAATCTTTTAAAGAACAACAGGGAGGCTAAAAATTAAGTGAAGAAGAATCATGAGCAGTGATGGCTGACAGGAGTAAAGGGTCTATTGTATTTAATCGGACAGCTCATCAATTGACTGATGAGGGGAACAGTTTTCTTTAGAAAGGTTAATTTGGACCCAAAAGTTTTAGAGGGACACAGACCTTTTCTAGTAAGTCTTATGAGTGGGTAGGACACAAGGCACTTTCACCCCAGAAGCCTTGTGGTATGTTGTAGTCCCTTGCTTGTGCTAGCCTGCCCGAGAGCCCAGATACTGCACAGGACACTGCCAACACAATTGTGAGGCTCTCAGGTGGTGGGTGGCTTGGAATCACTGGAAAAAAATCGCTTCTGTATTTCTGCAAAGACCTGTGAGGATATGTTTATGGAGGGAAAGACATGGAATGGTCTGAATATGGAGTATGGATATGATTTACTATGTCTTTATGAAGATATGGTCCAGGCAAGGTTCCTCTGTGTGGGAATGTCCTGTGTCCCTCTTAGCCTCTACCCTTGTTTTTGCTGCAGAGCATAGGGCAGCCCTCAGACTAACTCTGAAGCTGATCTGCCCTAATTTGTGCTCAAGTAATCCTGAGGTTTAAACAAATACCATTAAGAACGACTGCAGTTTTTCACCAGAAACAGAAACTGTCATGCTAGAAAAGGGTCTCAGGGAAAAAAGCCTGTAATTGGAGCAAGGGTTAGAAATCTTACCCAAAAACCTGTTTCCATCCTGGACTGGAGTGAATGCAACATCAGTAGACACATTGGCTGCAAAATATTTGGCATACATCACTGCTGTCATCCTTTCCAAAGACCTGGAAGGGACTATTACTCTCTTCTTGCAGATCTTTCATATTAATAGTATGATGAGAACATAGGAATATCTGTGCCTGTTCAGATCAAGGGCTGTCAGAGTTTTGTCTCCAGAAGTAGCCATCAGCATGTGCCTAGAGAAGAATAAGAATGACAAGTCATTTTTCAGTTTCTCCCCAATAGTCTCCCTACCAGACTATTTCATATCAGAAAATTTCCTGAACCTGGTTGCATTTGCCTACCATGCATAGAAAAATGGGATAATGAAGAAGAATATTTCTGGAAAACAGGAAAATCTGCAAGAAGAAAATTATTTGGATGATTTTTAAGGCAGTAGACTAGATCTTCAAGTGTATTAAATTAGCACAGTGGAGATGAGGCTAATTAGTTGATAGCAGTGCAGGCAAAATGATACTTCTTTCCAAAATTGTGTTGAAGTGTATTTTTTTTTTTTAAAAAAAGTCTATCTTTTCTTTTTCAGATTTCTACATATATATATATATATATATATATATATAGATGAAAATCATTAATGAAAACCTTGGAAAATGTTGTTGCTTTTGAAGAAAACCCTTGATTAACAATGTTCTATTACACTATTAGGAACAGTACAATCTAAATCAAAACCCAAGACCTTTTGGAAAGAATAAACCAGATCTGTTCTGTGGCATTCATTTTATGCCAGTTTTCTAAGAAGGTACCTGCTATTGTGTATTTTCAGAAGAAGCATGTCAGATTTTAAAGCTGGCTTTAATTTTTTTTTTTTTTAAAGAATAAAAATGGGGAAAAAAAAGTGAGCCATGTGCTCAGTTTGGTTTAGTATGAATTAACATCATTCCTTGCAGCAGGGACTTTGCATATTCTAAGACAACTGGGTTGTAGATAATTTTTTCTCTCTACAGGATGATAATTAGTAATAAAGACTGAATATTCTCAGTCTGATTGCTGACACACATTTACAATTTATCTCATGGCAAGCTCTGGATAGAGGACATTTTCAGAACAGATTGGGAGTTAAGCAAAAGAGATTCATGTTCAAAGACATCCTTTAAAATTTAGTTAGCAGACAATGTCCTAAAACTAAGATTATCTTTTCAGGTTGGTTTTAGTAATGGTGAAATGAAAAATTCAACTCTTATATAGGAGGGTGGATGAGGGGAAGTGTGGAGAAAGGGTGTACATTTAGACTTGAGAGAGCAGACAAGTTGAACTAAGTGGTGAAAGCTAATAGTGAGAAAACAGCATAGGAGAAGACAAAGTTTTCCCACTTCTTTTCCACTATTTCGTCCTGGTACTGAGAGAAAAACAAGCTTTGTTTGTTTATTATGTGCCTATAGCACAAACAGGAGCTGATGGCAGATCAATTTTGATGTTGGAAACTATTTGTCTTGTAAACACAAATGGCGACCAATTAAATAAAATTGGAAAAGAAAAGGATGCCTCTTCTGCTCTTTACATTACAATACAAAGTTGATCGGACATATGAGCAAGAAATCTTATGCTGAAGACTGGTCATGGGTGGCCAAAAGTAGATGGACAGAAAGAGCTTCAAACGATCATTAGTAACACGAACCAAGTAGAATGTCCCATAAAAATACTTTTTCCCTTAGAATTCTACAAAACTGTTAACATGTCTGCTGAACTTGGCTTTGGGAGTTTCATCAGAAAGAATTTAAAGGACAGCAGTCTAAACCCACCTCAGCCTTATACCACAATATTGACCTGGAAGGACCTTCATTACAAGCATTCCTACTACTATTTATCTCCAGGCTTGTTCAGTGAACTTTGCTCATTCAGTCCTTGCTCCCTCTATTGAGGTTATCCACAATGAGGATCACTTAATGTCTGTGTGTGGTGGTAATTTTTGTGATGTGGAAATAGCTTCAGCAAAAAGATCCTGAAGACATCATATTCCTTTAATAAAAGTTATTCAGCCTAAAGCAAGACAAGAGTTACCACGTTGCTGTGCCTTGGATGAGAAATGCCAGCCTTTGAAATTCTGCTGCGTTGAGCTAACAAGCCTGCCTGGTGATGTGGTATGAAGGGACAGTGATTTGAAGATCATTTTAAACATTTACTCTGGTTTATTGCAGTGAAGACTTTCCCCTCCACAAAATTTAAAATTTAAAACATGCCTCCTCTGAGCCTTAGGGCAGTGCTTTTTGCTTTCTGAGATGGAACAAAGTATTTCCTTGATGAAAAAAAAAAAAAAAAGATTTTGATTTTAAGCAGTAGGAACATTCTCCCATTGCATAATTTTCACGCTGTGGAAACTAACTGTCCACCAAATATTTCAAATGTGAATTCTCAAACAGCTCTGCTGAAAGACATTTTCCTCCTCATTTTCTATTAAAGCATAACCATGAATGTTGTGATCCCAAACAATACTCTCCCAGCATCCCCTCCCTCCAGATATCAGGGCATCATCCTCAAAACCCCTATGCCTAAAGGAAGTTTTCCATTCCACTTGTAGAACCTGAAAAACAGGAGGATTAAGTTAATGGACTGGAAAGGAACAGAAAAGACAGGAATAACATAATTTCATTTTTAAACCTCAAAATGAGGAAAAAATAAAGACAGTCAGGACAAACAACCTAAACACATGTATCACAGACATGCACATGAAAAAGTACAATGGCACAGATTCTTTCATCTAGTGAAAAACTGGAACAGCTCCCTTCATCTTTGATGTATAACCACTGATTTACACCTTCGAAGAATCTGGCCTGTGAGATCAGTGGGGCTAATTCCTCTTTAAAAGAAAAAAATTGCATTAATCCATTTAACATCCAAACATCCCATTAACCTAAATTAAATGCTTTCGTGTAGGTTTTTAATTTAGCACACTGACCCCCAGAATGGAAAGGCCACTTACAATTACAAACCACATAGTGCAGCCACCACAGTCTCCGACTTTCAGTCATCTTTATCATACCAAACATGTTTCTCATCTTGGCAAGCAGGAAACCTTTTTTCTCTGTGTGTATATGTGTGTGCTGGCAGATTTTTACCTATGATGTACTTCTCTGTTAATGTTCATTAATTTATGTGGCTTTGACAAACTAATGAAGGAAAGGGATATATGGCCATTATTTTATTTCTTGAGGGTTCCTAGGTTCTACAGAAATGGTCCAAAGGGAGAAAATCCACCTGCAATCTATGCACCACAAGGACAGCCCAGAAAAGTTTCCCTGCATCACCTGGCATCTCAGATCTGCTCTGTGCTTTGCAAGGTAAGGTTAGAGGTCAGGGATGAGGATGCCACTGAAGGGGCAGGTTTAGTTTTCTTTGCAAGTTTAACAGAAATCTCTCTCAGGCAGCTCTGAGTTCTCTGAAAAACATCTGGGTGCTTCTCATCATGGCAAAAAGGCCTTTTGAAGAGAGACAGAAGCAAATGCTTTCAGAATGGCTATGCCATGTTCCTGTCATGTGGAACATGCAAGGATGCTTCAGTCATGAGCATAAGCTGGAGAAACAATCCTGAAGCTCTTGAGATACAAGGACTCTTTAATGCAACTGTTGATATGCCTTCACTGATGATGGCACCCTGCATTGTGCTGGAGAGCAAGCATTGCCTAATCTGTTTCAAAGACAGCGCAGTGATATATCAGCCTGGGTAGCTTAATTAACCGGAAGGTGTGTGCAGAGATAAGTTTTCAGGTACCCAAATTACCTATCTGGTATGTTTGCTCAACTCTCTGTACAGTATATGCTGCCAGCACACATTAGTCTGTTGGGCTCAGTGGGCCACTGAGCCCACTGAAATATGGAAAGTGTCCTGTGTGTCCTTACCCTGCAGCTCATATGAAGATGATGGTAATTATGGGGTTGTATTTTCATAGAATGCAACAGTGTTTGTGAAGTTGACACTGTTTGCTCACTCAGGTGAAGTGTCCCACCAAGCTGTCTATCCGCAACAGGTCTGCCCAGCTCAGTTGGCTCTGGGGTAGCCTCAGAGTTGATCTACACGAGTCAAATGATGAGAGTTTCTGCCTGCTATTACAAACAAATGAACAAAAAGATCAAGCACCTATTTATGACTAAAGACTAAGTCTTGGTTTAGGTACCTAAACCAAAAATTAAGATTAGCTCCATGCTAATCCAGAAAGAGCCAGAACTCTGATTGTAGCTTTCAGATTGTTTTCACACAGGTGTCTGGATGTATCTCAGGATTGCCAGGCTTGAAAACCTGTTGTTGGTCTTAACCTGAACCTCAACAAAGTTTTCCTCTGCCTGAGGTCCTCATGGACCCAAACACGGGTTATCTACTGAAGCCAGAGTTGGTTAGTGATTTTTTTTTAAAAGATGGTGTGGTATCAGTGTCTGTGAGGAGTCTTCTGCCTCCTTCCCTCCCCTCTGGTCCTCCCCTCAGTGAAGGACATGTTCAATTCCTGTCTTTGCCTGTGAGAAATATAAATCTGCCTCTTTGCTAGCTCCCTGGTGAACAACCTGCACACCTTATTAGACCAGTCTGCGCTACCTGCAACAGCTGCTGCTCTCTATAAAAGAATAATAATTAAGGCAGAGAGAAAGTATCTGAGAAGAGAGTTTCACTCTACAACAGTTAGGGTACTTCTGTCCCAAACACTGCAAACCATGAGGCACAGAGGCAAAGTCCCTTTCTCCTTCCTCCCCAAGAGTTACCCTACAGCAAAGAGCTGGATCTGCTGTCTGTGACCTGACAAACTGTGGGTCTGTTGGGCACATTTCTAGCTCTGTTTTCACCAAGAAATTGTGAGCCCCAGTGGTAGGTAGTACAGCCCAAATTCAGGGTATCAACGTTTCAGAGCAGCTCAGTTGTCTATGAGGAAGGATTATACTGAACCTCATGACACCTAGAAGAAGGGCAGCTCATCAGCATAAAAGTATTGTCCCTCACCACACACATCCACACCTCTTTCCAACCCCTTCCCCATGGACTGGTGCAAGAATACCAGTGTATATTATCCAGGCCAGCCAAGTGATGAAGGGCAGGGTTTAATACACGGAGCAAGATATATCTATTATTTCTTAGTTTCAGATCTCCTTTTAAAATAAAAAGGAATTCAATACACCAAAATCCCAGTGGATCCACCAGCCTCCCAGTCATCTGTTTTAATAGGGAATGAAATAAATTTAATCTCCATAGATTGTATTGCACACCGCACTGCCAGCTGTCTTCTAGCAGGAGCTGCCGTTGCTCAAAGGTCATAGTACAAATCCCTTGATTAAAAAACAACAACAAACATGTTTTAAATGGATAAAACCATAAGACGCTGCCATAAAGCAGATTATGTGAAGCAGATACTGTTAAAACAGTTTAAATGCCTCTTTCAGGCATGAGTTTAGTTATCTCAAAGCATATTAGAGAGAGCAATAAAATTTAATGGCCAGCAGTAAAGTGTTTATGCATGGCCCTGAACATAGTATTGCCCACCGCAGAACGTGTTAACTTTCCTGCACGGGTCAGTCGTACCCAGTACATGGAGTCTGGGCCCCCGATGGAGTTGGCATTAGATCTGCTTGGGGAGAGCTCAGCAGAGAGACACCAGAGAACCCACAAATGGGGAAATGAGGAAACGTGATGCTGCAGGGCTGTCAGAGCAGCAGCTCCGGCTTGCACCTCCAGAGAAGCCAATTCAGTCGGAAAATCTGTGCGATGTGTGTGCGCGTGCATGTGTTGAGACACAGCCCTTGAGAGGATAGCATTGAGTTTCAACCTAAAAGCAATTGTTTTTCCAGCCCAGCATAAAGGCTGGAGTTCTTCCATGCTGACTTATGCGCCCATCAAGATCCCGATTTTACAAGGTAATTGCAAGGTCCCTTGAGTCTTTCCTCAGTTATATTTTGGTGCATCCTAGGACATGCCAGCATTGTGACATGTCAGGGATGGTTCTGACAGTCATTTGATGTCAGCCATAAACTTTTGATGAACCAGCCTTGGGAGTGTAAACCTGTCAGTGCATATGGACACCAGTAAAGACATGGCCCTACAAAAAAGACAAGGATCTCATCCTTATCTGAAAAAAAAAATCTAAAAAGGAAATGTATAACATTTTGTGGGTTACATTTGGGGTGAGTATTTACAATGACAACAGGCTGAGAGGCAGATAGTAGGAGTCCATGCCACTAGCCAAGATGCCAGGTTGGGATTCAAAATGTGATCTCCTTTTTCTGATCTGTCAATGACTGTGATGTGCCACGCTGCAAAAGTCACTTTACAAGCCACCCCTTTCCATCTGTGTTTTCATTTAGATTGTTGTACTTCTGCTTTTCCATGCATTTGTGTAGCACCTAAACATGATGATCTAGAGTGGCGTACTTAAGCATAAGTAACAACCTTGGTCTGTCAGTGCAAGAAAACATCTGGAGTACGGTTGTTTGAAAGGTGTTACATAAAGATACAGGAGATGGATTGTAATATGCCGTCATATTCCTTTAATAACTTCATCCTGTTTCCAAAGTGAGCAGATACGCTTCTGGCTTTTCAATACTTCTATCTGCTGCTTCTTAAGCATACAAGTTTCCCAGACCTTTTGCTTCAGACAGCAGGCCAGCTGGTTACACCTGACTGCATGGTTGCCTAATGCTGCCTGCACAGCTGTTTGGCCTTTTCAAAGCCCAAGAGCTCATTTAATATCAAGGATTGTGTTCCCTGTTAGGGAGAAACCTGAGCAGTAGCTTGTGATATAGTTAGTCAAGTGCCTTATTCCCAAGTCTGGTTCCTGGACTCTGTTGTGGTGTTCCTGTGCTTTTTCCCTTCCCTCAGCTCACTGGGAGCCCTACGTCTACAACACGGAGAGTACATTCTCCCATGGTAGAGCCTCTGCTCATGCACAGAAAGCAGTGCCCTTCCCTGCCTGCAGCTCTCCAAACCAGGGTGGGATGCAGGCACATTTTTGTTAGAAGTGGGCAGAAAAGGGAAATCAAGAGAGGATCAATTCAGAGTTCCCTGCTCACCCCAGCTGAACCCTGAAAAAAGGCAAAGAGGAGAGGAGAGGAGAGGAGAGGAGCGGAGCTGGAATGCTGCCATAAGTAGCAGGCAGTGATGCATATTCAGGATGACTGGAGCAAGCAGAGACGTATGCATGAGCACAGTTTTTTCTTTACCTCAGAGCATGCATTACAATATTCCGTAAATAAGTTTAAAAACCCCATTTTCATCAGTTCTACTTGTTTTCAGCAGGGAGATGTGGATAGGCAAGGAGGTGAGTGGGAAAGGGGCTTGCATTTTAATTTGCAAACTAGCTAACTTATTATACTTTAACCTCCTTCATCTTTTCTTGTCTCCCAGGACTGTGCTAACCTCTCTTGCAGAATAAAGCAGGGAAGGTGTTGTGTTACACAGACAACAATCTTCTGTCTTAATTTTTTTTCTGCTGTTTATTACTAGCCAGTCTGCACATCCCAGATGGTTAGAAGAGCTCTCCAACAGGGTCTAGCAAAGGACTTCAGTGAGATCTTCTGTAAGTGCTTTCATGTTGGACTGGGCTGGTGTAGGTATTCGTTATTGAAATGTTCTGTTATTTTATAAATAGGAGTAGTGATGCTTCAGCATGTCACTGCCATGTATCAGGAGTCATTCCGACAGTATACCTTAACCCCAGAGCTCACAGGAGAGCATTCAGTATACCCCTTCAAGGTGAATAAACCAGTCCTTGGCCTTGCTTCAGGATACCGTGTTCATGAAACTGAAGTGCTGCCATCATTGCTTATCAATACATTGCTTTGGACTGTGAATCTCCTGATTACCTTCAGTTATGGCTCAACCTGCTTGTACTTAAAACTTTATTTGACATGTGCAGAATTTTACTCATGTACCCAGCAATGCAAGTTGCTGATTATTACACGGCTGTTAGGTTTGGCTACTTACGAGATTGATCAACCAAGCCAACAAGTAATGAATTCTCTTTACAGCTTGCTGTCCTCATTTGGATAAGCAATTGACTAAGCAAGAGGCTGTTTTTAATTCGTGTTCATTGTGCACAGCTCAGCTGTTACTCCTCATATGGTATAAGGGAACATCTCACCTTTCTCCCATCAGTTATGCACTGCTTCCCTCTCCATCATGCCATACCTAGCGACTGTAGCAAGAGTTATTTCATTCCATTTCCTTGTTTTTGGAGCAGAAACTTATGTGCCTTTTGGCTCAGGTGGATGAACACTCTCCTGAAATCACCAAATCCTAGGCTCAGAAAGCAATGGGAATATAAGGCTTTAAGTCCGCCCATTTTAAAAGTGACCTAAATGAGCTAAAACTCACAAATGCCAGATCTGGTCCAAAGGTCTCCTGCCTCAGCAAGATTTACCTGTTCTTTTCCTCCTGCTAGACAAGTGAAGAATTTTCTTTTTTTTTTTTTTTTTTTTTTCCCCAAATGTGTTTGTGTGGGAGAAAATGTATTAGAACTTAGGAAATTACTGTAAAAGAAAGGAGATGAAGTTTTTGTGTACAACAAAATTGCCTCAACATTTGTAAAGTGGAAGGAAGAGGGAAAGTAGGGAAAAGGAATAAAAACCATAAAAAAATAAAATCCATATTTGTTGCATAATGTACCTTGTGGGGATTTTTAAGAATAATGGAATTACATATTATTTTTTGGTAATCACATGTCTAATAAAGTGTGCAGTATCTGCTGATATAAGTAGCTAAAGGAAGAGAGGTATTTCTCTTCTCAATATTTAAATGTCTTGTAAAATCCCTTCTAACTGGATTATCACCATGCTAGAGCTGTCATTGTGCAGGTCTAGCTGCCAGACTAGTATGAGTAACTGTCAGGGTTTAACCCCAGCCAGCAACTAAGGCCCACACAGCCAGTCACTCCCTCCCTCCCCCACAGTGGGATCAGGGAGTCAATTGGAAGGGTAAAAGCAAGAAAACTTGTGGGTTGAGGTAAAGACAGTTTAGTAGGTAAAGCAAAAGCCATGTTCATGAGCAAAGCAAAACAAGAAATTAATTCACCACTTCCCATCAGCTGGCAGCTGTTCAGCCATCTCAGGACAGCCGGGCTCCATCACATGTAATGGTTACTTGGGAACTTGGCCCCTTTCCCTCTTCCTCCCCCACCCCCTATGCTGAGCATGGTGCCATATGGTCGGGGATATCCCTTTGGTTAGTTGGGGTCAGCTGTCCCACCTGTGTCCCCTCCCAATCCCTTGTGCACCCCCCAGCCTACTCACTGGTGGTGTGGGGTGAGGAGCAGAAAGGACCTTGACCCTGTGTGAGCACTGATCAGCAATAGCAAAAACATCCCTGTATTATCAACACTGTTTTCATCACAAATCCAAAACATAGCCCCGTATTAGCTACTATGAAGAAATTTAACTCTCTCCCAGGCAAAACCAGCAGAACAGCAGAAGTGTGTGTGTTGGTATACAGTTTGGTCCCTCCTTCTCCTTGCTGTAAAGAGAGACCTGGGACATTTAACTGGGTCTGTTCAGAAGAGTATTGCACAGCTCTTTGTTCCGACTTTTCTACCTATGAGAGCTGAAGAAAAGTACTGGCTTTTACTGTTTATCCCAATGATTCCAAAAGTATTAGAAACCTTGCATATATCCTGAAAAACAGTAAAATGGACAACGAGATAATTTTAAAAATCAGTATAGAGATTCACTTCTGTTTGAGCCAGGCTGTGAAGCATTAGAGTTCAGATTTCTTTAAAATGAAGAGCCCCATAATCTTACTTTTTAAAATAAATTAATAATGATTTTCCAATATAACATGACTCCAGAAAAAGGGGATATAAGGAAATAGAATTACTATGCATTTCCTAATAGAGCATAAAAATAACTACACCTCCTTCCAGACTAACAGCAGTGGGAGAAAAAAAAAAGTATTGATTTTAGGGATGAATAAATTAAACCACATATTATTAAAGAAACAGAAACAATTTTCTTGCAACTGTAATGAAGCATGTAATCGGATGGGTTCTTGCAAACCACTTTCAATTAGTTAACACCAGTCAGCAGCAGTTATTGGTTGTTTAGCTGAGATGAGCCACTGGGGGAGTGGGAAAAGTTCTTTAGTTAAGTTGCTATCTAGCTTATTTTGTGAGCTATGGCCATGGCTCTGGAGGATCTGCTTTTCTCGGAAACAAGAACTGTTGAAAAAAAGTGCAGTTGATAGGACTGAAGAGTAGAGATAGATCTCATCGTGACTCTTCACATCAGACTCTATCACTCTCTGAGGTGAGAGCCTGTCTCCCTCTGAAGCCACTAGGAATTCTTGTGGCTCCCCTTCAAATTGTAGAAACTACTATATAAAGTTGTGATGAGCTGCTTTAAACTGAGAGTTTGCTGCTATGGAAGAGGGTGGTCTTCCTTATTCATCCTCCCCCTTCTGATTCTTTCCCTGTGCCAATTCATGTGACCCCTGCTGAATGGATTCAGCTCTCGAAGCAGGCAGAAAGCACCTTACTTTTTACTGGTTGTGGCTTTTCTGATCGCCTGTTGAGCAGAATCAATTCAACAAATTTCAGGTGAGCATCAAAGCCTGTGTAGATAAGCGGAGAGACCATAGAGCAGTACTTTTTTTTCGTTGTCACCAAGTTTAATTCTGTTTGTCTCACTTTACTGCACCTTAAAAAACAAAGAATAAGACACCCTTGGCAAACGTGGAACGGCTGAGGGCACAGGTTGTGGGTGGGTGTAGTTGGACATGTTTCTGAAGGTGGCAGACTTCGGTGAGAAGAGCTGTCACGGCTTAAGCTTTTGCCTAGACGTTGCACACACGGTGCTAGATCTTGAGAAGGCCGTGATCATTCTTGTCTATTGTCACATAGCATAAACACTGTATGGCTGCATTATAGATTATGAAATTACAATCATTACAGGATTAAGATAAAAAGTAAATTTGGCTAGATGTGAGAAAAATGGTTTAAAATTAAGAAGAAATGTTCTGTCAGTGAGTATTGCTAGAAGAATAACTGGAGATTGAAACCTTTTTTAATTCAGGTTGGCCAGCATTGGGTGAAAACTACAGTCCACACCTTGGTAAAGGCTGTTGCAACAGCCTAGAGCCATATCAAGGAGAAGTTTGATTCCTGCAGTCTGATTTCCCTGATATCTTTAATGGATTAGGTGATGTAATGACAAACAGAGAAGGTGGCAGGATTTCAGATGTAGATAGATGTCCATGAGGAGTTTGAATGACTTAATCTAATCCTCCTACAGAGGACTCTATCCATAGCAGAGTAATAACTTCTGAAAATAAATCAGTTCTTGAACGACAGGTTCTTGCTTGAGTTCACGACTCCAGTGCAGCTATCTTTATTTACACAGTAGTTCTCAATTCTGTTCACAATTAATCTAGCTTCTCTGTTGACACCAGCATGCTCACTCATGCAATTTTGTAAGAGCACAGTCAGGCCCTCTAGACAAAAAAAATCTCTTTATTTCCTGGAGCCACATGTTCCCCAACTGCTTGGTATTTCCAGCATCTTCTATTTCTCCTGACATGAAGGTACATTTCTCACTTTAAATTGACTTCACTCAATCATCTTTCTGTTTTTCTGACTCTTGTACTATATTTATTTTCCTTAGAACACACTTACTGCTCTCATTACTGTAATGATTTAATGGGTCTTAAGTCTCTTCAGCCTTCATCAGTGAGCTTTCAGTTTTTCTGCTGCAATATTTAAAACAACTGTAGTGGAGGAGGGTGTGGAAGAAAGGGAGAAAGGACATCTTACATTAAACTGTTCTCTAGGAAAGTGACTTGTACATAGGTATCTATGAATTGGGTTCTTCTACTTTTCCAGTTCTACACAGCCAATTTTAAAATATTTTTTCTCACCTGAAAAATCTAAAAAAACCCTGGTTTAATTCCATTTTATCATCAAGGTGAATATAAAAAAGCAAAGATATCTGCCTTCACAGAGCTAATCAAAACTGAAAGTGTGACATATGGGGATATATGGGATGGCAGAGATTTCATCTCATCTTGAATATGGACAGAAGTTAATGGCAGTACTCTCTTTGTACCTTCTTCTTGACATCTCTCACATATATTTATATTTTACTTCCTTTCCCAGAGGGATCTTTATGTTTTGAGAAATTAGAAAGACTTCTGGTGGAATAAATATTTTCTTGCCCCTGTGTATGTCTTTGGCTATTTGCACACTGCTCTACAAAATACAGGCTCTCCGTCCTGCTCTCTCTCCACAGCTGTACCTATGCTGTGGGCTGTGTGTTTCATAATGCAGAGGGAAATGCAAAGCATCCTTGGGAAAGCATGGGCTTTACAGGACTGTAGTTCAAAGCTCTGTTCACAACTTACTGCATAATGCTGGCAGAAGAGATGTCCTTCAATGGCTCTTCTAGAAATCTCCAGTGATCACTCATCAAGATCCTGGTGCTGCAGGATATTCGAGGAACAGCCTAGCAATGCCTTTCATCTTGTTTAGGTATGGGCAATGTCTTGCAAGGGACACTGTCTCCTGCTGAAATATCCCATTTCATAAAGACCACAAGTGGTTTTTAGAGGTATTGAAGGAGATACTGCAGTGCTAAGAATGATATTCAGAGAGACAGCTGGATGTGCTAAGTAAAGCAGAGATCAGGAGATATAACAGGAATTCAGCAACGGGCAATGAAACCATGTATTAGCTGAGATTTATACCTTTCTGCAGCTCCTGTATTGCTGGTGTTACTAAGAAAAAAAAAAGGCCCCTAAAAAAGTGCTAGGTAAGATATACTGGTGATATGATCACACGTGACAATTCTAAGGATGCTGCAGAAGCTGCTGCATCCAGAAAATTATAGAGGTTCCTTTAGCAGATTTAAGCATGGGACAAGCTGCTATATTAATGTAAAATAGCTTCAGGAATTTGCAGTTCCAACCAAACCTGCAGGCCTCGTGACTGGTGAAGGCAGAATGAAACTGGAGTGGGAAGTTCCCCAGTCCAGGGCAAAAGGAAGCTGCAGAGGCAGGAGATAGTTAAAGCTCTCCTCTCAGCAGAGGGTGAGATGTTCAGATCTCTCAGCAATGTATCTTCTAACCAATCTTAGCTGCTGGCAAGCTCAAATAACTGAAACAGTTAAATGAAGGAAAAAGTGAGGCACTTTTGAAAAGCTTTTTTGCTACTAGACGAAGTGCTCCATAACCAAAAGCTGGAGCCATGATAAATCAGTTCCAGTCCGCGTCAGCAACCATTGCTCTGTATCTGCCTTCCAGAGCCCAGACTGGCCTTCTGCACCAAGGTGCATCATTGATCTTCCAAATCTTGCTCAAGCAACCGATGCTGGGAATACACAAGCAAGCACTTTTGCTCTCCAAAAGGACTGCCAGAATGAAAGATGTATTGAATATATGCTTGAAAGTATCTTACGGCATAAAAACTCATGGAAACAAGAACTACTTGACTCTTGTTTCCTTGTTTCACTCAGGATGTGACTGCTGGAAATGCATATGAACTTGCACAAATAGTATCATAGCAGAGGTTACTGATATATAATGTAAGTCTGAGATCAAGTAAGCAAAGCTTTAGTAGGCCCTTATCACCGAAAAAAAGAAAAAGTTATTGTTTTCTGAGATAAGCGTGGTCCTGTGGCAAATGGATTGTTCAGACCACAAGAGATACGGATCCGATATAGAAATATTTGAAGACTTCTGTGTCCTGAAGTTAAGAAAGACAGTTCTCTTGGTGAAGGGAAACTTTTTTAGTGTGCATCTCACGTAACTTATAGATGACATCTATTTTACAATGCTTGAATTTGGTTGGATAATCAATATATCAGAGTAAAAGAGTTTTTCCTGACTTTAGAGGGTTACTGCGAGTATATATGCTATGGCAGAGTCAACTGATTATCATGATGATAGGGGGTACAGACCTCACAACCCACCTGTTTGCAATAGCAGAAATAAATCCTCCTTGCCAGTAGTTTACATCCATAGAAACATCCCAAAGTAGGTCAGGAATGCCAGGCACACATACGAGAAGCCAGCAACAGCTACGCATTAGCAATCATTTGTGGGTTTACTGTGTTCATCAGTATAACTGAGCTCCTAACAGAATTATCACAACTATAATCTACAGGTCTGTTGTTACATTATAGGATTTTAGGAGGTGAAGTGAATAGTAACTTCCCTCCTTCAGGTTGCATCATAAATTTATACATAAACAACCTTTCTAGCAACTCCTTTTTTGACTCAGAAAGCTAGAGATTGTTTTGTATCAGTGCTATTCAGTGTGAAAGTTCAGAGATGGAGTGACAAATAGGGAAACTAAGATCAGTCACTAGTTCTGGATGATCAACTTGTGAGCAATAGCATAGGCTGTATCTGTCTAAAAATTAGTATCTACAAAGTGGACTTCTGAATCTGAACTAATTATCCTGAGCCCTCGCAGTGTGAAAGGAGAGGAACTGTGCGCAATTTATCTCAAAATAAAATAGACATTTGGAAGTTGATGGACTGTGTTCCATGTTCCACATGTGTATTTATTTCTCTCCACTGACTGTGAAGAAGGTACACAGGTAGAGATGTTCACACCATACACAGCTAAAGCTAGGTGAGATGAATTACAGCCCTGGGTCTCATCCTGTGAGGCATCAGTGTTTACATATTCCACTGATACCAGCTACAGAGGCTAGGTGTTTCTGAGAAATCTGGAGAGCAACAGGTGGGTTCAAGCCAAAACCAGAGACACCGTTGGAAATTGTTTGCCTTAAAAAAGTGCATAAAATGTTCTTCATCTCACAAGCATTGTTATTAGTGGTGGAAGATATTCACATTGCTTTGCCTGAATTAGTTAACTATATTCTCTAATCCACCCTCCTGAGGAACTTCTAGAGAGATCCCAGCATATGCATCTTCTATTTTATGTAGTGTGAATGAACTTCAGGGGGAACTCTGATCCCTCTCACCATTCACAGCAACTCATTGCAGTACTACAAGACAGCTGGGTCAGATTCAATTACTTCATATCAGAATCAGTTGCTTAATTGGAGACTGTGCTGGAGAAACTTTGTGAACTTGCAGCAAAAATAACCCAATTAAATACATTTTGCTTCTGAAAATGGACCCAGTATATGAACTAGCCATCTACTTTCTCAGCAAAACTTAACAATAACTAAATGAAGCTAACATTTTCCAACTCAACAATTCTCTAATACACAGCATTTAGGTAGGAAATAAAAAAGGGTTTATTAGCTGACCCAGAAATTATGACCAATGCCCAGAAAAAACCCATTCCTAGCAAGAGGAGGAAATGCAAATTGTTCAACTACAAAAAGGAAGATGACTGAAGAAATAGATGCATTCAAAAGTCTGGTTATGGGAGAGGCAACTCCAGAAGTGCTCAGTGACCAAAATCATAATTCATTGATAACTACAGATCCTAGTCAATATCTGAAAAGATGCTTCTCACTCTAATCTTTAAGGAAAAGCAGGAGAAATTTCGGGAACAGCCCACCGTCTCTGCACTGATTTCAGTGGATACAGTTGGTAGCTTGGATACAGCATGGCTGAACATTTCAGATTGCACTGGGCCTGAATTTAAACTTTGTTACCATGGAAGATGGAGAATTATCATATTTGGGTGCTTTCTTGACCACCTCAAATAAGAGACCAATCACAAAATGGGGTTCAAACTTGGAAAATAAATGCATGAAGAAGAAGAGGAACTGGGTGGTAAGGAGTTCTAACATGTGGGTTAACAAAATGAATGGAATAAAACAGATGGTCTGCAGTCTCATTCAAGAAGCAAAAGAGTAGACACTGGTGCATTGTCTATAATATTAAATTAACATAAGCCTTATATAGAACTGAAGCCGACAACATGAAAGAACATTTCTAACAATATTACTAAACTCTCTTACCCTGCAGAGATAGGATGTCTGTATCCAAAATTGCTTATTGCAACTGTCTCTGATCATCTCCTCGGAAACTAGAAATAATTTTTGGAGAGTCCTAGATCACCTATGCCAAGAGCAGGCCTGAGAATGATCCTTAGCCTTGTTTAATCTACTGGTACAGCCAAGTGCTGGGGTAGCAGGAGAGATTTCCCAGAGCCCACACCAGAACTGTGACAATTCACTCTGCCTCATTTAATTTCTGTTAACAAAAGCATCACGATAGAGAAAACACAGATGTGGTGTTGTTTGCTTGACTGAGGGTAAAGATGATTGAGGCATGATGGAGAACCCAAGCAAAACCTTTTTTTTGAGAAGGGCAATCTTTCCAGGACTGAAGCTTCAAGTCAGAGCTGAGAGGTTTAAATAAAAAAAAAAAAACCAAACCAAACCAAAACACAGCACACCTCTACAGCAGCCTAATCCTTCTTATCTTCTCCCCAAATTACTCTCTCTATTCCCTCTCCAGGAAAAATGTAATGAGTCAATGCCACCCCTGAATCCTAAAACATTTTCATGAAAACTGTAGCTGTGTTGGGTGACTAGGCTGGTTTTGTCTGGGATAGAGTTGATTTTCTTCATAGTAGCTAATACGGGGCTATGTTTTGGATTTGTGATGAAAACAAGGTTGATAATAGAGAGATGTTTTTGCTATTGCTGATCAGTGCTCACACAGAGTCAAGGTCCTTTCTGCTCCTCACCCCACCCCACCAGTGAGTAGGCTGGGGGGTGCACAAGGGGTTGGGAGGGGACACAGGTGGGACAGCTGACCCCAACTGACCAAAGGGATATCTCCGACCATATGGCACCATGCTCAGCATAGGGGGCGGGGGGAGGCAGAGGGAAGGGGGGGATGTTTGGAGTGATGGTGTTTGTCTTCCCAAATAACCGTTAAACATGATGGAGCCCGGCTGTCCTGGAGATGGCTGAACACTTGCCTGCCGATGGGAAGTGGTGAATGAATTTCTTGTTTTGCTTTGCTCGTGAACATGGCTTTTGCTTTACCTACTAAACTGTCTTTACCTCAACCCACAAGTTTTCTCGCTTTTACCCTTCCAATTGACTCCCTGATCCCACTGTGGGGGAGGGAGGGAGTGACTGGCTGTGTGGGCCTTAGTTGCTGGCTCAGGTTAAACAATGACAGTGACTTAAAACAACAAGCCTGGCAGCAATATGTGCTCTGAGTGAATTCCTTGATAAACAATTCCCACTTTGTCTTCCTTTCAAATCATTCACTTTAATTAGTCCAGCTCTAGACAGCAGATTATTCACTCATAAGCATCCTCTGAGAGGCATATGGAAGTTAATTTCAGACACTGGATGTAAAGATTTATATTCCTGCTCCTTGTCATCACATACTGAAGTTTTTTTCTTATACCGCTCAGCCACTCCACTTTCAGAAGGCAAAACCACCTGCTGTGGGTAGAACATGGGGATCCCAGATTTACCTGATATTTGTGGAGCCACTGCGCCTGCTGACAATAACCTGTGGTGAGGATGCTTTGATTTTCCACTATTCACTTTGGCTGGTGTGCTGAATGACAGAAAATATTTTCTGGTTCTTCACTGTAGCTGTCTGAAACAAGACAGGAGTGGTAGAGAATTGGAGATTAGCACTTCAGGACAATGAATAAGGATCAGAAAATGGAAAGTTATGCACACATATGGACAGCTTTGGAGATACTTTTGGCGTTTATTTTAGCACTTCTGTATTCTGATTTTAAAAGGTAGATGTCAGCTTTGCTTTTCTAAATAAAATGTCTATATTTTCATTTCTAGTCAGGGAGGCTATGTATGCATTGTCAGGAGTGTACTACAAAAAATCCTAAATAAATGAATATGTTGGTGGGGTAGTCAGTGGTTAGAAACTGTATTATATAAGAGAAAGTCTCACAAGCTGAATGAGGAAAATAAAAGAAGGATTAAATAGATTCACCCAGTTACATTATTTTTCTTCACTGGAAGCAGAATTAATTATCAACTAATGCGAGCTGACTCTGAGGTCTCCGACACTGCACTGTGACCTGTTCAGTGAATGCTTTCATGCTATATGCTGAATAAGACACGGTTCCCAGGAAAGTTTCTGGGGAAAGGAAAAGGCTGGGAAAGGATCATGCAAGCTGCGGTTCTAATAAATGCAGCTACACACAGGCATTTCCTACCTGGTTGTGAAACCCTAACATTCTTCATGTAAGGAATCTACATTTTCCAATTAACTTGAATGCCTAGGCTGGGTTAGGGTTTTACCATACCAGCTCATGGAAGAGCTTTTCTTACCTCTAATAGTTCCTCATCTAAAGTGACAAAGCACACAAAAAACTGTTGGAGAAAACAGAAGAGGTGAAAATTGTCAAAGATCATAAAAACCTGCCCCCAAATTAGTGTTTTACCCACTGAGACATACCAGCTCCTAAAAGTATGCATTAGGCCATCACACAAAAAACCCCTCAATCATGTCCAAAAGACAACAATTATTCTTTCCTCTTCTGTCCCCACATTTCTCTTCTTCTGTCCCTATTTCATCTGATAGTTTAACAGCATATTTTACCTCATACAGATTCTCAACTCTCTGTTTTATTTCTCCCTGTCGTAGTAACAGCATTTCAAGGCTCACATTTCACTTTCACCCTGTGGAGTAGCAATACTGATTTGCTTTCCTTCCAGATGTGAAGCAACCCATTTATGCTTAATATTCGCTCTTCAGTCACACAGCGGCCTGCATTTAACTACATTTTTATGCATTATAAATGCACATACATTTGAAAGAATAAAATTCCCTCTACCCGACATCACTCTAAATGCAGCTGAGGTGAGCTTTTGTTTCCCTGAGGCAGCCTGACATTTGAAGATAATTTTTAACCATTTCAGTTTTGAACTGTACTTTTTCACTTCCTAGTTCCTTATGTTGGTGGGTCTCCAAGCACTTCCCAAAATAGGCACTGAGTAACACTCCAGACAGTGTGCTAAGGAATATAAATGTAACTTTTATCAGAGGAGGAAAGTGGCTGCAAGAAAAGAATAGTCAAGTTCACGAAAGGTTCTTGTAGGGATTTAGTGTCAGCTCCCACAGATGTCTGATGCCTAAGTCTATGCTGTGCTTCTTGGAAGAAACTGAATCCAAGTAAAGCGTCCAAAATTTGTTTTCTTTCTTGGACTTGGATGATACAGAATCACAGAATCATCTAGGTTGGAAAAGACCTTGAAGGCCATCTAGTCCAACCATTAACCTAACACTGTCCGTTCTCTACACCATATCCGTATGTCAACCCGAAACTGATGAATCTGCTACACACACACACACACACAACAGCACCTCTTGTCTCCTGGAACACTGTCATCATGCGCTGCAGCTTGTCTCTAAGCTCCCTGATGTAAACAGCAAGTGTGGGTGACTGTATGTGTGTGACTAAGTTACCCAAACTGACCAGGGGACAGTATCAAGCCTGGAGGTAACTTACAAACTCAATGGAGGGCTCGGGATTCATTCACAAGACTGTGGAGGGAGCACTCACAACCCTGCAACCCACTGCCACCTTGACTTCATTCTCTTTTTTAGTCAAGTGAACCTGTTAGGTCTAGAACAAGCCTCCACAAACCCATGGTACATCCACCAAGTTGTAATAATTCATAGCCTAACCTGAACGTCAGTGTCAAGTGTCTAGGCTCCAAGGCTCTGAAATGACAGAAGCGCAGGAGATACTGGCTTTGTATTTTGGACAAGACACATCCCTTGGCACCAGTCTGTGTCTTCTGTAGCCCTTGCAACCTCACCGTGATTGGCACAATGCTCCTTTTGTCTCAATGTGGCAGAGACAGGGATCATTTATCAAGATTCATAGTACTACAAAACTCTTGCTGAAGAGAGGACAAAATTTTCTAAAGCAAGTCACATTTCATTAGACTTCTTAATTCACGTGTTTATGAACAGCTTGTTTCTGAATGGACTATGCAAGCCTCATTCTCAAGTCACAATACATGGTGAATAATTGCAGTTACTGACCACTTAATGAGACAATGATGCTTTGTTTTAAAAAATGCCCCACAGAGAACCGGTCTGCCTTCAAGTGTGTGTGTGTGTGTGTGTATGTGTGTGTAAATACTCTCCAGCACCAGTTGGAAAAGAATTTATGGAGTGACAGCTACTTGTCACATGATGTGAAATGCAGTATTTTGTGGACTGATCCTTTTACATCTCCAAACCTAAGCACAATTCTTGTTTTATCAGAAATCAGAGTAGATGCCACTACAGAGCACCAGATGGTAAAGTGGCATTGACTATTCTCTTTCAATCTGTTTAAAGACAATGCCTCACCATGACGTTGTTGGCTTTGATTTTTGAAAACATGTAGAGAGAAACTGCTGACAATAGATACTGCCATAATCTAGCAAGCAAAGACTGATTAGAAATCAGTGACATGGATTTCAACAAATAAAGCATGACCCATCTTACAACAGTGAAAGGAATTACTGAACAAGGTGTCTAAGGATATAGTGGGTTTACCAGCATATAAAGCCTTGAAATCAGTTTTCAGCCATAGCAGTTTGTGCTGTTTACCACATAGCCACATCAGCGCTTCTCCCCAGCATAAGGGAGTGGGAAAGGCTGCAAGAAAAGGATAAGACTATCCATTATGGCAGTGTGCTTACATCAGATGAAAGCCTGCTGCACCCTGAGGAAGCACAGGATACTTTGCAGTATGAATAAGATTGTTACTCTTGAGAAGCTTATTCTTTGTGTTTGGAATTATCCCATACAACTCTGGTTGCCTACATCTGAGGTAGTTACCTTAGGCTTCCATGATAATTAGTGAAGGAAAAATAGGGCACAACTCATAAGGCTTGGATGAATCATATCTTAGAAGTGTCTGTTTCTCTCCATTGACTGTCAAGGAGGTTAAGGGTGGCTTAGAGCTGTCTGCTTTTTGTCTTTCCTGAACCACTCTCTGGTAGCAGAGACAGTGAAGTGATACACAAGAAATTCCATGCTTATTGATGCTTCCCAAGATCCCTGATGTCATAACTACCCAGTTCCTACAAGTCACTTAAGGAGGTCATTTTCTGAAAAACTTCTGCCAAATTCTGTTGTGCTGTGCAGTCAAGGAAGTGAGAAAAAGTACTATCGTCTCCTGATCTCAATTTGGCCATTACTTCAAGCTGGAAGCAACAATTCAATGCTTTGGGGTAGATAGACTCTTTTACAGACATGACTGGATCTTGTCCAACTTGCTCCTAGGCAACTCTTTCAATCTGGAGTCACCATGGTCTTGATTCACTAGATTGAAAACAAGCCCTGATGTAGGAAGGAAATCTGGATTGTATCCCAGCAGCACAGTCCATCCTAATTTCTTAAGATGTCAGAAGGGGTTTCTCTGGGATAGATATTATGGGCATATTAAGGAAGTTGAGGACAACAATATCTAGACAGAGAGTACAGAAATTCAGAGTTGCTAGAAAGCAGACCCCAGACATCTCTTAGAAAAGCAATGTCTTTCCTGAACACATGGGAAAGAGGTGGGGAAAAAAATTAAATGGTAATTATTTAATTTTTAAACTTTTTAAATGCAATTTCAGTATATGAATGATAGGAGCATGAGCAGAGATTGTTACTTTAATAGGATTATTGTCAGATGCTGGCTGTCTTTGTACCATACCAATGTATTTCCTGCAGTGTGGATACATTTCCATGTTTCATAAGTTACAAAGACTGCATTTTAGATACCAGGTTTGCAGCATTCTCTATTTTTCTCCTGTTTGAAAGATTATACCTGTGGAGATCTCACCCACAAGACTGAGATCCTGCTTGTAAATTTTAAAGGCAGTTTGTTAAAAGTTTGTCACATAGTGTTCATTTACTAGTATCAATTGTGTGTGTAAGTACCTGTCTTGAAGAACCGTTCTTCCTTCTCTGGTTGGAACCAGAGACTGGGGCCATTTCTAAGTGTTAATTTCTCTGAATTCACTCAAATCCAGTGTTTGGATGCAGACACACAGGCTTTGAGCTAGGCTGGAGAAAAGGTGCAGCAGGACCCTGAGCCTACCTTACACCTTAGTATAGTTCCAAATGTACCCTTTCATACCTTTCATATAGGACAGAAAGCCTGCTTGGGGGCTCTGGCTATCCTTTCATATGAGGTTCGCAAACTTTGCAATGATATTATAAGGACAAGCACCAGGGAGAAAAGTCAGATGGACTTTTACCATCTGTCACAAGGGACTGCAGAAGTCTTGAGGAGCTAAGCCTGTAAGTATCCAACATAAATATTCAGCGTATATCTCTAGACTGTTCTCGGACTCTTTCACAGGAGCCTTAGCTTTGATATTATATCTAGTGCTAGATTTCATTTTCCTGAACTGGCAGACTGCCAATTAATTCTTTGTAGCCTGTATTTAAGCAATGATGATTTACAGTTAAGATGTCTCAGCTAATCATAATGTAATTAATAGTCTGTAATGTTTTTAGGTCTTGGAGAAGGAAGCATTTCACACCTAGGAGCTTTGGCTGCACTGCAATGATGGACTGCAGAACATTACTTTTTTTTTTTAAAGCTATTGCCTATTGTTTTGGAAACTGAGAATTACAAAGAGCTTGAATGTAAATTTGACATTTTGATACATTGCTCATTACTGCAGCATATTCAGCTCTTTGATAGGATAAGTAAACATAAACCAGTTGAATTTCCTTTGCTGGTACACTGTGAAATTTCCCAGTAAGAATGCAGCAGACAGTATCAAATATATTAATTCAGTACTTTTGTATGTATACCAGAACGTGCTATAAAAAGAAAGTCACTGTGCTGGGAATCAAGACAGATAGCTGTTCCTACCTCTTTAATGGACTGTCCTTGTAACCTGGAGGAGCCCCATGACCTCCAGTGCCAAGAGTTCTTCTTGAGAGTATGAGCAGAGGTGGTCTGGAAAAAGCAAGGAAAGGTGACTTCAGGCAGCCACAAAACCCCATGAGAGGTAAATCTGAACTTCAGATGCCATGTGGGAACAGGACGAGCTGCAGTCAGCTTTCCCTGGCCAAGCCCAGTGTAGGCAAACCTTTCCCAGGAGCTGCACATCTGCATGACCATCCTTTGCTGGATGAATCATGCCTCTGCTGAAATCCTCAGAAGTTTTATGCTATAAGAAATGCTGATTACGTCTCTTTCAATCATTCACAATCCTGATGTCAAAACCACCTGTGTCCAGTAAGACCACCTGCAATGCCATTGTTACGTCTTCTAGACAGAAGGTTTTGGAGAGACTGTAGTGTAAGGTTCTCTAGGCTCTTGCTAGCACAGCTGATCTGATCCTCTTGAGAAGGGGACATAGATTAGAGACATGTCCTGGGGAACTTCATGTCCTTTGCATTGTGTGGTGTCCTGAGATGCTTGCCCAGGCTCAGGGCTGGATGTGTCAGCAGAAGAAAATTATAGCCAGTGCTGTAGGCCCAGGCCTGGAAAGTGATTCCTGGCAGGTACTGCTTGAAAACTAAGCTCTGGGCCTTTTTAGCAAGCTTTGTTTGGAGAGGCAAGTTTAATTGTCAGGAATATCTTCTCTTGCTGTTTGATGGTTGGCCTTTGGATTAGACAATTGTTGCAGCCTCCCTACTGGTTATACTAGAAAGCTATCAGCTGAAATCTTGCCGCTTCATTAAAAAATAGTAAAGTGATTAAAGACAACTCTCTAGAACAATATTAAGATTTTGAGAGACAATTGACTGAAAATGTGTAAATAGTTTTTGTATTTGTGTCTGTAAGAGAAAAATAACTATCTGGATACTCTTTATTTTCATTTCAAATAAAGTATTCTGTTATGAGTTACAACTATTAAGAAATAGGGACATACATGTATTTTTAAAACACTGAATAAAAATACCATACTAAACTAGAAGAGAAATTCATTATTGTGTATACAAAATTCTGTTATGCTGTCATACCAAGCCAGTTGAAGAAAAACAGTTTTTCCATCACCAGTCCCTCAATTAATACTGATAACTGAAGGTCCATGAGGAACCCTTACAAATCATGAGGAACCCTTACAAATAGGTTTCGCATCAAAGGTGCAAAATGTGTAAGTAATGTAAAACAGTCATCTACAGTCACAGTCTTCTGTCTTTGCATAAAAGTAGTGATTCTTTCTTTCAAGTTCCAAAGTGAATGACCACTTTTTCATTTGACACATCTGGAGAATACCCAGTATAGTAGCACTCTGAAAATGATTCAATATTATTCAAAAAAACGTTAGAGATAAGTGAATTTCAGTCCATGGGTCTCTTGGAAGCTAGCTGGATTTGCCATCTGGGCTGTGGATGATTTCATTAGGAGGAACACTGGCTCAGATGATTCACACAGGGCCTTGTAGCTTTATTTGGGACAAATTTAGTCATTACAACAGAGACAGAGAGATCACATCCCTGAGTCTTTGATTCTCTCTGGCATGGTATGGGAAGAAGAAACATCATTTGTGCCGTTAAAAGAAATCAGAAAGAAAGGATTTGCTCTCTAAGACTTTTTAAAGAGATGTTCATTCTACTTAAGTCAGGTCTGATCTTACTGGAGGCCTCACTGCTACTTACAAAAAAAAAAAAATTACTGTTATATCCATGACACTTCAATTCACCTGTTTTTACTTCATGCAAATGAGTCACTGGGTAAGGAAATATTCTCTGCACAATGGTGGATGCTACCCTTCAGGTAACCAGGAAGGGGACACACAACCATGGCACAGGGTGACAGTTTGGGTCACTATCAGTTAAAAATTGTATCTCATTCGCTCTAGTGAACTAACCAAACAGGCTTGGGACTCCAATTCTGAGTTCAGAGGCTTGACTCAGGATTAAATTTTTATTTTAATATTTTTTCTGTGGAGAGGTGGTGTTGATGAAGAAGGGCTCACAGATGGCAAAATTAATCAGATTATCATCTTGCCTGCAAGTAACCTCAGAAATTTCTGTTTTAGCCACACCAAACCTATGGAACAATTAAGATCAGGTGGAACTTTGATTAAAAATAACAGTTAGGAATATTTACAAATGCAAAGGGAATACTTTATATTTTTACAGCATAGGTGGAAGAATCACAGACTGCTTCATGATTCCAGCATGAAAAATTTTAATTAAGATCAATTTAATTAATAGCTACAGACCAAATTAGTAGTCTGTTGGTGCCAGGAATTTAGGTTTCTCCTTTCTAATTTTTTTCCAAAGCTGTGGAGTTTTCTCTCAAATGCTCAATCTATTCCTGGGCAATAGTGTTGAATTTACACACTAAAAAAAAAGTTTGATAATAACTGCCAAGGAAAATTAACCGTTTCTTTTCTCATTTACTGTGGGTCATTTTCTTCTTCCCTCTCTTTCACTGTGGTATTTTTTCCTTGTGCATCATTTGTCATGGTTCTTGGGCTCCAAACTCTGACAACAGCAGGTGGGATACAACCCTCTCATTTCTTTAGGGTATCAAGTGCAAGTAGGCATCCAACCCACTCTCTGAACCTGGCAGACTTGTGTCTGCTGAGAACCATTTCCTGACAAAATCTGCTCATCAAACAAAGCAGCTTTTATAACAGGAATAAAAATGTATCATGCCAACCCTCTCCCACTTTCTGTGGAGAGTCGTGAATAGCACTCTGCTCACTCAGCTGACAGTGCTTATCTCTTTAGGGTTGGACCATAGGAGAAGACCTTAAATTTTGTGGTAGGTGTCACAAGCTAGGTTAGGAAGAGAAAGGTCTTGAGCTTGTTCCCAAAGAAGCCAATGGATTTCAAAGACTAAGAAAAAAAATATTTATGGCAATAGCTTTCAGCTACTGTCCCTACCCCTATGCTAGGAGTGGACGTGTCTATCACTATAGTTCACAATCCAATGTGATACATAAACTGATCTTTTCTGGCTGTTCAAACCAACAGAGGAGAGAGCTGGGATGGTGAAACATTGCCATCTTCCCACTCCTGTTACAGCAGGAAACTGAGGATGGATATGTAAGCATGACAGCATCCTAAATATCCTGTGCACCTCCTCTGGAATTCAGAAGCTCTCTTGTCCCTGATTTCAGATCTGAGGAAATGTGGCAGAGGTCTCATGGAAATTTATGCAACAGCATAAATCCACACCAGGATACTACTGCTTAATCAACAGTGACAACTCTGAAAGTCCCCAGCTGGGAGATAGCTGGTTTTTCATCAGTAAATCCTTGCCTTTGCCATTTTTGCTTGTTGATATTTTCTGCCTGTAACCTTGGATAAATCTCCCACGTAAGATCTAAATCTAATAGTCACTTGAAGCACTGCATTTGATAGTAGAAGTAATCAGAGGGACTTGAGGGTGCTCCTCTTATCATAGAATAGCTCAGCAGAGGCACCCATGTTAGAAATAGAAGACAGGTTCAGTTCAGGAGAGCACCTTCTAGAAAAATATAGAAATATCTATGTCTGTCTACACTTTCCAATTCAGTTTTGTTAAGGAAAATGCTTGTGAAGGAAAAAAGTTTCTCATGGTTCACACCAAAAGGAGAACTAGAATCACCAGATCCCATCATTTAAAACATCGGTGTCAGAGAGCACTGTACAATCCATGCTTATGACTGCAGTCAGTCCATCCTCTCTGAGGTTTCAGTACAAGTGCTAGCTAGTTGCCTCAAAAAGAAATTCAACTCAGTTTCTAACTTAAAATATAGAGGGAGTTTTTCTCCCCTACAGGAAAAAAGTATGAAAACAATTAGGATGTGCTCTTGAAGCTCACATGCCAAGAGCAAAGAACTGATGTTTATTACTTTAAAAATTATCTTTATTTAAGGAAAACAGCATAGAAGTGAGCTAAATTCAGTGGGAAGAAACTAGCAGGAGAACTTCCCCCAGGCTTCAGCTTTAGAGGTTGGCACAACTTAAGAGTCCTATTTTGAGTATAGGAAAACAAAGCAGAGGATCTGGCTTGGAAGCCAAGCACTGAACACGAAGTATTGTTTATTTGCTTTTGAGACACAACTACAATACTGGATAGTGCTTCTGTCTCATCATGCATCTCAGCTCTAAAACATTTCCCAGCTGCTGGTTTGGAGGAAGCCATCAATAAGGTAACTTCTAAAACAGACAGTGCTTGTGTTTCATGACTCATCTTGAAGGCTGAACCCCAGAGGTGTGTTGGGCCAGTCATCACTGGTCCAAGATGACACACAGCAGATGCACTAGTGACTTCACTTCATCTAAGCTCTGGTATTAAAGTCAGTGCAGCTGTCTGGGGAAATGTCCATCCACTGATGAAATTCTTCCCATTTTAAATATTTTGTAGGTAATTGTACATGCCAGTATTTAAGTAGTATGAAATAATGATAAAGATCATTTTTCCAAGTGTGAGAAGGATGGATGTACTTGAATTCTTTAATTTGCCTTTGAAGCTACAAAAGAAATCTCTATCTATCAAGAAGCATGGTTATGAATATACAGTTCATAAATTTATTTCAGCAAGTAATGCTTATGAAATCAGCAGCAAAACTCTCCTCACAAATGGAGCTACACAGACATCAGACTAGAAATTTTAGAAGGATCATCCACCATGGCCTAAAGTTTTGTGGGTGTTTTTTCCCCAGTACTGGGTGCCCACCTTGAAACTCCATAAATCAATAAAGTCAGTGATCTAAAATTCCTGATGACCAGGACCCTTAATGAAATCTTGGGTTTGATGCCAAAATCGTGTGTAAAATATATTTTATACATGACTGCATAATTTGTTAATGTCCTGTAATTCTTAAAAACACCCTTAGATAATCACATTATTCACTCAAAAAGAGCATCCCATAATCGTACATAAAAATTATTGCTCAAAAGGTACTCTGTTAGTAAAGTATAAAAGCCAAATACTCCTTTTTTCCTCCTATCCATTATAAACTGTTTTCCCTACTTCCTAATATTTTTAAATACTAGTTTCTCCAAAACTTGAATACACAAATTTACAGCGATTAATTTTTGAGATAATCCCAAAGTCAAAATGTCACTATTGAGAAGATGAAATAACTTCTTGCCTGAAGAAAAATATCTTTGCTTCTTCCAGCTACTGCCTCAACATTGTGGGACCCACACGAACTGAGGCATCATGAGCACCTTGAGAGGAGTCAACAGCTCTTCATGCCGAAACTTCAGCCCTTTTCCGGGGTGAACTGATGGCTTAGGTCAATAGCACTTGGGTAGTCCCTCCACTGAGTTTTCTGTATGGTAATGACTTGTACAGAGTTATATGGCCAGGTTTGTTCAAAGGAGATAGTATCTCCAGTGTGACCCAATAATTTCTCGCCCAGGTTTGGAAAGAGCATCACAGAGCAAAAAGATGAAGAAACTCTCCCTGTTCAGTCCTCCTCCATCTTCTAGAACTGACTCTTAAATCAAGCTCCCTGCTCACCCAGGGAGTCCCCCTCAACCTCCTACCCCCACAAACCATGGCAAGGTGTGCCAGTTCTGTTCCACATGGACATCATATCCCTGACCTGTATTTAATTCCATTGTTTCAAAACAAAGCAGGCGAACCAAAGAAACTTGTATGTGAGACATATCTCCCAAAGGAAGATGCAGACATGGTTGTCTCCCTTTCACACCTACAAGCAAAAGTATATATAACTAATCTGTGTTTGGGGGAACATATCTGGCACATAGACATAGTAGCATCAGAAGACAGAAAGAAAAGATACAGCACATACCACCAGCTGTTATCAAATCTCCTCTAAATACCTATAAGAAAAGGCTTCCTGTCTTCACTGTAAAATATGACTCATTTGATGATTTGTCACATCTTGTTCTGCTCTTCAGTGAAAGAGAGGAGCTGGGCAGGGCAGCTCTTATCTTCCTGCATGCACTGTTTCCCACCCCTCTACTCCTGTGAAGGAGGAGGGACATGGTGCTATTAGAGAGCATGGGGCCTGGAGGCAGTATTAATTTATAAGCAAGCTTACAGGATATTAACTCAGAGTCCACACCAAGTTTAGTAACATCATTGCAGGTGCCCTCCACATTTGTTTGCAAAGCAGTCACTAAAAATACCATTTGTTTAAAAAAAAGAGATTTCTTTTGTTAAGGTTAGACTAGGAGAAAGAATCTGTTGCAGACTGGGAACAGAGGAAAGAAATACCAAAATATCAGTGCAAAGAAAGCATTAGAAGAGAGCACAGGAAAAACAGGCATATCTCTCTATAACAAATAGCACATTTGTGTTTCTCAGCCTCAGAGTACCCCAGATTAAATGCTATCCAGACATTTATATCCAATGAAGCAAGAGAATGCAAAATATTTATAGTGAAGGCACTTGGTTCAATCAGCATTGCAGGCAGTCAAGTCAGCCACCTCTAAAGGCAAAGCTCTGCACTGCATCTGCTCAGCTATACAGGCTGCTGTAAACTGATCTCTTCTGCCCTCAATCAGCAGATTTGTCAGGTTTCCAAACTCCATAAAGGGATCCAACCCAATTCCTGAGCATCCCCAAACTACTTAAAGGGATAATATGATCTTTATATATACTCTTACAATATATATAAAAAACATATGCTCTTATACATATACATAATATATACTCTTATATATGCTCTTCAAAATTATCAGCAAGGAAGGTCCCCACATGGGGAAGCCACGATGTAAGGTGCAATTATCTTTGCTTTATTCCACACAGGATAACTAGGACATCAGTGTCCTGATTCCCAGCTAGGATTTCCCAGAGGATGCTCTGGAAATCTGATGTCCTCCACAGAGGAAAAATGGACTCACTCATCTCAGATATGGGTCTTTTGTGTTACAGGCTATCAGCAAAGCTGTTTGGAGAAAACAGTTTTTTTCAGTGCTTGTGCTCAGGATATAAAGGACTATAATCTGGAACATTAGACAAGGATTTAAATCCCTTGAAAGAAATGAATTTAAGAAATGTATTTAAGGGATGCAATTGAACTGCACCTTAGAAACACACTTTCCAGCACTTGAATGGCCTGAACCTGGCCCAGCCCCAGGATTCCTTCACATCTGAAAATGTGAGAGTTGCTTCAATCATTCAGAAAATTACTATCTATCAAATGACCACATCACAAAATTCTCCTGACAGGGTACCACACTCATCACATGGCAAAGATGCAAATTACGAAAAATGTTGTTGCCAGAGGACTTTGCTTCCTCCCTATCGAATAGGTAAAGGTCACTGGAATTGGAATGCAGTTTTCTGACTACCAGACCATGTGACTGAAGTCCTTGGACATGTCCCTTGGTGTATCTTCTTGACATCTACAGGGGAAAGTGTTTTTCTCTTCTGGATGCAGGGCAGGTGAGATGTGGGTGAAAGATGATTGCTTGCACCCCCCCCCCCCC